>NC_139974.1:18775905-19292902 GCF_963993115.1 Abramis brama | reverse complement strand
TTTTTGGCAAAAGAGTCCTCAAAAGGTATTTTGTGTATATTATACACTTATAGACTCCTTCTGATGTTAAATCAGCCATATAGAAGTCCATATTTCAACTACTGGGAAAAAGAGTACTCGATCCTGAACTTTCTATACATACTCTAGACATCTTCTGATGCTTCATAAGCCATTTAGAAGTCCATATCTGACCTGTTAAACTTATTTCTGGTCAATGGGTCCTTAAAAGGTTTTAAATATATATAATCTTATATAATATATAATACTTAAGCTATATAATCTTATAGACTAATTCTGATGTTAAATCAGCCATACAGAGGTCACTTTTTTTACCTACTAAACATAATTCGGGCCAAAGAGTACTCAAACTTGAACTTTCTATACATACTTGTTGACTCCTTCTGATGTTACGTCAGCCATGAAGTAGTCCATATGTGACCCAAGGAACATATTTCTCATTCCTCAAAATTTTTCAAACTATATAAAGTTATAGGCTCCTTCTGATAATAAATCAGCTATACAAAGGTCACCTTTTGACCTTCTGAACATATTTCTGGCCAAAGAGTTCTTGAACATTGTCTTGCAGATTGTCTACAGATTGACTTCTTGTGATGTTATATTAACCAGCCAGTGGTCTATTTTTGACCTACTGTACATATTTATGGCCAGAGTCCGTGAACATCAACTCACTATACATATAGACTGACTTCTCGTAATGTAAAATCAGGCAGACAGTAGTCCATATTTGACTGATTGAAAAAAAATTTGACCAAAGAGTTCTCAAAAGGATTTTGTCTAAATGTATAAACTCCTTCTGATGTTAAATCAGCCATACAGAAGTCCATATTTGACCTTCTGAACATATTTCTGGCCAGAGACCTTGAACATTTACCTTACTATTTATATTTCTCCTACCATAAAGACTTCTTGTGATGTTATGTCAGCCAGACTGTAGCCATATTTGACTGATTTAACAAGTTTTTGGCCAAAGAATCCTCAAAATGTTTTTTACTCTTAGAAACTCATAGACTCCTTCTGATGTTAAATCAGCCATACAGAAGTCCATATTTGACCCAAGGAATATATTTATGGCCATAGAGTTCTCGATCTTGACCTTTCTATACATACTCATAGACTCCTTCTAATGTTACATAAGCCATATAGATATCCATATCTGACCTTTTGAACTTATTTCTGGTCATCAAAAGATTTTAAACTATATAAAGTTATAGACTCTTTCTGATGATAAATCAGCTATTCAGAGGTCCCCTTTTGACCTACTGAACATATTTCTGGCCAAAGAGTCCTAAATCATTAACACTATACATTCAGATTGATATCTTCGGATGTTATTTCTTCCTGACAAAAGTCCATATTTGACATACTGAATTTTTTTCTGGCCAAGGAGTACTCGAAACTTGATCTTTCCATATATACTCGTTGACTTTTTCTGATGTTACGTCAGCCATATAGAAGTCCATATTTGACCCAAGGAACATATTTTTGGCCAAAGAGTCCTCGATCTTGGGCTTTCTATACATACTCATAGTCCAACTCCTTCTGATGCTTCATAAGCCATATAGATGTCCATATCTGACATTTTGAACTTATTTCTGGTCAAAGTGTCCTCAAAATTTTTCAAACTATATAAAGTTATAGTCTCCTTCTGATGATAAATCAGCTATACAGAGGTCCCCTTTTGACCTACTGAACATATTTCTGGCCAAAGAGTCCTAAAAGATTAACACTATGCATTCAGACTGATATCTTCGGATGTTATATCATCCTGACAAAAGTCCATATTTGACCTACCAAATTTTTTTCTGGCCAAGGAGTGAGTACTCGAAACTTGACCTTTCCATATATACTTGTTGACTCTTTCTGATGTTACGTCAGACATACAGAATTCCATATTTGACCCAAGGAACATATTTCTTGCCAAAGAGTCCTCGATCTTGGGCTTTCTATACATACTCATAGACTCCTTCTGATGCTTCATAAGCCATATAGATGTCCATATCTGACATTTTGAACTTATTTGTGGTCAAAGTGTCCTAACATTTTTTCAAACTATAGAAAGTTATAGACTCCTTTTGATGATAATTCAGATATACAGAGCATAATTCAGACCTCCAGAACATAATTCTGGCCAAAGAGTCCTTGATCTTGTGCTTTCTATACATACTCATAGACTCCTTCTGATGCCTCATAAGCCATATAGATGTCCATATCTGACCTTTTGAACTTATTTGTGGTCAAAGTGTCCTAACATTTTTTCAAACTATAGACAGTTATAGACTCCTTTTGAGGATAAATCAGCTATACAGAGGGCCCCTTTTGACATCCAGAACATATTTCTGGCCAAAGAGTCCTCGATCTTATGCTTTCTATACATACTCATAGACTCCTTCTGATGCCTCATAAGCCATATAGATGTCCATATCTGACCTTTTGAACTTATTTGTGGTCAAAGTGTCCTAAAAAAAATTCAAACTATATAAGGTTATAGACTCCTTTTGATGATAAATCAGCTATACAGAGGGCCCCTTTTGACCTCCTGAACATATCTCTGGCCAAAGAGTCTTCGATCTTGGGCTTTCTATACATATTCATAGACTC
Source organism: Abramis brama (assembly GCF_963993115.1). Classification (NCBI taxonomy): domain Eukaryota; kingdom Metazoa; phylum Chordata; class Actinopteri; order Cypriniformes; family Leuciscidae; genus Abramis; species Abramis brama. Next base: position 19,290,283 of record NC_139974.1, on the reverse strand, counting down.
CTTCTGATGCTTCATAAGCCATATAGATGTCCATATCTGACCTTTTGAACTTATTTGTGGTCAAAGTGTCCTAAAAAAAATTCAAACTATGTAAGTTATAGAATCCTTTTGATGATAAATCAGCTATACAGAGGTCCCATTTTGACCTCCTGAACATATTTCTGGCCAAAGAGTCCTTGATCTTGGGCTTTCTATACATACTCATAGACGCCTTCTGATGCTTCATAAGCCATATAGATGTCCATATCTGACCTTTTGAACTTATTTGTGGTCAAAGTGTCCTCAAACTTTTTTCAAACTATATAAAGTTATAGTCTCCTTCTGATGATAAATCATCTATACAGAGGTCCCCTTTTGACCTACTGAACATATTTCTGGCCAAATTTTTCAAACTATACAAAGTTATTGTTGAGAATTCCTATGGATCACATGACGTAGCCAGTCAGGGGAGGAGCTAAGTCTCCTCAGGTGCACTTAATCACTAGTGTTTGGTGTGTTGGTGTGTGCCAGATGCAATGGAAGCAGACTGTCCGTTCTTTCTCTCCTAATGAGAACCTGTTGTAAGTTGATGTGTTCCTGACAATAAACCATACAACTCTATATCTGATTCCCATTCCACTCTATGGCTGATCTGTTACAATAAATGAGTATGGACTGAGTACTGGACCCCTGTGTTTTAATGGACACACCATCCTGGTAGCACATTTCCTGAACCAAACATCCAAAACTTTACAGTTATAGTCTCCTTCTGATAATAAATCAGCTATACAAAGGTCACCTTTTGACCTTCTGAACATATTTCTGGCCAAAGAGTTCTTGAACATTATCTTGCTATACTACAGATTGACTTCTTGTGATGTTATATTAACCAGCCAGTAGTCTATTTTTGACCTACTGAAAATATTTCTGGCCAGAGTCCGTGAACATTAACTCACTATACAATATAGACTGACTTCTTGCAATGCCAAACCAGGCAGGCAGTAGTCCATATTTGACCGATTGAAAAAAAATTTGACCAAAGAGTTCTCAAAAGGATTTTGTCTATCATAATCTATAGACTCCTTCTGATGTCCGAAAATATTACTGGCCAAAGAGTCCTTAAGGTTTAACACTATACATTCAGATTGATATCTTCGGATGTTATATCATCATGACAAAAGTCCATATTTGACATAGTGAAATTTTTTCTGGTCAAAGAGTCTCAACTTGACCATTCTTTATATACTCATTGACTCTTTCTGATTCTTCATTAAATCAAATCAAATCAAGTATATTTGTATAGCGCTTTTCACAATACAGATTGTATCAAAGCAGCTTCACAGTATTAAATTAAAATAAAATAATACAACAAGGTTTGTTTCTAGTGGAATTTATTGATTGATAAAATAAAATTAAATATCCCCAAAATATCCCCAACTGAGCAAGCCAAAGGCAACAGTGGCATTAGCTATATAGATGTCCATATCTGGCGAATTGAAAATATATTTGGCAAAAAGGTCCTCACAAGTTAACTTACTAAATACTCATAGACTTCTTCTGATGATACATCACTTTAACAGGTATGTGACCCTCTGAATATATTTTTGGCCAAAGAATCATTGAACATTAACTCTCTATACATATTGACTTAAGAGTCAAAATTTGACCTCTTTTGGTCTGATTTATCATCAGATGGAGTCTATAATTTGACATAGTTTAAAAACTTTTGAGGAACCTTTGACCAGAAATAATAATAGGTCATAAATATGGACATATATATATGGCTTATGAAGAATCAGAAGGAGACTATGAGTATGTATAGAAAGTTCAAGATTGGCCACAAATATGTCCCTTGGGTCAATTATGGACTTCTTTATGGCTGATGTAACATCAGATGGGATCGAGGACTCTTTTACCAGAAATATTTTCAGTAGGTAAATTATGGAGTACTCTCTGGCTGATGAAGCACTAAAAGGAGTCAATGAGCATGTATAGAAAGTTCAAGTACATAGACTCGTTGGCCAGAAAAAAAAAGTCATTATGGACAGTTGTCTGGCCGATGTACTATCTGAAGGAGTCTATAAGTGTGAATAGAAAGTTCAAGATCAAGGACTCTTCAGTCAGAAATATGTTCAACATGTTAAATCTGAACTACTTTATGGCTAAAGAAACAAAATAAGGCGTCACTGAGGATGTATAGAAAGTTCAAAATCGAGGACTCTTTTACCAGAAATATTTTCAGTAGGTCCATTATTGACTACTGTCTGACTGATGAAACACTACAAGGAGTCAATTAGCATGTACAACATTTTCAAGTCAGAAATATGTTCAACATGTCAAATCTGGACTTCTGTATGGCTAAAGAAACAAAATAAGGCATCACTGAGAATGTATAGAAAGTTCAAGATCGAGAACTCTTTTACTTCAATAGTCAATATCTACTATTGTCTGGCCGATGTACTATCTGAAAGAGTCTATAAGTATGAATAGAAAGTTCAAGATCGAGGACTCTTCGGTCAGAAATATGTTCATTATGTCAAATCAGAACTACTGCATGGCTGATGAAACACCAGAAAGAGTCTATGAGTATGTTTAAAAGGTTCAAGATCGAGGACTCTTTTGCCAGAAATATGTTTAGTGGGTCAAATATGGACTGCTGTCTGGCTGATGAATCAGAAGTCAATGAAGATTGAGGAAGAAGATTATGAATAGAAAGTTCAAGTTCAAAGACTCTTCAGGTAGAAATATGTTCAGTGGGTCAATTATCTATATGGAGTCACTGAGAATCTATAGAAAGTTCAAGACAGAGGACTCTTTTACTATAAATATGTTCAGAGGGTCAATTATGGACTATCGTCTGCTTGTGAAACATCAGAAGGAGTCAATGAGCCTATATAGAAAGTTCAAGTTCAAGACTCTTCGGGCAGCAATATGTTCAGTAGGTCAATTATGGACTAATGTCTGGCTGATGAAACACTAAAAGGAGTCAATTAGCATGTACAGAATGTTCAAGTTCATGGACTTGTTGGCCAGAAATATGTTTAATAATTAATATGGACAATTGTCTGTCCGATGTACTTTTATAATTATGAATAGAAAGTTCAAGATCAAAAACTCTTTGGTCAGAAATATGTTCAACATGTCAAATCTGGACTTCTGTATGGCTGAAGAAACATCAGAAGTAAATGATTATGTATAGAAAGTTCAAGTTCATAGACTCTTCGGGCAGAAAAATGTTCAGTAGGTCAATTGTGGACAATTATCTGGCTGATGAAACATCAGAAGGAGTATGTATAGAAAGAATAAGATCAAGGTCTCTTTGGCCAGAAATATGTTCAATTGATCAAATTTTGAAATACTATATTGCTGTTGTAAAATCAGGAGTCATTGAGTATGTATTGAAAAATGTTCATAGACTCATTGGTCAGAAATAGGTTTAATAGGTCATATTGATACAATACAATACAATAATGTTTTGGTAAAATCAGAAGGAGTCAATGTATAGAGAAATCAAGATTATAAACCCATCGCTCAGAAATGAGTTTAGTAGTCAATTATGGATCATTTTTTGGCTGAAGTACTATCTGAAAGCGTCTATGAGTACGTATAGAAAGATCAAGGACTCTTCCAGACAGAAATATGTTCAATTGTCAAATATGGATAATAGCCTGGGTGATGAAAAATGAGAAGGAGATAGTAATTATGTATAGATAATTAAAGTTCTAAGTCTCTTTGGCCAGATATGTGTTCAATGGGTCAAATTTGGACTAACAATATGGTTGATTTAACATCAAAAGTAGTCGATGAGAATGCATATAAACATACCTTTTGACGACTCTTTTGGCCAGAAATATGTTCTCTTGGTCAAATATGGACTACCGTATGGTGGATGTAAAATCAAAAATAGTCTAGGAGAAGGAACAGTAAGTTAAACTTTGATGATTCTTTTGCCAGAAATATGTTCAGTAGGTCAACATGACTTCTGTCTCAATGATGAAACATCAGAACAAGCCTATGATTATGTATAGAACGATCAAGATCGAGGACACTTTGGTTATAGAAATGTTCAATAGGTCAAATTTGAACTATACTGTATGGCTGATGAAACATCAGAAGGATTGTAAAAGCAATTAGTCTAGAAATTTAAAGTTCAAAGTCTCATGTCTAGAAATATGTTCAAAATATAAAATTTGAACTACTGTTCAAATACATTGGATAGCAGATAATTAATTAACAAGTCTACAAGTATGTTTAGACAGTTCAAGATCGAGGACTCTATGGTCAGAAATATATTCAATGGGTCAAGTATGGACATCTTTCAGGCTGATGAAACATCGGAAGCTGTCAATGAGCATGTACAGAAAGGTCAAGATCAGGGACTCTTTGACCAGAAATATATTAGTAGGTCAAATATGGACTTTTGTATGGCTAATGTATTATTAAGAGAAGTCAATAAGCAGAGAAAGTTAATGTTCAAAGACTCTTTGGCCAAAAATGTGTTCAGTAGTTCAAATAGGAACCTCTGTATGGCTGAATTAACATAATAAGAAACCCTTTGAGGACCATTTGACCAGAAATAAGTTCAATAGGTCAAATATGGAATTCTATATGTGGCTTATGAACCATCAGAAGGAGTCTAGGAGTGAGAATGCAAATCTCAAGATTGAGGACTATTTTTTATCAGAAGGAGTCTATAACTTTATATAGTTTGAAAAATTTTGAGGACACTTTGACCAGAAATAAGTTCAAAAGGATAGATATGGACATCTATATGGCTTATGAAGCATCAGAAGGAGTCTATGAGTATGTATAGAAAGCCCAAGATCGAGGACTCTTTGGCAAGAAATATGTTCCTTGGGTCAAATATGGAATTCTGTATGTCTGACGTAACATCAGAAAGAGTCAACAAGTATATATGAAAAGGTCAAGTTTCGAGTACTCACTCCTTGGCCAGAAAAAAATTCGGTAGGTCAAATATGGACTTTTGTCAGGATGATATAACATCCGAAGATATCAGTCTGAATGTATAGTGTTAATCTTTTAGGACTCTTTGGCCAGAAATATGTTCAGTAGGTCAAAAGGGGACCTCTGTATAGCTGATTTATTATCAGAAGGAGACTATAACTTTATATAGTCTGAAATATTCTGAGGACACTTTGACCAGAAATAAGTTCAAAAGGTCAGATATGGACATCTATATGGCTTATGAAGCATCAGAAGGAGTTGGACTATGAGTATTTATAGAAAGCCCAAGATCGAGGACTCTTTGGCCAAAAATATGTTCCTTGGGTCAAATATGGACTTCTGTATGGCTGACGTAACATCAGAAAAAGTCAACGAGTATATATGGAAAGGTCAAGTTTCGAGTACTCCTTGGCCGGAAAAAAATTCAGTATGTCAAATATGGACTTTTGTCAGGATGATATAACATCCGAAGATATCAATCTGAATGTATAGTGTTAATCATTTAGGACTCTTTGTCAGAAATATGTTCAGTAGGTCAAAAGGGGACCTCTGAATAGCGGATTTATCATCAGAAGGAGACTAACATTTTAGTCTCCTAACATTTTAGTCTCTCATTTTAGTCTCTTCTGATTTATTATCAGAAGGAGTCTATAACTTTATATAGTTTGAAAAATTTGACATTTGACCACAAATAAGTTCAAAAGGTCAGATATGGACATCTATATGGCTTATGAAGCATCAGAAGGAGTCTATGAGTATGTATAGAAAGCCCAAGATCAAGGACTCTTTGGCCAGAAATATGTTCAGGAGGTCAAAAGGGGACCTCTGTATAGCTGATTTATCATCAAAAGGAGTCTATAACTTTATATAGTTTGAAAAAATGTTAGGACACTTTGACCACAAATAAGTTCAAAAGGTCAGATATGGACATCTATATGGCTTATGAAGCACCAGAAGGAGTCTATGAGTGTGTATAGAAAGCCCAAGATCAAGGACTCTTTGGCCAGAAATATGTTCAGGAGGTCAAAAGGGGACCTCTGTATAGCTGATTTATCATCAAAAGGAGTCTATAACTTTATATAGTTTTAATTTTTTTTAGGTCACTTTGACCACAAATAAGTTCAAAAGGTCAGATATGGAAATCTAAATGGCTTATGAAGCATCAGAAGGAGTCTATGAGTATGTAAAGAAAGCCCAAGATCGAGGACTCATTGGCCAGAAATATGTTCTGGAGGTCAAAAGGGGACCTCTGTATAGCTGATTTATCATCAAAAGGAGTCTATAACTTTATATAGTTTGAAAAAATGTTAGGACACTTTGACCACAAATAAGTTCAAAAGGTCAGATGTGGACATCTATATGGCTTATGAAGCATCAGAAGGAGTCTATGAGTATGTATAGAAAGCCCAAGATCGAGGACTCTTTGGCCAGAAATATGTTCAGTAGGTCAAAAAGGGGCCCTCTGTATAGCTGATTTATCATCAAAAGGAGTCTATAACTTTATATAGTTTGAAAAAATGTTAGGACACTTTGACCACAAATAAGTTCAAAAGGTCAGACATGGACATCTATATGGCTTATGAAGCATCGGAAGGAGTCTATGAGTATGTATAGAAAGCCCAAGATCAAGGACTCTTTGGCCAGAAATATGTTCAGTAGGTCAAAAATAGACTACTGGCTGGTTAATATAACATCACAAGAAGTCAATCTGTAGTATAGCAAGACAATGTTCAAGAACTCTTTGGCCAGAAACATGTTCAGAAGGTCAAAAGGTGACCTTTGTATAGCTGATTTATTATCAGAAGGAGTCTATAACTTTATATAGTTTGAAAAATTTTGAGGACATTTGACCAGAAATAAGTACAAAAGGACAGATATGGACATCTATATGGCTTATGAAGCATCAGAAGGAGTCTATGAGTATGTATAGAAAGCCCAAGATCGAGGACTCTTTGGCAACAAATATGTTCCTTGGGTCAAATATGGACTTCTGTATGGCTGACGTAACATCAGAAAAAGTCAACGAGTATAAATGGAAAGGTCAAGTTTCGAGTACTCCTTGGCCAGAAAAAAATTCAGTATGTCAAATTTGGACCTTTGTCAGGATGATATAACATCTTTAAGGACTCTTTGGCCAGAAATATGTTCAGTAGGTCGAAAGCGTACCTATGTATAGCTCATTGTTATAACATTATGTGCTTTGCACAAACGATCTAACGTTGAGCATCATTAAAGAAACATAGGTTATGCACTTCGTGCATTGCATTGCATTGCACACCAAAACTAACTAAATGCCATGTTCATTAGAGACATAACATATGTGTTTTTGCTTTGCACAAACTGTCTAACGTTGTGCATTGAAGAATAACATATAGTCTGTGCACTACTTGCATTGCATTGCACAACAGAACTAACTCGATCCAATGTTCATTACAAAGATAACATGTGTGGTTGTTGCATTGCATTGCACACACGACCTAACGTTGTGCATTGAAGAATAACAGGCTATGCACTTCTTGCATTGCATTGCACACCAGAACTAACTCATTCCCATGTTCATTAAAGAGATAACATATGTGTTGTTGCAATTGCATTGCACAAACGATCTAACTTTGTGCACTGAAGAATAACTTATAGGTTATGCATATTTCGCATTGCATTGCACTAAATCATTCCCATGTTCATTATAGAGATGATATGTGTGTTGATGGCATTGAATTGTATTGCACTAACGATCTAACGTTGTGCACTGAAGAATAACATATAGGTTATGCACTTTTTGCATTGCATTGTACAATTGAACTACCTCATTCCCATGTTGATTAAAGACATAACGTGTGGTGTTGCATTAAATTGCATTGCATTGCACTAACTATCTAACTTTGTGCACTGAACAATAACATATGTTATGCACTTTTCGCATTGCATTGCACACCAAAACTAACTCATTCCCATGTTCATTAAAGAGATAACATATGTGTTGTTGCAATTGCATTGCACAAACGATCTAACGTTGTGCACTGAAGAATAACTTATAGGTTATGCATATTTCGCATTGCATTGCATTGCACACCAGAACTAAATCATTCCCTTGTTCATTATAGAGATAACGTTTGTTGGTGCATTGTATTGCATTGCACACTAGAACTTAACCATTCCCATGTTCATTATAGAGATGGTATTGTGTTTTGTGTCATTGCATTGCACTAACGATCTAACGTTATGCACTGAAGAATAACATATAGGTAATGCACTTTTCGCATTGCATTGCACACCAGACTACCTCATTCCCATGTTGATTAAAGGCATAACGATTTTTTTTGCATTGCATTGTATTGCACTATATTGATTTGCGTTGCGTTGCTTTGCACTACATTGCATTGCATTACACTAACGCTCTAACGTTGTGCACTGAAGAATAACATATAGGTTATGCACTTTTCGCATTGCATTGCATTGCACACCAGAACTAAATCATTCCCATGTTCATTAAAGACATAACGTGTGTTGGTGCATTGCATTTGCATTGCATTGCACAAACGATCTAACGTTGTGCACTGAAGAATAACATACAGGTTATGCTCTTTTCGCATTGCATTGCACACGAGAACAAAATCATTCCCAAGTTCATTATAGAGATGATATGTGTGTTGTTGCATTGCATTGCATTGAATTGCATTGCACTAACGATTTAACGTTGTGCCCTGAAGAATAACATATGTTATGCACTTTTTGCATTGCATTGCATTGCACACCAGAACTACCTCATTCCCATGTTGATTAAAGACATAACGTGTGTTGTTGCATTGCATTGTATTGCATTGCATTGCATTGCTTTTATTTGCATTGTTTTGCACTGCATTGCATTGCATTGCATTGCATTGCATTGCACTAACGATCTAACGTTGTGCACTGAAGAATAACATATAGGTTATGCACTTTCGCACTGCATTGCACACCAGAACTACCTCATTCCCATGTTGATTAAAGACATAACGATTGTTTTTGCATTGCATTGTATTGCACTATATTGATTTGCATTGCTTTGCACTGCATTGCATTGCATTGCATTGCATTGCATTGCATTACACTAACGCTCTAACGTTGTGCACTGAAGAATAACATATATGTTATGCACTTTTTGCATTGCATTGCATTGCACACCAGAACTAAATCATTCCCATGTTCATTAAAGACATAACGTGCATTGTTGCATTGCATTGTATTGCATTGCATTGCATTGCATTACATTGATTTGCATTGCTTTGCACTGCATTGCATTGCACTAAAGATCTAACGTTGTGCACTGAAGAATAACATATAGGTTATGCTCTTTTTTCATTGCATTGCACACCAGAACAAAATCATTCCCAAGTTCATTATAGAGATGATATGTGTGTTGTTGCATTGCATTGCATTGCATTGCATTGCATTGCATTGAATTGCATTGCACTAACGATCTAAAGTTGTGCACTGAAGAATAACATATGTTATGCACTTTTTGCATTGCATTGCACACCAGAACTACCTCATTCCCATGTTGATTAAAGACATAACGTGTGTTGTTGCATTGCATTGTATTGCATTGCATTGATTTGCATTGCATTTATTTGCATTGCATTGCATTGCACTGCATTGCATTGCATTGCATTGCATTGCATTGCACTGCACTGCATTGCATTGTACTGCATTGCATTGCATTGCATTGTTTTTATTTGCCTTGCATTGCACTGCATTGCATTGCACTAACGATCTAACGTTGTGCACTGAAGAATAACTGTTATGCACTTTTTGCATTGCTTTGCATTGCACACCAGAACTACCTCATTCCCATGTTGATTAAAGACATAACGTGTGTTGTTGCATTGCATTGTATTGCACTATATTGATTTGCAGTGCTTTGCACTGCATTGCATTGCATTGCATTACACTAACGCTCTAACGTTGTGCACTGAAGAATAACATATGTTATGCACTTTTTGCACTGCATTGTAAAATTGAACTACCTCATTCCCATGTTGATTAAAGACATAACATGTGTTGTTGCATTGCATTGCATTGCATTGCATTGCATTGCTTTTAATTGCATTGCTTTGCACTGCATTGCATTGCATTGCACCTAACGATCTAACGTTGTGCACTGAAGAATAACATATAGGTTATGCACTTTCGCATTGCATTGCACACCAGAACTACCTCATTCCCATGTTGATTAAAGACATAACGTGTGTTGTTGCATTGCATTGCATTGCATTGATTTGCAATGCTTTGCACTGCATTGCATTGCACTAACGATCTAATGTTGTGCACTGAAGAATAACATGCACTTTTCGCATTGCATTGCTCACCAGAACTACCTCATTCCCATGTTGATTAAAGACATAACGAGTGTTTTTGCATTGCATTGTATTGCACTATATTGATTTGCATTGCTTTGCAATGATATGTTGATATGTTATTTGCATTGCTTTGCTATAACGTTGTGCACTGAAGAATAACATATAGGTTATGCACTTTTTGCATTGCATTGCACACCAGAACTAAATCATTCCCATGTTCTTTAAAGAGATGATATGTGTGTTGTTGCATTGCAATAATTTCCCTTAAAAGAATAAATGAATAAGTTAGTTATTGTGCAATGCCAATGCACATATGTCATGTGTCAAATCAGGCCTACAGAATATATTTTCTGTCCAAAGATTTCTTACTGACTTCTTACTGACTTCTTGTGCTGTTGTATTAGTAAGACAGTAGTCCATGTTTGACCTGCTGCACATATTTCTGACCCAAAGTAATCGATCTTAAACTTTCTATACATTCTCGTAGAATCTTTCTGATGTTACATCAGCCATACAGAAGTCCATTTTTGACCTACTGAACACATTTCTGGATAAAGAGTCCTTGAATATTAAATTGCTAAACATACAAGACTGACTTCTTGTAATGTTATATAAGCCAGACAGTAGTCCATATTTGACTGATTGAACATATTTTTGGCAAAAGAGTCCTCAAAAGGTATTTTGTGTTTATTATACACTTATAGACTCCTTCTGATGTTAAATCAGCCATATAGAAGTCCATATTTCAACTACTGGGAAAAAAGAGTACTCGATCCTGAACTTTCTATACATACTCTAGACATCTTCTGATGCTTCATAAGCCATTTAGAAGTCCATATCTGACCTGTTAAACTTATTTCTGGTCAATGGGTCCTTAAAAGGTTTTAAATATATATAATCTTATATAATATATAATACTTAAGCTATATAAACTTATAGACTAATTGTGATGTTAAATCAGCTATACAGAGGTCACTTTTTTTTACCTACTAAACATAATTCGGGCCAAAGAGTACTCAAACTTGAACTTTCTATACATACTTGTTGACTCCTTCTGATGTTACGTCAGCCATGAAGTAGTCCATATGTGACCCAAGGAACATATTTCTCATTCCTCAAAATTTTTCAAACTACATAAATTTATAGACTCCTTCTGATAACAAATCAGCTATACAAAGGTCACCTTTTGACCTTCTGAACATATTTCTGGCCAGAGACCTTGAACATTTACCTTACTATTTATATTTCTCCTACCATAAAGACTTCTTGTGATGTTATGTCAGCCAGACTGTAGCCATATTTGACTGATTTAACAAGTTTTTGGCCAAAGAATCCTCAAAATGTTTTTTACTCTTAGAAACTCATAGACTCCTTCTGATGTTAAATCAGCCATACAGAAGTCCATATTTGACCCAAGGAATATATTTATGGCCATAGAGTTCTCGATCTTGACCTTTCTATATACATACTCATAGACTCCTTCTAATGTTACATAAGCCATATAGATATCCATATCTGACCTTTTGAACTTATTTCTGGTCATCAAAAGATTTTAAACTATATAAAGTTATAGACTCTTTCTGATGATAAATCAGCTATTCAGAGGTCCCCTTTTGACCTACTGAACATATTTCTGGCCAAAGAGTCCTAAATCATTAACACTATACATTCAGATTGATATCTTCGGATGTTATTTCTTCCTGACAAAAGTCCATATTTGACATACTGAATTTTTTTCTGGCCAAGGAGTACTCGAAACTTGATCTTTCCATATATACTCGTTGACTTTTTCTGATGTTACGTCAGCCATATAGAAGTCCATATTTGACCCAAGGAACATATTTTTGGCCAAAGAGTCCTCGATCTTGGGCTTTCTATACATACTCATAGTCCAACTCCTTCTGATGCTTCATAAGCCATATAGATGTCCATATCTGACCTTTTGAACTTATTTCTGGTCAAAGTGTCCTCAAAATTTTTCAAACTATATAAAGTTATTGTCTCCTTCTGATGATAAATCAGTTATACAGAGGTCCCCTTTTGACCTACTGAACATATTTCTGGCCAAAGAGTCCTAAAAGATTAACACTATGCATTCAGACTGATATCTTCGGATGTTATATCATCCTGACAAAAGTCCATATTTGACCTACCAAATTTTTTTCTGGCCAAGGAGTGAGTACTCGAAACTTGACCTTTCCATATATACTTGTTGACTCTTTCTGATGTTACGTCAGACATATAGAATTCCATATTTGACCCAATAAAACATATTTCTTGCCAAAGAGTCCTCGATCTTGGGCTTTCTATACATACTCATAGACTCCTTCTGATGCTTCATAAGCCATATAGATGTCCATATCTGACATTTTGAACTTATTTGTGGTCAAAGTGTCCTAACATTTTTTCAAACTATAGAAAGTTATAGACTCCTTTTGATGATAAATCAGCTATACAGAGGGCCCCTTTTGACCTCCAGAACATATTTCTGGCCAAAGAGTCCTCGATCTTATGCTTTCTATACATACTCATAGACTCCTTCTGATGCCTCATAAGCCATATAGATGTCCATATCTGACCTTTTGAACTTATTTGTGGTCAAAGTGTCCTAAAAAAAATTCAAACTATATAAGGTTATAGACTCCTTTTGATGATAAATCAGCTATACAGAGGGCCCCTTTTGACCTCCAGAACATATTTCTGGCCAAAGAGTCCTCGATCTTGCGTTTTCTATACATCCTCATAGACTCCTTCTGATGCTTCATAAGCCATATAGATGTCCATATCTGACCTTTTGAACTTATTTGTGGTCAAAGTGTCCTCAAAATGTTTCAAACTATAGAAAGTTATAGACTCCTTTTGATGATAAATCAGCTATACAGAGGTCCCCTTTTGACCTCCTGAACATATCTCTGGCCAAAGAGTCTTCGATCTTGGGCTTTCTATACATACTCATAGACTCCTTCTGATGCCTCATAAGCCATATAGATGTCCATATCTGACCTTTTGAACTTATTTGTGGTCAAAGTGTCCTAAAAAAAATTCAAACTATATAAGGTTATAGACTCCTTTTGATGATAAATCAGCTATACAGAGGGCCCCTTTTGACCTCCAGAACATATTTCTGGCCAAAGAGTCCTCGATCTTGCGTTTTCTATACATCCTCATAGACTCCTTCTGATGCTTCATAAGCCATATAGATGTCCATATCTGACCTTTTGAACTTATTTGTGGTCAAAGTGTCCTCAAAATGTTTCAAACTATAGAAAGTTATAGACTCCTTTTGATGATAAATCAGCTATACAGAGGTCCCCTTTTGACCTCCTGAACATATCTCTGGCCAAAGAGTCTTCGATCTTGGGCTTTCTATACATACTCATAGACTCCTTCTGATGCTTCATAAGCCATATAGATGTCCATATCTGACCTTTTGAACTTATTTGTGGTCAAAGTGTCCTAAAAAAAATTCAAACTATGTAAGTTATAGAATCCTTTTGATGATAAATCAGCTATACAGAGGTCCCATTTTGACCTCCTGAACATATTTCTGGCCAAAGAGTCCTTGATCTTGGGCTTTCTATACATACTCATAGACGCCTTCTGATGCTTCATAAGCCATATAGATGTCCATATCTGACCTTTTGAACTTATTTGTGGTCAAAGTGTCCTCAAACTTTTTTCAAACTATATAAAGTTATAGTCTCCTTCTGATGATAAATCATCTATACAGAGGTCCCCTTTTGACCTACTGAACATATTTCTGGCCAAAGAGTCCTCGATCTTATGCTTTCTATACATACTCATAGACTCCTTCTGATGCCTCATAAGCCATATAGATGTCCATATCTGACCTTTTGAACTTATTTCTGGTCATCAAAAGATTTTAAACTATATAAAGTTATAGATTCTTTCTGATGATAAATCACCTATTCAGAGGTCCCCTTTTGACCTACTGAACATATTTCTGGCCAAAGAGTCCTAAATCATTAACACTATACATTCAGATTGATATCTTCGGATGTTATTTCTTCCTGACAAAAGTCCATATTTGACATACTGAATTTTTTTCTGGCCAAGGAGTACTCGAAACTTGATCTTTCCATATATACTCGTTGACTTTTTCTGATGTTACGTCAGCCATATAGAAGTCCATATTTGACCCAAGGAACATATTTTTGGCCAAAGAGTCCTCGATCTTGGGCTTTCTATACATACTCATAGTCCAACTCCTTCTGATGCTTCATAAGCCATATAGATGTCCATATCTGACCTTTTGAACTTATTTCTGGTCAAAGTGTCCTCAAAATTTTTCAAACTATATAAAGTTATAGTCTCCTTCTGATGATAAATCAGTTATACAGAGGTCACCTTTTGACCTACTGAACATATTTCTGGCCAAAGAGTCCTAAAAGATTAACACTATGCATTCAGACTGATATCTTCGGATGTTATATCATCCTGACAAAAGTCCATATTTGACCTACCAAATTTTTTTCTGGCCAAGGAGTGAGTACTCGAAACTTGACCTTTCCATATATACTTGTTGACTCTTTCTGATGTTACGTCAGACATATAGAATTCCATATTTGACCCAATAAAACATATTTCTTGCCAAAGAGTCCTCGATCTTGGGCTTTCTATACATACTCATAGACTCCTTCTGATGCTTCATAAGCCAATATAGATGTCCATATCTGACATTTTGAACTTATTTGTGGTCAAAGTGTCCTAACATTTTTTCAAACTATAGAAAGTTATAGACTCCTTTTGATGATAAATCAGCTATACAGAGGGCCCCTTTTGACCTCCAGAACATATTTCTGGCCAAAGAGTCCTCGATCTTATGCTTTCTATACATACTCATAGACTCCTTCTGATGCCTCATAAGCCATGTAGATGTCCATATCTGACCTTTTGAACTTATTTGTGGTCAAAGTGTCCTAAAAAAAATTCAAACTATATAAGGTTATAGACTCCTTTTGATGATAAATCAGCTATACAGAGGGCCCCTTTTGACCTCCAGAACATATTTCTGGCCAAAGAGTCCTCGATCTTGCGTTTTCTATACATCCTCATAGACTCCTTCTGATGCTTCATAAGCCATATAGATGTCCATATCTGACCTTTTGAACTTATTTGTGGTCAAAGTGTCCTCAAAATGTTTCAAACTATAGAAAGTTATAGACTCCTTTTGATGATAAATCAGCTATACAGAGGTCCCCTTTTGACCTCCTGAACATATCTCTGGCCAAAGAGTCTTCGATCTTGGGCTTTCTATACATACTCATAGACTCCTTCTGATGCCTCATAAGCCATATAGATGTCCATATCTGACCTTTTGAACTTATTTGTGGTCAAAGTGTCCTCAAAAGTTTTCAAACTATAGAAAGTTATAAACACCTTTTGATGATAAATCAGCTATACAGAGGTCCCTTTTGACCTTCTGAACATATTTCTGGCCAAAGAGTCCTCGATCTTGGGCTTTCTATACATACTCATAGACTCCTTCTGATGCTTCATAAGCCATATAGATGTCCATATCTGACCTTTTGAACTTATTTGTGGTCAAAGTGTCCTAAAAAAAATTCAAACTATATAAAGTTATAGACTCCTTTTGATGATAAATCAGCTATACAGAGGTCCCCTTTTGACCTACTGAACATGTTTCTGGCCAAAGAGTCCTTGATCTTGGGCTTTCTATACACACTCATAGTCTCCTTCTGGTGCTTCATAAGCCAATAGATGTCCATATCTGACCTTTTGAACTTATTTGTGGTCAAAGTGTCCTAACATTTTTTCAAACTATAGAAAGTTATAGACTCCTTTTGATGATAAATCAGCTATACAGAGGTCCCCTTTTGACCTCCTGAACATATTTCTGGCCAAAGAGTCCTTGATCTTGGGCTTTCTATACACACTCTTAGACTCCTTCTGATGCTTCATAAGCCATATAGATGTCCGTATCTGACCTATTGAACTTATTTGTGGTCAAATGTCAAATTTTTCAAACTATATAAAGTTATAGGCTCCTTCTGATAATAAATCAGAAGAGACTAAAATGAGAGACTAAAATGTTAGGAGACTAAAATGTTAGTCTCCTTCTGATGATAAATCAGCTATACAGAGGTCCCCTTTTGACCTACTGAACATATTTCTGGCCAAAGAGTCCTAAAAGATTAACACTATACATTCAGACTGATATCTTCGGATGTTATATCA
This sequence comes from Abramis brama, assembly GCF_963993115.1. Taxonomy (NCBI): domain Eukaryota; kingdom Metazoa; phylum Chordata; class Actinopteri; order Cypriniformes; family Leuciscidae; genus Abramis; species Abramis brama. Next base: position 19,273,781 of record NC_139974.1, on the reverse strand, counting down.
TCCTTACAAAAGTCCATATTTGACATACTGAATTTTTTTCTGGCCAAGGAGTACTCGAAACTTGACCTTTCCATATATACTCGTTGACTTTTTCTGATGTTACGTCAGCCATACAGAAGTCCATATTTGACCCAAGGAACATATTTGTTGCCAAAGAGTCCTCGATCTTGGGCTTTCTATACATACTCATAGACTCCTTCTGATGCTTCATAAGCCATATAGATGTCCATATCTGTCCTTTTGTACTTATTTCTGGTCAAATGTCCTCAACATTTTTCAAACTATATAAAGTTATAGACTCCCTCTGATAATAAATCAGCTATACAAAGGTCACCTTTTGACCTTCTGAACATATTTCTGGCCAAAGAGTTCTTGAACATTGTCTTGCTATACTACAGATTGACTTCTTGTGATGTTATATTAACCAGCCAGTAGTCTATTTTTGACCTACTGAACATATTTCTGGCCAAAGAGTCCTTGATCTTGGGCTTTCTATACATACTCATAGACTCCTTCCGATGCTTCATAAGCCATATAGATGTCCATATCTGACCTTTTGAACTTATTTGTGGTCAAAGTGTCCTAACATTTTTTCAAACTATATAAAGTTATAGACTCCTTTTGATGAAAAATCAGCTATACAGAGGTCCCCTTTTGACCTACTGAACATGTTTCTGGCCAAAGAGTCCTTGATCTTGGGCTTTCTATACACACTCATAGTCTCCTTCTGGTGCTTCATAAGCCAATAGATGTCCATATCTGACCTTTTGAACTTATTTGTGGTCAAAGTGTCCTAACATTTTTTCAAACTATAGAAAGTTATAGACTCCTTTTGATGATAAATCAGCTATACAGAGGTCCCCTTTTGACCTCCTGAACATATTTCTGGCCAAAGAGTCCTTGATCTTGGGCTTTCTATACACACTCTTAGACTCCTTCTGATGCTTCATAAGCCATATAGATGTCCGTATCTGACCTATTGAACTTATTTGTGGTCAAATGTCAAATTTTTCAAACTATATAAAGTTATAGGCTCCTTCTGATAATAAATCAGAAGAGACTAAAATGAGAGACTAAAATGTTAGGAGACTAAAATGTTAGTCTCCTTCTGATGATAAATCAGCTATACAGAGGTCCCCTTTTGACCTACTGAACATATTTCTGGCCAAAGAGTCCTAAAAGATTAACACTATACATTCAGACTGATATCTTCGGATGTTATATCATCCTTACAAAAGTCCATATTTGACATACTGAATTTTTTTCTGGCCAAGGAGTACTCGAAACTTGACCTTTCCATATATACTCGTTGACTTTTTCTGATGTTACGTCAGCCATACAGAAGTCCATATTTGACCCAAGGAACATATTTGTTGCCAAAGAGTCCTCGATCTTGGGCTTTCTATACATACTCATAGACTCCTTCTGATGCTTCATAAGCCATATAGATGTCCATATCTGTCCTTTTGTACTTATTTCTGGTCAAATGTCCTCAAAATTTTTCAAACTATATAAAGTTATAGACTCCCTCTGATAATAAATCAGCTATACAAAGGTCACCTTTTGACCTTCTGAACATATTTCTGGCCAAAGAGTTCTTGAACATTGTCTTGCTATACTACAGATTGACTTCTTGTGATGTTATATTAACCAGCCAGTAGTCTATTTTTGACCTACTGAACATATTTCTGGCCAAAGAGTCCTTGATCTTGGGCTTTCTATACATACTCATAGACTCCTTCCGATGCTTCATAAGCCATATAGATGTCCATATCTGACCTTTTGAACTTATTTGTGGTCAAAGTGTCCTAACATTTTTTCAAACTATATAAAGTTATAGACTCCTTTTGATGATAAATCAGCTATACAGAGGGCCCCTTTTTGACCTACTGAACATATTTCTGGCCAAAGAGTCCTCGATCTTGGGCTTTCTATACATACTCATAGACTCCTTCTGATGCTTCATAAGCCATATAGATGTCCACATCTGACCTTTTGAACTTATTTGTGGTCAAAGTGTCCTCAAAAGTTTTCAAACTATAGAAAGTTATAAACACCTTTTGATGATAAATCAGCTATACAGAGGTCCCTTTTGACCTTCTGAACATATTTCTGGCCAAAGAGTCCTCGATCTTGGGCTTTCTATACATACTCATAGACTCCTTCTGATGCTTCATAAGCCATATAGATGTCCATATCTGACCTTTTGAACTTATTTGTGGTCAAAGTGTCCTAAAAAAAATTCAAACTATATAAAGTTATAGACTCCTTTTGATGATAAATCAGCTATACAGAGGTCCCCTTTTGACCTACTGAACATATTTCTGGCCAAAGAGTCCTTGATCTTGGGCTTTCTATACACACTCATAGACTCCTTCTGATGCTTCATAAGCCATATAGATGTCCATATCTGACCTTTTGAACTTATTTGTGGTCAAAGTGTCCTAAAAAAAATTCAAACTATATATATAGACTCCTTTTGATGATAAGTCAGCTATACAGAGGTCCCCTTTTGACCTCCTGAACATGTTTCTGGCCAAAGAGTCCTTGATCTTGGGCTTTCTATACACACTCATAGACTCCTTCTGATGCTTCATAAGCCATATAGATGTCCGTATCTGACCTTTTGAACTTATTTGTGGTCAAATGTCAAATTTTTCAAACTATATAAAGTTATAGGCTCCTTCTGATAATAAATCAGAAGAGACTAAAATGAGAGACTAAAATGTTAGGAGACTAAAATGTTAGTCTCCTTCTGATGATAAATCAGCTATACAGAGGTCCCCTTTTGACCTACTGAACATATTTCTGGCCAAAGAGTCCTAAAAGATTAACACTATACATTCAGACTGATATCTTCGGATGTTATATCATCCTGACAAAAGTCCATATTTGACATACTGAATTTTTTTCTGGCCAAGGAGTACTCGAAACTTGACCTTTCCATATATACTCGTTGACTTTTTCTGATGTTACGTCAGCCATACAGAAGTCCATATTTGACCCAAGGAACATATTTGTTGCCAAAGAGTCCTCGATCTTGGGCTTTCTATACATACTCATAGACTCCTTCTGATGCTTCATAAGCCATATAGATGTCCATATCTGTCCTTTTGTACTTATTTCTGGTCAAATGTCCTCAAAATTTTTCAAACTATATAAAGTTATAGACTCCTTCTGATAATAAATCAGCTATACAAAGGTCACCTTTTGACCTTCTGAACATATTTCTGGCCAAAGAGTTCTTGAACATTGTCTTGCTATACTACAGATTGACTTCTTGTGATGTTATATTAACCAGCCAGTAGTCTATTTTTGACCTACTAAACATATTTCTGGCCAAAGAGTCCTTGATCTTGGGCTTTCTATACATACTCATAGACTCCTTCCGATGCTTCATAAGCCATATAGATGTCCATGTCTGACCTTTTGAACTTATTTGTGGTCAAAGTGTCCTAACATTTTTTCAAACTATATAAAGTTATAGACTCCTTTTGATGATAAATCAGCTATACAGAGGGCCCCTTTTTGACCTACTGAACATATTTCTGGCCAAAGAGTCCTCGATCTTGGGCTTTCTATACACACTCATAGACTCCTTCCGATGCTTCATAAGCCATATAGATGTCCATGTCTGACCTTTTGAACTTATTTGTGGTCAAAGTGTCCTAACATTTTTTCAAACTATATAAAGTTATAGACTCCTTTTGATGATAAATCAGCTATACAGAGGGCCCCTTTTTGACCTACTGAACATATTTCTGGCCAAAGAGTCCTCGATCTTGGGCTTTCTATACATACTCATAGACTCCTTCTGATGCTTCATAAGCCATATAGATGTCCACATCTGACCTTTTGAACTTATTTGTGGTCAAAGTGTCCTCAAAAGTTTTCAAACTATAGAAAGTTATAAACACCTTTTGATGATAAATCAGCTATACAGAGGTCCCCTTTTGACCTTCTGAACATATTTCTGGCCAAAGAGTCCTCGATCTTGGGCTTTCTATACATACTCATAGACTCCTTCTGATGCTTCATAAGCCATATAGATGTCCATATCTGACCTTTTGAACTTATTTGTGGTCAAAGTGTCCTAAAAAAAATTCAAACTATATATATAGACTCCTTTTGATGATAAGTCAGCTATACAGAGGTCCCCTTTTGACCTCTTGAACATGTTTCTGGCCAAAGAGTCCTTGATCTTGGGCTTTCTATACACACTCATAGACTCCTTCTGGTGCTTCATAAGCCATATAGATGTCCATATCTGACCTTTTGAACTTATTTGTGGTCAAAGTGTCCTAAAAAAAATTCAAACTATATATATAGACTCCTTTTGATGATAAGTCAGCTATACAGAGGTCCCCTTTTGACCTCCTGAACATGTTTCTGGCCAAAGAGTCCTTGATCTTGGGCTTTCTATACACACTCATAGACTCCTTCTGATGCTTCATAAGCCATATAGATGTCCGTATCTGACCTTTTGAACTTATTTGTGGTCAAATGTCAAATTTTTCAAACTATATAAAGTTATAGGCTCCTTCTGATAATAAATCAGAAGAGACTAAAATGAGAGACTAAAATGTTAGGAGACTAAAATGTTAGTCTCCTTCTGATGATAAATCAGCTATACAGAGGTCCCCTTTTGACCTACTGAACATATTTCTGGCCAAAGAGTCCTAAAAGATTAACACTATACATTCAGACTGATATCTTCGGATGTTATATCATCCTGACAAAAGTCCATATTTGACATACTGAATTTTTTTCTGGCCAAGGAGTACTCGAAACTTGACCTTTCCATATATACTCGTTGACTTTTTATGATGTTACGTCAGCCATACAGAAGTCCATATTTGACCCAAGGAACATATTTGTTGCCAAAGAGTCCTCGATCTTGGGCTTTCTATACATACTCATAGACTCCTTCTGATGCTTCATAAGCCATATAGATGTCCATATCTGTCCTTTTGTACTTATTTCTGGTCAAATGTCCTAAACATTTTTCAAACTATATAAAGTTATAGACTCCTTCTGATAATAAATCAGCTATACAAAGGTCACCTTTTGACCTTCTGAACATATTTCTGGCCAAAGAGTTCTTGAACATTGTCTTGCTATACTACAGATTGACTTCTTGTGATGTTATATTAACCAGCCAGTAGTCTATTTTTGACCTACTGAACATATTTCTGGCCAAAGAGTCCTCGATCTTGGGCTTTCTATACATACTCATAGACTCCTTCTGATGCTTCATAAGCCATATAGATGTCCATGTCTGACCTTTTGAACTTATTTGTGGTCAAAGTGTCCTAACATTTTTTCAAACTATATAAAGTTATAGACTCCTTTTGATGATAAATCAGCTATACAGAGGGCCCCTTTTTGACCTACTGAACATATTTCTGGCCAAAGAGTCCTCGATCTTGGGCTTTCTATACATACTCATAGACTCCTTCTGATGCTTCATAAGCCATATAAATGTCCACATCTGACCTTTTGAACTTATTTGTGGTCAAAGTGTCCTCAAAAGTTTTCAAACTATAGAAAGTTATAAACACCTTTTGATGATAAATCAGCTATACAGAGGTCCCCTTTTGACCTTCTGAACATATTTCTGGCCAAAGAGTCCTCGATCTTGGGCTTTCTATACATACTCATAGACTCCTTCTGATGCTTCATAAGCCATATAGATGTCCATATCTATCCTTTTGAACTTATTTCTGGTCAAAGTGTCCTCAAAATTTTTCAAACTATATAAAGTTATAGACTCCTTCTGATAAAAAAGAGTCCTCAATCTTGAACTTTGCATTCTCACTCCTAGACTCCTTCTGATGGTTCATAAGCCACATATAGAATTCCATATTTGACCTATTGAACTTATTTCTGGTCAAATGGTCCTCAAAGGGTTTCTTATTATGTTAATTCAGCCATACAGAGGTTCCTATTTGAACTACTGAACACATTTTTGGCCAAAGAGTCTTTGAACATTAACTTTCTCTGCTTATTGACTTCTCTTAATAATACATTAGCCATACAAAAGTCCATATTTGACCTACTAATATATTTCTGGTCAAAGAGTCCCTGATCTTGACCTTTCTGTACATGCTCATTGACAGCTTCCGATGTTTCATCAGCCTGAAAGATGTCCATACTTGACCCATTGAATATATTTCTGACCATAGAGTCCTCGATTTTGAACTGTCTAAACATACTTGTAGACTTGTTAATTAATTATCTGCTATCCAATGTATTTGAACAGTAGTTCAAATTTTATATTTTGAACATATTTCTAGACATGAGACTTTGAACTTTAAATTTCTAGACTAATTGCTTTTACAATCCTTCTGATGTTTCATCAGCCATACAGTATAGTTCAAATTTGACCTATTGAACATTTCTATAACCAAAGTGTCCTCGATCTTGATCGTTCTATACATAATCATAGGCTTGTTCTGATGTTTCATCATTGAGACAGAAGTCATGTTGACCTACTGAACATATTTCTGGCAAAAGAATCATCAAAGTTTAACTTACTGTTCCTTCTCCTAGACTATTTTTGATTTTACATCCACCATACGGTAGTCCATATTTGACCAAGAGAACATATTTCTGGCCAAAAGAGTCGTCAAAAGGTATGTTTATATGCATTCTCATCGACTACTTTTGATGTTAAATCAACCATATTGTTAGTCCAAATTTGACCCATTGAACACATATCTGGCCAAAGAGACTTAGAACTTTAATTATCTATACATAATTACTATCTCCTTCTCATTTTTCATCACCCAGGCTATTATCCATATTTGACAATTGAACATATTTCTGTCTGGAAGAGTCCTTGATCTTTCTATACGTACTCATAGACGCTTTCAGATAGTACTTCAGCCAAAAAATGATCCATAATTGACTACTAAACTCATTTCTGAGCGATGGGTTTATAATCTTGATTTCTCTATACATTGACTCCTTCTGATTTTACCAAAACATTATTGTATTGTATTGTATCAATATGACCTATTAAACCTATTTCTGACCAATGAGTCTATGAACATTTTTCAATACATACTCAATGACTCCTGATTTTACAACAGCAATATAGTATTTCAAAATTTGATCAATTGAACATATTTCTGGCCAAAGAGACCTTGATCTTATTCTTTCTATACATACTCCTTCTGATGTTTCATCAGCCAGATAATTGTCCACAATTGACCTACTGAACATTTTTCTGCCCGAAGAGTCTATGAACTTGAACTTTCTATACATAATCATTTACTTCTGATGTTTCTTCAGCCATACAGAAGTCCAGATTTGACATGTTGAACATATTTCTGACCAAAGAGTTTTTGATCTTGAACTTTCTATTCATAATTATAAAAGTACATCGGACAGACAATTGTCCATATTAATTATTAAACATATTTCTGGCCAACAAGTCCATGAACTTGAACATTCTGTACATGCTAATTGACTCCTTTTAGTGTTTCATCAGCCAGACATTAGTCCATAATTGACCTACTGAACATATTGCTGCCCGAAGAGTCTTGAACTTGAACTTTCTATATAGGCTCATTGACTCCTTCTGATGTTTCACAAGCAGACGATAGTCCATAATTGACCCTCTGAACATATTTATAGTAAAAGAGTCCTCTGTCTTGAACTTTCTATAGATTCTCAGTGACTCCATATAGATAATTGACCCACTGAACATATTTCTACCTGAAGAGTCTTTGAACTTGAACTTTCTATTCATAATCTTCTTCCTCAATCTTCATTGACTTCTGATTCATCAGCCAGACAGCAGTCCATATTTGACCCACTAAACATATTTCTGGCAAAAGAGTCCTCGATCTTGAACCTTTTAAACATACTCATAGACTCTTTCTGGTGTTTCATCAGCCATGCAGTAGTTCTGATTTGACATAATGAACATATTTCTGACCGAAGAGTCCTCGATCTTGAACTTTCTATTCATACTTATAGACTCTTTCAGATAGTACATCGGCCAGACAATAGTAGATATTGACTATTGAAGTAAAAGAGTTCTCGATCTTGAACTTTCTATACATTCTCAGTGATGCCTTATTTTGTTTCTTTAGCCATACAGAAGTCCAGATTTGACATGTTGAACATATTTCTGACTTGAAAATGTTGTACATGCTAATTGACTCCTTGTAGTGTTTCATCAGTCAGACAGTAGTCAATAATGGACCTACTGAAAATATTTCTGGTAAAAGAGTCCTCGATTTTGAACTTTCTATACATCCTCAGTGACGCCTTATTTTGTTTCTTTAGCCATAAAGTAGTTCAGATTTAACATGTTGAACATATTTCTGACTGAAGAGTCCTTGATCTTGAACTTTCTATTCACACTTATAGACTCCTTCAGATAGTACATCGGCCAGACAACTGTCCATAATGACTTTTTTTTTCTGGCCAACGAGTCTATGTACTTGAACTTTCTATACATGCTCATTGACTCCTTTTAGTGCTTCATCAGCCAGAGAGTACTCCATAATTTACCTACTGAAAATATTTCTGGTAAAAGAGTCCTCGATCCCATCTGATGTTACATCAGCCATAAAGAAGTCCATAATTGACCCAAGGGACATATTTGTGGCCAATCTTGAACTTTCTATACATACTCATAGTCTCCTTCTGATTCTTCATAAGCCATATATATATGTCCATATTTATGACCTATTATTATTTCTGGTCAAAGGTTCCTCAAAAGTTTTTAAACTATGTCAAATTATAGACTCCATCTGATGATAAATCAGACCAAAAGAGGTCAAATTTTGACTCTTAAGTCAATATGTATAGAGAGTTAATGTTCAATGATTCTTTGGCCAAAAATATATTCAGAGGGTCACATACCTGTTAAAGTGATGTATCATCAGAAGAAGTCTATGAGTATTTAGTAAGTTAACTTGTGAGGACCTTTTTGCCAAATATATTTTCAATTCGCCAGATATGGACATCTATATAGCTAATGCCACTGTTGCCTTTGGCTTGCTCAGTTGGGGATATTTTGGGTATATTTTATTTTATTTTATCAATCAATAAATTCCACTAGAAACAAACCTTGTTGTATTATTTTATTTTAATTTAATACTGTGAAGCTGCTTTGATACAATCTGTATTGTGAAAAGCGCTATACAAATATACTTGATTTGATTTGATTTAATGAAGAATCAGAAAGAGTCAATGAGTATATAAAGAATGGTCAAGTTGAGACTCTTTGACCAGAAAAAATTTCACTATGTCAAATATGGACTTTTGTCATGATGATATAACATCCGAAGATATCAATCTGAATGTATAGTGTTAAACCTTAAGGACTCTTTGGCCAGTAATATTTTCGGACATCAGAAGGAGTCTATAGATTATGATAGACAAAATCCTTTTGAGAACTCTTTGGTCAAATTTTTTTTCAATCGGTCAAATATGGACTACTGCCTGCCTGGTTTGGCATTGCAAGAAGTCAGTCTATATTGTATAGTGAGTTAATGTTCACGGACTCTGGCCAGAAATATTTTCAGTAGGTCAAAAATAGACTACTGGCTGGTTAATATAACATCACAAGAAGTCAATCTGTAGTATAGCAAGATAATGTTCAAGAACTCTTTGGCCAGAAATATGTTCAGAAGGTCAAAAGGTGACCTTTGTATAGCTGATTTATTATCAGAAGGAGACTATAACTGTAAAGTTTTGGATGTTTGGTTCAGGAAATGTGCTACCAGGATGGTGTGTCCATTAAAACACAGGGGTCCAGTACTCAGTCCATACTCATTTATTGTAACAGATCAGCCATAGAGTGGAATGGGAATCAGATATAGAGTTGTATGGTTTATTGTCAGGAACACATCAACTTACAACAGGTTCTCATTAGGAGAGAAAGAACGGACAGTCTGCTTCCATTGCATCTGGCACACACCAACACACCAAACACTAGTGATTAAGTGCACCTGAGGAGACTTAGCTCCTCCCCTGACTGGCTACGTCATGTGATCCATAGGAATTCTCAACAATAACTTTGTATAGTTTGAAAAATTTTGAGGACATTTGACCAGAAATAAGTTCAAAAGGTCAGATATGGACATCTATATGGCTTATGAGGCATCAGAAGGAGTCTATGAGTATGTATAGAAAGCATAAGATCGAGGACTCTTTGGCCAGAAATATGTTCAGTAGGTCAAAAGGGGACCTCTGTATAGATGATTTATCATCAGAAGGAGACTATAACTTTATATAGTTTGAAAAAAGTTTGAGGACACTTTGACCACAAATAAGTTCAAAAGGTCAGATATGGACATCTATATGGCTTATGAAGCATCAGAAGGCGTCTATGAGTATGTATAGAAAGCCCAAGATCAAGGACTCTTTGGCCAGAAATATGTTCAGGAGGTCAAAATGGGACCTCTGTATAGCTGATTTATCATCAAAAGGATTCTATAACTTACATAGTTTGAATTTTTTTTAGGACACTTTGACCACAAATAAGTTCAAAAGGTCAGATATGGACATCTATATGGCTTATGAAGCATCAGAAGGAGTCTATGAGTATGTATAGAAAGCCAAAGATCGAAGACTCTTTGGCCAGAGATATGTTCAGGAGGTCAAAAGGGGACCTCTGTATAGCTGATTTATCATCAAAAGGAGTCTATAACTTTCTATAGTTTGAAACATTTTGAGGACACTTTGACCACAAATAAGTTCAAAAGGTCAGATATGGACATCTATATGGCTTATGAAGCATCAGAAGGAGTCTATGAGGATGTATAGAAAACGCAAGATCGAGGACTCTTTGGCCAGAAATATGTTCTGGAGGTCAAAAGGGGCCCTCTGTATAGCTGATTTATCATCAAAAGGAGTCTATAACTTTCTATAGTTTGAAAAAATGTTAGGACACTTTGACCACAAATAAGTTCAAAAGGTCAGATATGGACATCTATATGGCTTATGAGGCATCAGAAGGAGTCTATGAGTATGTATAGAAAGCACAAGATCAAGGACTCTTTGGCAAGAAATATGTTTTATTGGGTCAAATATGGAATTCTGTATGTCTGACGTAACATCAGAAAGAGTCAACAAGTATATATGGAAAGGTCAAGTTTCGAGTACTCACTCCTTGGCCAGAAAAAAATTTGGTAGGTCAAATATGGACTTTTGTCAGGATGATATAACATCCGAAGATATCAGTCTGAATGCATAGTGTTAATCTTTTAGGACTCTTTGGCCAGAAATATGTTCAGTAGGTCAAAAGGGGACCTCTGTATAACTGATTTATCATCAGAAGGAGACTATAACTTTATATAGTTTGAAAAATTTTGAGGACACTTTGACCAGAAATAAGTTCAAAAGGTCAGATATGGACATCTATATGGCTTATGAGGCATCAGAAGGAGTCTATGAGTATGTATAGAAAGCATAAGATCGAGGACTCTTTGGCCAGAAATATGTTCTGGAGGTCAAAAGGGGCCCTCTGTATAGCTGATTTATCATCAAAAGGAGTCTATAACCTTATATAGTTTGAATTTTTTTTAGGACACTTTGACCACAAATAAGTTCAAAAGGTCAGATATGGACATCTATATGGCTTATGAAGCATCAGAAGGAGTCTATGAGGATGTATAGAAAACGCAAGATCGAGGACTCTTTGGCCAGAAATATGTTCTGGAGGTCAAAAGGGGCCCTCTGTATAGCTGATTTATCATCAAAAGGAGTCTATAACCTTATATAGTTTGAATTTTTTTTAGGACACTTTGACCACAAATAAGTTCAAAAGGTCAGATATGGACATCTATATGGCTTATGAGGCATCAGAAGGAGTCTATGAGTATGTATAGAAAGCATAAGATCGAGGACTCTTTGGCCAGAAATATGTTCTGGAGGTCAAAAGGGGCCCTCTGTATAGCTGATTTATCATCAAAAGGAGTCTATAACTTTCTATAGTTTGAAAAAATGTTAGGACACTTTGACCACAAATAAGTTCAAAATGTCAGATATGGACATCTATATGGCTTATGAAGCATCAGAAGGAGTCTATGAGTATGTATAGAAAGCCCAAGATCGAGGACTCTTTGGCAAGAAATATGTTTTATTGGGTCAAATATGGAATTCTATATGTCTGACGTAACATCAGAAAGAGTCAACAAGTATATATGGAAAGGTCAAGTTTCGAGTACTCACTCCTTGGCCAGAAAAAAATTTGGTAGGTCAAATATGGACTTTTGTCAGGATGATATAACATCCGAAGATATCAGTCTGAATGCATAGTGTTAATCTTTTAGGACTCTTTGGCCAGAAATATGTTCAGTAGGTCAAAAGGGGACCTCTGTATAACTGATTTATCATCAGAAGGAGACAATAACTTTATATAGTTTGAAAAATTTTGAGGACACTTTGACCAGAAATAAGTTCAAAAGGTCAGATATGGACATCTATATGGCTTATGAAGCATCAGAAGGAGTTGGACTATGAGTATGTATAGAAAGCCCAAGATCGAGGACTCTTTGGCCAAAAATATGTTCCTTGGGTCAAATATGGACTTCTATATGGCTGACGTAACATCAGAAAAAGTCAACGAGTATATATGGAAAGATCAAGTTTCGAGTACTCCTTGGCCAGAAAAAAATTCAGTATGTCAAATATGGACTTTTGTCAGGAAGAAATAACATCCGAAGATATCAATCTGAATGTATAGTGTTAATGATTTAGGACTCTTTGGCCAGAAATATGTTCAGTAGGTCAAAAGGGGACCTCTGAATAGCTGATTTATCATCAGAAAGAGTCTATAACTTTATATAGTTTAAAATCTTTTGATGACCAGAAATAAGTTCAAAAGGTCAGATATGGATATCTATATGGCTTATGTAACATTAGAAGGAGTCTATGAGTATGTATATAGAAAGGTCAAGATCGAGAACTCTATGGCCATAAATATATTCCTTGGGTCAAATATGGACTTCTGTATGGCTGATTTAACATCAGAAGGAGTCTATGAGTTTCTAAGAGTAAAAAACATTTTGAGGATTCTTTGGCCAAAAACTTGTTAAATCAGTCAAATATGGCTACAGTCTGGCTGACATAACATCACAAGAAGTCTTTATGGTAGGAGAAATATAAATAGTAAGGTAAATGTTCAAGGTCTCTGGCCAGAAATATGTTCAGAAGGTCAAAAGGTGACCTTTGTATAGCTGATTTGTTATCAGAAGGAGTCTATAAATTTATGTAGTTTGAAAAATTTTGAGGAATGAGAAATATGTTCCTTGGGTCACATATGGACTACTTCATGGCTGACGTAACATCAGAAGGAGTCAACAAGTATGTATAGAAAGTTCAAGTTTGAGTACTCTTTGGCCCGAATTATGTTTAGTAGGTAAAAAAAAGTGACCTCTGTATAGCTGATTTAACATCACAATTAGTCTATAAGTTTATATAGCTTAAGTATTATATATTATATAAGATTATATATATTTAAAACCTTTTAAGGACCCATTGACCAGAAATAAGTTTAACAGGTCAGATATGGACTTCTAAATGGCTTATGAAGCATCAGAAGATGTCTAGAGTATGTATAGAAAGTTCAGGATCGAGTACTCTTTTTTCCCAGTAGTTGAAATATGGACTTCTATATGGCTGATTTAACATCAGAAGGAGTCTATAAGTGTATAATAAACACAAAATACCTTTTGAGGACTCTTTTGCCAAAAATATGTTCAATCAGTCAAATATGGACTACTGTCTGGCTTATATAACATTACAAGAAGTCAGTCTTGTATGTTTAGCAATTTAATATTCAAGGACTCTTTATCCAGAAATGTGTTCAGTAGGTCAAAAATGGACTTCTGTATGGCTGATGTAACATCAGAAAGATTCTACGAGAATGTATAGAAAGTTTAAGATCGATTACTTTGGGTCAGAAATATGTGCAGCAGGTCAAACATGGACTACTGTCTTACTAATACAACAGCACAAGAAGTCAGTAAGAAGTCAGTAAGAACTCTTTGGACAGAAAATATATTCTGTAGGCCTGATTTGACACATGACATATGTGCATTGGCATTGCACAATAACTAACTTATTCATTTATTCTTTTAAGGGAAATTACTGCAATGCAACAACACACATATCATCTCTTTAAAGAACATGGGAATGATTTAGTTCTGGTGTGCAATGCAATGCAATGCAAAAAGTGCATAACCTATATGTTATTCTTCAGTGCACAACGTTATAGCAAAGCAATGCAAATAACATATCAACATATCATTGCAAAGCAATGCAAATCAATATAGTGCAATACAATGCAATGCAAAAACACTCGTTATGTCTTTAATCAACATGGGAATGAGGTAGTTCTGGTGAGCAATGCAATGCGAAAAGTGCATGTTATTCTTCAGTGCACAACATTAGATCGTTAGTGCAATGCAATGCAGTGCAAAGCATTGCAAATCAATGCAATGCAATGCAATGCAATGCAATGCAACAACACACGTTATGTCTTTAATCAACATGGGAATGAGGTAGTTCTGGTGTGCAATGCAATGCGAAAGTGCATAACCTATATGTTATTCTTCAGTGCACAACGTTAGATCGTTAGTGCAATGCAATGCAATGCAGTGCAAAGCAATGCAATTAAAAGCAATGCAATGCAATGCAATACAATGCAATGCAACAACACACGTTATGTCTTTAATCAACATGGGAATGAGGTAGTTCAATTTTACAATGCAGTGCAAAAAGTGCATAACATAGGTTATTCTTCAGTGCACAACGTTAGAGCGTTAGTGTAATGCAATGCAATGCAATGCAGTGCAAAGCAATGCAAATCAATATAGTGCAATACAATGCAATGCAACAACACACGTTATGTCTTTAATCAACATGGGAATGAGGTAGTTCTGGTGTGCAATGCAAAGCAATGCAAAAAGTGCATAACAGTTATTCTTCAGTGCACAACGTTAGATCGTTAGTGCAATGCAATGCAGTGCAATGCAAGGCAAATAAAAACAATGCAATGCAATGCAATGCAGTACAATGCAATGCAGTGCAGTGCAATGCAATGCAATGCAGTGCAATGCAATGCAAATAAATGCAATGCAAATCAATGCAATGCAATACAATGCAATGCAACAACACACGTTATGTCTTTAATCAACATGGGAATGAGGTAGTTCTGGTGTGCAATGCAATGCAAAAAGTGCATAACATATGTTATTCTTCAGTGCACAACTTTAGATCGTTAGTGCAATGCAATTCAATGCAATGCAATGCAATGCAATGCAACAACACACATATCATCTCTATAATGAACTTGGGAATGATTTTGTTCTGGTGTGCAATGCAATGAAAAAAGAGCATAACCTATATGTTATTCTTCAGTGCACAACGTTAGATCTTTAGTGCAATGCAATGCAGTGCAAAGCAATGCAAATCAATGTAATGCAATGCAATGCAATGCAATACAATGCAATGCAACAACACACGTTATGTCTTTAATGAACATGGGAATGATTTAGTTCTGGTGTGCAATGCAATGCAATGCAAAAAGTGCATAACATATGTTATTCTTCAGTGCACAACGTTAGAGCGTTAGTGTAATGCAATGCAATGCAATGCAGTGCAAAGCAATGCAAATCAATATAGTGCAATACAATGCAATGCAAAAACAATCGTTATGTCTTTAATCAACATGGGAATGAGGTAGTTCTGGTGTGCAATGCAGTGCGAAAGTGCATAACCTATATGTTATTCTTCAGTGCACAACGTTAGATCGTTAGTGCAATGCAATGCAATGCAATGCAATGCAAATGCAGTGCAAAACAATGCAAATAAAAGCAATGCAATGCAATGCAATACAATGCAATGCAACAACACACGTTATGTCTTTAATCAACATGGGAATGAGGTAGTTCTGGTGTGCAATGCAATGCAATGCAAAAAGTGCATAACATATGTTATTCTTCAGGGCACAACGTTAAATCGTTAGTGCAATGCAATTCAATGCAATGCAATGCAACAACACACATATCATCTCTATAATGAACTTGGGAATGATTTTGTTCTCGTGTGCAATGCAATGCGAAAAGAGCATAACCTGTATGTTATTCTTCAGTGCACAACGTTAGATCGTTTGTGCAATGCAATGCAAATGCAATGCACCAACACACGTTATGTCTTTAATGAACATGGGAATGATTTAGTTCTGGTGTGCAATGCAATGCAATGCGAAAAGTGCATAACCTATATGTTATTCTTCAGTGCACAACGTTAGAGCGTTAGTGTAATGCAATGCAATGCAGTGCAAAGCAACGCAACGCAAATCAATATAGTGCAATACAATGCAATGCAAAAAAAATCGTTATGTCTTTAATCAACATGGGAATGAGGTAGTCTGGTGTGCAATGCAATGCGAAAAGTGCATTACCTATATGTTATTCTTCAGTGCATAACGTTAGATCGTTAGTGCAATGCAATGACACAAAACACAATACCATCTCTATAATGAACATGGGAATGGTTAAGTTCTAGTGTGCAATGCAATACAATGCACCAACAAACGTTATCTCTATAATGAACAAGGGAATGATTTAGTTCTGGTGTGCAATGCAATGCAATGCGAAATATGCATAACCTATAAGTTATTCTTCAGTGCACAACGTTAGATCGTTTGTGCAATGCAATTGCAACAACACATATGTTATCTCTTTAATGAACATGGGAATGAGTTAGTTTTGGTGTGCAATGCAATGCGAAAAGTGCATAACATATGTTATTGTTCAGTGCACAAAGTTAGATAGTTAGTGCAATGCAATGCAATTTAATGCAACACCACACGTTATGTCTTTAATCAACATGGGAATGAGGTAGTTCAATTGTACAATGCAATGCAAAAAGTGCATAACCTATATATTATTCTTCAGTGCACAACGTTAGATCGTTAGTGCAATACAATTCAATGCAATGCAATACCATCAACACACATATCATCTCTATAATGAACATGGGAATGATTTAGTGCAATGCAATGCGAAATATGCATAACCTATAAGTTATTCTTCAGTGCACAAAGTTAGATCGTTTGTGCAATGCAATTGCAACAACACATATGTTATCTCTTTAATGAACATGGGAATGAGTTAGTTCTGGTGTGCAATGCAATGCAAGAAGTGCATAGCCTGTTATTCTTCAATGCACAACGTTAGGTCGTGTGTGCAATGCAATGCAACAACCACACATGTTATCTTTGTAATGAACATTGGATCGAGTTAGTTCTGTTGTGCAATGCAATGCAAGTAGTGCACAGACTATATGTTATTCTTCAATGCACAACGTTAGACAGTTTGTGCAAAGCAAAAACACATATGTTATGTCTCTAATGAACATGGCATTTAGTTAGTTTTGGTGTGCAATGCAATGCAATGCACGAAGTGCATAACCTATGTTTCTTTAATGATGCTCAACGTTAGATCGTTTGTGCAAAGCACATAATGTTATAACAATGAGCTATACATAGGTACGCTTTCGACCTACTGAACATATTTCTGGCCAAAGAGTCCTTAAAGATGTTATATCATCCTGACAAAGGTCCAAATTTGACATACTGAATTTTTTTCTGGCCAAGGAGTACTCGAAACTTGACCTTTCCATTTATACTCGTTGACTTTTTCTGATGTTACGTCAGCCATACAGAAGTCCATATTTGACCCAAGGAACATATTTCTTGCCAAAGAGTCCTCGAACTTGGGCTTTCTATACATACTCATAGACTCCTTCTGATGCTTCATAAGCCATATAGATGTCCATATCTGTCCTTTTGTACTTATTTCTGGTCAAATGTCCTCAAAATTTTTCAAACTATATAAAGTTATAGACTCCTTCTGATAATAAATCAGCTATACAAAGGTCACCTTTTGACCTTCTGAACATATTTCTGGCCAAAGAGTTCTTGAACATTGTCTTGCTATACTACAGATTGACTTCTTGTGATGTTATATTAACCAGCCAGTAGTCTATTTTTGACCTACTGAACATATTTCTGGCCAAAGAGTCCTCGATCTTGGGCTTTCTATACATACTCATAGACTCCTTCTGATGCTTCATAAGCCATATAGATGTCCACATCTGACCTTTTGAACTTATTTGTGGTCAAAGTGTCCTCAAAAGTTTTCAAACTATAGAAAGTTATAAACACCTTTTGATGATAAATCAGCTATACAGAGGTCCCTTTTGACCTTCTGAACATATTTCTGGCCAAAGAGTCCTCGATCTTGGGCTTTCTATACATACTCATAGACTCCTTCTGATGCTTCATAAGCCATATAGATGTCCATATCTGACCTTTTGAACTTATTTGTGGTCAAAGTGTCCTAAAAAAAATTCAAACTATATAAAGTTATAGACTCCTTTTGATGATAAATCAGCTATACAGAGGTCCCCTTTTGACCTACTGAACATGTTTCTGGCCAAAGAGTCCTTGATCTTGGGCTTTCTATACACACTCATAGTCTCCTTCTGGTGCTTCATAAGCCATATAGATGTCCATATCTGACCTTTTGAACTTATTTGTGGTCAAAGTGTCCTAACATTTTTTCAAACTATATAAAGTTATAGACTCCTTTTGATGATAAATCAGCTATACAGAGGTCCCCTTTTGACCTCCTGAACATATTTCTGGCCAAAGAGTCCTTGATCTTGGGCTTTCTATACACACTCTTAGACTCCTTCTGATGCTTCATAAGCCATATAGATGTCCGTATCTGACCTATTGAACTTATTTGTGGTCAAATGTCAAATTTTTCAAACTATATAAAGTTATAGGCTCCTTCTGATAATAAATCAGAAGAGACTAAAATGAGAGACTAAAATGTTAGGAGACTAAAATGTTAGTCTCCTTCTGATGATAAATCAGCTATACAGAGGTCCCCTTTTGACCTACTGAACATATTTCTGGCCAAAGAGTCCTAAAAGATTAACACTATACATTCAGACTGATATCTTCGGATGTTATATCATCCTTACAAAAGTCCATATTTGACATACTGAATTTTTTTCTGGCCAAGGAGTACTCGAAACTTGACCTTTCCATATATACTCGTTGACTTTTTCTGATGTTACGTCAGCCATACAGAAGTCCATATTTGACCCAAGGAACATATTTGTTGCCAAAGAGTCCTCGATCTTGGGCTTTCTATACATACTCATAGACTCCTTCTGATGCTTCATAAGCCATATAGATGTCCATATCTGTCCTTTTGTACTTATTTCTGGTCAAATGTCCTCAAAATTTTTCAAACTATATAAAGTTATAGACTCCCTCTGATAATAAATCAGCTATACAAAGGTCACCTTTTGACCTTCTGAACATATTTCTGGCCAAAGAGTTCTTGAACATTGTCTTGCTATACTACAGATTGACTTCTTGTGATGTTATATTAACCAGCCAGTAGTCTATTTTTGACCTACTGAACATATTTCTGGCCAAAGAGTCCTTGATCTTGGGCTTTCTATACATACTCATAGACTCCTTCCGATGCTTCATAAGCCATATAGATGTCCATGTCTGACCTTTTGAACTTATTTGTGGTCAAAGTGTCCTAACATTTTTTCAAACTATATAAATTTATAGACTCCTTTTGATGATAAATCAGCTATACAGAGGGCCCCTTTTTGACCTACTGAACATATTTCTGGCCAAAGAGTCCTCGATCTTGGGCTTTCTATACATACTCATAGACTCCTTCTGATGCTTCATAAGCCATATAGATGTCCACATCTGACCTTTTGAACTTATTTGTGGTCAAAGTGTCCTCAAAAGTTTTCAAACTATAGAAAGTTATAAACACCTTTTGATGATAAATCAGCTATACAGAGGTCCCTTTTGACCTTTTGAACATATTTCTGGCCAAAGAGTCCTCGATCTTGGGCTTTCTATACATACTCATAGACTCCTTCTGATGCTTCATAAGCCATATAGATGTCCATATCTGACCTTTTGAACTTATTTGTGGTCAAAGTGTCCTAAAAAAAATTCAAACTATATAAAGTTATAGACTCCTTTTGATGATAAATCAGCTATACAGAGGTCCCCTTTTGACCTACTGAACATGTTTCTGGCCAAAGAGTCCTTGATCTTGGGCTTTCTATACACACTCATAGTCTCCTTCTGGTGCTTCATAAGCCATATAGATGTCCATATCTGACCTTTTGAACTTATTTGTGGTCAAAGTGTCCTAACATTTTTTCAAACTATATAAAGTTATAGACTCCTTTTGATGATAAATCAGCTATACAGAGGTCCCCTTTTGACCTACTGAACATATTTCTGGCCAAAGAGTCCTTGATCTTGGGCTTTCTATACACACTCATAGACTCCTTCTGATGCTTCATAAGCCATATAGATGTCCATATCTGACCTTTTGAACTTATTTGTGGTCAAAGTGTCCTAAAAAAAATTCAAACTATATATATAGACTCCTTTTGATGATAAGTCAGCTATACAGAGGTCCCCTTTTGACCTCCTGAACATGTTTCTGGCCAAAGAGTCCTTGATCTTGGGCTTTCTATACACACTCATAGACTCCTTCTGATGCTTCATAAGCCATATAGATGTCCGTATCTGACCTTTTGAACTTATTTGTGGTCAAATGTCAAATTTTTCAAACTATATAAAGTTATAGGCTCCTTCTGATAATAAATCAGAAGAGACTAAAATGAGAGACTAAAATGTTAGGAGACTAAAATGTTAGTCTCCTTCTGATGATAAATCAGCTATACAGAGGTCCCCTTTTGACCTACTGAACATATTTCTGGCCAAAGAGTCCTAAAAGATTAACACTATACATTCAGACTGATATCTTCGGATGTTATATCATCCTGACAAAAGTCCATATTTGACATACTGAATTTTTTTCTGGCCAAGGAGTACTCGAAACTTGACCTTTCCATATATACTCGTTGACTTTTTATGATGTTACGTCAGCCATACAGAAGTCCATATTTGACCCAAGGAACATATTTGTTGCCAAAGAGTCCTCGATCTTGGGCTTTCTATACATACTCATAGACTCCTTCTGATGCTTCATAAGCCATATAGATGTCCATATCTGTCCTTTTGTACTTATTTCTGGTCAAATGTCCTAAACATTTTTCAAACTATATAAAGTTATAGACTCCTTCTGATAATAAATCAGCTATACAAAGGTCACCTTTTGACCTTCTGAACATATTTCTGGCCAAAGAGTTCTTGAACATTGTCTTGCTATACTACAGATTGACTTCTTGTGATGTTATATTAACCAGCCAGTAGTCTATTTTTGACCTACTGAACATATTTCTGGCCAAAGAGTCCTCGATCTTGGGCTTTCTATACATACTCATAGACTCCTTCTGATGCTTCATAAGCCATATAGATGTCCATGTCTGACCTTTTGAACTTATTTGTGGTCAAAGTGTCCTAACATTTTTTCAAACTATATAAAGTTATAGACTCCTTTTGATGATAAATCAGCTATACAGAGGGCCCCTTTTTGACCTACTGAACATATTTCTGGCCAAAGAGTCCTCGATCTTGGGCTTTCTATACATACTCATAGACTCCTTCTGATGCTTCATAAGCCATATAGATGTCCACATCTGACCTTTTGAACTTATTTGTGGTCAAAGTGTCCTCAAAAGTTTTCAAACTATAGAAAGTTATAAACACCTTTTGATGATAAATCAGCTATACAGAGGTCCCTTTTGACCTTCTGAACATATTTCTGGCCAAAGAGTCCTCGATCTTGGGCTTTCTATACATACTCATAGACTCCTTCTGATGCTTCATAAGCCATATAGATGTCCATATCTGACCTTTTGAACTTATTTGTGGTCAAAGTGTCCTAAAAAAAATTCAAACTATATAAAGTTATAGACTCCTTTTGATGATAAATCAGCTATACAGAGGTCCCCTTTGGACCTACTGAACATGTTTCTGGCCAAAGAGTCCTTGATCTTGGGCTTTCTATACACACTCATAGTCTCCTTCTGGTGCTTCATAAGCCATATAGATGTCCATATCTGACCTTTTGAACTTATTTGTGGTCAAAGTGTCCTAACATTTTTTCAAACTATATAAAGTTATAGACTCCTTTTGATGATAAATCAGCTATACAGAGGTCCCCTTTTGACCTCCTGAACATATTTCTGGCCAAAGAGTCCTTGATCTTGGGCTTTCTATACACACTCTTAGACTCCTTTTGATGCTTCATAAGCCATATAGATGTCCGTATCTGACCGATTGAACTTATTTGTGGTCAAATGTCAAATTTTTCAAACTATATAAAGTTATAGGCTCCTTCTGATAATAAATCAGAAGAGACTAAAATGAGAGACTAAAATGTTAGGAGACTAAAATGTTAGTCTCCTTCTGATGATAAATCAGCTATACAGAGGTCCCCTTTTGACCTACTGAACATATTTCTGGCCAAAGAGTCCTAAAAGATTAACACTATACATTCAGACTGATATCTTCGGATGTTATATCATCCTTACAAAAGTCCATATTTGACATACTGAATTTTTTTCTGGCCAAGGAGTACTCGAAACTTGACCTTTCCATATATACTCGTTGACTTTTTCTGATGTTACGTCAGCCATACAGAAGTCCATATTTGACCCAAGGAACATATTTGTTGCCAAAGAGTCCTCGATCTTGGGCTTTCTATACATACTCATAGACTCCTTCTGATGCTTCATAAGCCATATAGATGTCCATATCTGTCCTTTTGTACTTATTTCTGGTCAAATGTCCTCAAAATTTTTCAAACTATATAAAGTTATAGACTCCCTCTGATAATAAATCAGCTATACAAAGGTCACCTTTTGACCTTCTGAACATATTTCTGGCCAAAGAGTTCTTGAACATTGTCTTGCTATACTACAGATTGACTTCTTGTGATGTTATATTAACCAGCCAGTAGTCTATTTTTGACCTACTGAACATATTTCTGGCCAAAGAGTCCTTGATCTTGGGCTTTCTATACATACTCATAGACTCCTTCCGATGCTTCATAAGCCATATAGATGTCCATATCTGACCTTTTGAACTTATTTGTGGTCAAAGTGTCCTAACATTTTTTCAAACTATATAAAGTTATAGACTCCTTTTGATGATAAATCAGCTATACAGAGGGCCCCTTTTTGACCTACTGAACATATTTCTGGCCAAAGAGTCCTCGATCTTGGGCTTTCTATACATACTCATAGACTCCTTCTGATGCTTCATAAGCCATATAGATGTCCACATCTGACCTTTTGAACTTATTTGTGGTCAAAGTGTCCTCAAAAGTTTTCAAACTATAGAAAGTTATAAACACCTTTTGATGATAAATCAGCTATACAGAGGTCCCTTTTGACCTTCTGAACATATTTCTGGCCAAAGAGTCCTCGATCTTGGGCTTTCTATACATACTCATAGACTCCTTCTGATGCTTCATAAGCCATATAGATGTCCATATCTGACCTTTTGAACTTATTTGTGGTCAAAGTGTCCTAAAAAAAATTCAAACTATATAAAGTTATAGACTCCTTTTGATGATAAATCAGCTATACAGAGGTCCCCTTTTGACCTACTGAACATATTTCTGGCCAAAGAGTCCTTGATCTTGGGCTTTCTATACACACTCATAGACTCCTTCTGATGCTTCATAAGCCATATAGATGTCCATATCTGACCTTTTGAACTTATTTGTGGTCAAAGTGTCCTAAAAAAAATTCAAACTATATATATAGACTCCTTTTGATGATAAGTCAGCTATACAGAGGTCCCCTTTTGACCTCCTGAACATGTTTCTGGCCAAAGAGTCCTTGATCTTGGGCTTTCTATACACACTCATAGACTCCTTCTGATGCTTCATAAGCCATATAGATGTCCGTATCTGACCTTTTGAACTTATTTGTGGTCAAATGTCAAATTTTTCAAACTATATAAAGTTATAGGCTCCTTCTGATAATAAATCAGAAGAGACTAAAATGAGAGACTAAAATGTTAGGAGACTAAAATGTTAGTCTCCTTCTGATGATAAATCAGCTATACAGAGGTCCCCTTTTGACCTACTGAACATATTTCTGGCCAAAGAGTCCTAAAAGATTAACACTATACATTCAGACTGATATCTTCGGATGTTATATCATCCTTACAAAAGTCCATATTTGACATACTGAATTTTTTTCTGGCCAAGGAGTACTCGAAACTTGACCTTTCCATATATACTCGTTGACTTTTTCTGATGTTACGTCAGCCATACAGAAGTCCATATTTGACCCAAGGAACATATTTGTTGCCAAAGAGTCCTCGATCTTGGGCTTTCTATACATACTCATAGACTCCTTCTGATGCTTCATAAGCCATATAGATGTCCATATCTGTCCTTTTGTACTTATTTCTGGTCAAATGTCCTCAAAATTTTTCAAACTATATAAAGTTATAGACTCCCTCTGATAATAAATCAGCTATACAAAGGTCACCTTTTGACCTTCTGAACATATTTCTGGCCAAAGAGTTCTTGAACATTGTCTTGCTATACTACAGATTGACTTCTTGTGATGTTATATTAACCAGCCAGTAGTCTATTTTTGACCTACTGAACATATTTCTGGCCAAAGAGTCCTCGATCTTGGGCTTTCTATACATACTCATAGACTCCTTCTGATGCTTCATAAGCCATATAGATGTCCACATCTGACCTTTTGAACTTATTTGTGGTCAAAGTGTCCTCAAAAGTTTTCAAACTATAGAAAGTTATAAACACCTTTTGATGATAAATCAGCTATACAGAGGTCCCTTTTGACCTTCTGAACATATTTCTGGCCAAAGAGTCCTCGATCTTGGGCTTTCTATACATACTCATAGACTCCTTCTGATGCTTCATAAGCCATATAGATGTCCATATCTGACCTTTTGAACTTATTTGTGGTCAAAGTGTCCTAAAAAAAATTCAAACTATATAAAGTTATAGACTCCTTTTGATGATAAATCAGCTATACAGAGGTCCCCTTTGGACCTACTGAACATGTTTCTGGCCAAAGAGTCCTTGATCTTGGGCTTTCTATACACACTCATAGTCTCCTTCTGGTGCTTCATAAGCCATATAGATGTCCATATCTGACCTTTTGAACTTATTTGTGGTCAAAGTGTCCTAACATTTTTTCAAACTATATAAAGTTATAGACTCCTTTTGATGATAAATCAGCTATACAGAGGTCCCCTTTTGACCTCCTGAACATATTTCTGGCCAAAGAGTCCTTGATCTTGGGCTTTCTATACACACTCTTAGACTCCTTTTGATGCTTCATAAGCCATATAGATGTCCGTATCTGACCGATTGAACTTATTTGTGGTCAAATGTCAAATTTTTCAAACTATATAAAGTTATAGGCTCCTTCTGATAATAAATCAGAAGAGACTAAAATGAGAGACTAAAATGTTAGGAGACTAAAATGTTAGTCTCCTTCTGATGATAAATCAGCTATACAGAGGTCCCCTTTTGACCTACTGAACATATTTCTGGCCAAAGAGTCCTAAAAGATTAACACTATACATTCAGACTGATATCTTCGGATGTTATATCATCCTTACAAAAGTCCATATTTGACATACTGAATTTTTTTCTGGCCAAGGAGTACTCGAAACTTGACCTTTCCATATATACTCGTTGACTTTTTCTGATGTTACGTCAGCCATACAGAAGTCCATATTTGACCCAAGGAACATATTTGTTGCCAAAGAGTCCTCGATCTTGGGCTTTCTATACATACTCATAGACTCCTTCTGATGCTTCATAAGCCATATAGATGTCCATATCTGTCCTTTTGTACTTATTTCTGGTCAAATGTCCTCAAAATTTTTCAAACTATATAAAGTTATAGACTCCCTCTGATAATAAATCAGCTATACAAAGGTCACCTTTTGACCTTCTGAACATATTTCTGGCCAAAGAGTTCTTGAACATTGTCTTGCTATACTACAGATTGACTTCTTGTGATGTTATATTAACCAGCCAGTAGTCTATTTTTGACCTACTGAACATATTTCTGGCCAAAGAGTCCTTGATCTTGGGCTTTCTATACATACTCATAGACTCCTTCCGATGCTTCATAAGCCATATAGATGTCCATATCTGACCTTTTGAACTTATTTGTGGTCAAAGTGTCCTAACATTTTTTCAAACTATATAAAGTTATAGACTCCTTTTGATGATAAATCAGCTATACAGAGGGCCCCTTTTTGACCTACTGAACATATTTCTGGCCAAAGAGTCCTCGATCTTGGGCTTTCTATACATACTCATAGACTCCTTCTGATGCTTCATAAGCCATATAGATGTCCACATCTGACCTTTTGAACTTATTTGTGGTCAAAGTGTCCTCAAAAGTTTTCAAACTATAGAAAGTTATAAACACCTTTTGATGATAAATCAGCTATACAGAGGTCCCTTTTGACCTTCTGAACATATTTCTGGCCAAAGAGTCCTCGATCTTGGGCTTTCTATACATACTCATAGACTCCTTCTGATGCTTCATAAGCCATATAGATATCCATATCTGACCTTTTGAACTTATTTGTGGTCAAAGTGTCCTAAAAAAAATTCAAACTATATAAAGTTATAGACTCCTTTTGATGATAAATCAGCTATACAGAGGTCCCCTTTTGACCTACTGAACATATTTCTGGCCAAAGAGTCCTTGATCTTGGGCTTTCTATACACACTCATAGACTCCTTCTGATGCTTCATAAGCCATATAGATGTCCATATCTGACCTTTTGAACTTATTTGTGGTCAAAGTGTCCTAAAAAAAATTCAAACTATATATATAGACTCCTTTTGATGATAAGTCAGCTATACAGAGGTCCCCTTTTGACCTCCTGAACATGTTTCTGGCCAAAGAGTCCTTGATCTTGGGCTTTCTATACACACTCATAGACTCCTTCTGATGCTTCATAAGCCATATAGATGTCCGTATCTGACCTTTTGAACTTATTTGTGGTCAAATGTCAAATTTTTCAAACTATATAAAGTTATAGGCTCCTTCTGATAATAAATCAGAAGAGACTAAAATGAGAGACTAAAATGTTAGGAGACTAAAATGTTAGTCTCCTTCTGATGATAAATCAGCTATACAGAGGTCCCCTTTTGACCTACTGAACATATTTCTGGCCAAAGAGTCCTAAAAGATTAACACTATACATTCAGACTGATATCTTCGGATGTTATATCATCCTGACAAAAGTCCATATTTGACATACTGAATTTTTTTCTGGCCAAGGAGTACTCGAAACTTGACCTTTCCATATATACTCGTTGACTTTTTCTGATGTTACGTCAGCCATACAGAAGTCCATATTTGACCCAAGGAACATATTTGTTGCCAAAGAGTCCTCGATCTTGGGCTTTCTATACATACTCATAGACTCCTTCTGATGCTTCATAAGCCATATAGATGTCCATATCTGTCCTTTTGTACTTATTTCTGGTCAAATGTCCTCAAAATTTTTCAAACTATATAAAGTTATAGACTCCTTCTGATAATAAATCAGCTATACAAAGGTCACCTTTTGACCTTCTGAACATATTTCTGGCCAAAGAGTTCTTGAACATTGTCTTGCTATACTACAGATTGACTTCTTGTGATGTTATATTAACCAGCCAGTAGTCTATTTTTGACCTACTAAACATATTTCTGGCCAAAGAGTCCTTGATCTTGGGCTTTCTATACATACTCATAGACTCCTTCCGATGCTTCATAAGCCATATAGATGTCCATGTCTGACCTTTTGAACTTTTTTGTGGTCAAAGTGTCCTAACATTTTTTCAAACTATATAAAGTTATAGACTCCTTTTGATGATAAATCAGCTATACAGAGGGCCCCTTTTTGACCTACTGAACATATTTCTGGCCAAAGAGTCCTCGATCTTGGGCTTTCTATACACACTCATAGACTCCTTCCGATGCTTCATAAGCCATATAGATGTCCATGTCTGACCTTTTGAACTTATTTGTGGTCAAAGTGTCCTAACATTTTTTCAAACTATATAAAGTTATAGACTCCTTTTGATGATAAATCAGCTATACAGAGGGCCCCTTTTTGACCTACTGAACATATTTCTGGCCAAAGAGTCCTCGATCTTGGGCTTTCTATACATACTCATAGACTCCTTCTGATGCTTCATAAGCCATATAGATGTCCACATCTGACCTTTTGAACTTATTTGTGGTTAAAGTGTCCTCAAAAGTTTTCAAACTATAGAAAGTTATAAACACCTTTTGATGATAAATCAGCTATACAGAGGTCCCCTTTTGACCTTCTGAACATATTTCTGGCCAAAGAGTCCTCGATCTTGGGCTTTCTATACATACTCATAGACTCCTTCTGATGCTTCATAAGCCATATAGATGTCCATATCTGACCTTTTGAACTTATTTGTGGTCAAAGTGTCCTAAAAAAAATTCAAACTATATATATAGACTCCTTTTGATGATAAGTCAGCTATACAGAGGTCCCCTTTTGACCTCTTGAACATGTTTCTGGCCAAAGAGTCCTTGATCTTGGGCTTTCTATACACACTCATAGACTCCTTCTGGTGCTTCATAAGCCATATAGATGTCCATATCTGACCTTTTGAACTTATTTGTGGTCAACGTGTCCTAACATTTTTTCAAACTATATAAAGTTATAGACTCCTTTTGATGATAAATCAGCTATACAGAGGTCCCCTTTTGACCTCCTGAACATATTTCTGGCCAAAGAGTCCTTGATCTTGGGCTTTCTATACATACTCATAGACTCCTTCTGATGCTTCATAAGCCATATAGATGTCCATATCTGACCTTTTGAACTTATTTGTGGTCAAATGTCAAATTTTTCAAACTATATAAAGTTATAGACTCCTTCTGATAATAAATCAGAAGAGACTAAAATGAGAGACTAAAATGTTAGGAGACTAAAATGTTAGTCTCCTTCTGATGATAAATCCGCTATTCAGAGGTCCCCTTTTGACCATATTTCTGACAAAGAGTCCTAAATGATTAACACTATACATTCAGATTGATATCTTCGGATGTTATATCATCCTGACAAAAGTCCATATTTGACATACTGAATTTTTTTCCGGCCAAGGAGTACTCGAAACTTGACCTTTCCATATATACTCGTTGACTTTTTCTGATGTTACGTCAGCCATACAGAAGTCCATATTTGACCCAAGGAACATATTTTTGGCCAAAGAGTCCTCGATCTTGGGCTTTCTATAAATACTCATAGTCCAACTCCTTCTGATGCTTCATAAGCCATATAGATGTCCATATCTGACCTTTTGAACTTATTTCTGGTCAAAGTGTCCTCAGAATATTTCAAACTATATAAAGTTATAGTCTCCTTCTGATGATAAATCAGCTATACAGAGGTCCCCTTTTGACCTACTGAACATATTTCTGGCCAAAGAGTCCTAAAAGATTAACACTATACATTCAGACTGATATCTTCGGATGTTATATCATCCTGACAAAAGTCCATATTTGACCTACCGAATTTTTTTCTGGCCAAGGAGTGAGTACTCGAAACTTGACCTTTTCATATATACTCGTTGACTTTTTATGATGTTACGTCAGCCATACAGAAGTCCATATTTGACCCAAGGAACATATTTGTTGCCAAAGAGTCCTCGATCTTGGGCTTTCTATACATACTCATAGACTCCTTCTGATGCTTCATAAGCCATATAGATGTCCACATCTGACCTTTTGAACTTATTTGTGGTCAAAGTGTCCTCAAAAGTTTTCAAACTATAGAAAGTTATAAACACCTTTTGATGATAAATCAGCTATACAGAGGTCCCTTTTGACCTTTTGAACATATTTCTGGCCAAAGAGTCCTCGATCTTGGGCTTTCTATACATACTCATAGACTCCTTCTGATGCTTCATAAGCCATATAGATGTCCATATCTGACCTTTTGAACTTATTTGTGGTCAAAGTGTCCTAAAAAAAATTCAAACTATATAAAGTTATAGACTCCTTTTGATGATAAATCAGCTATACAGAGGTCCCCTTTTGACCTACTGAACATGTTTCTGGCCAAAGAGTCCTTGATCTTGGGCTTTCTATACACACTCATAGTCTCCTTCTGGTGCTTCATAAGCCATATAGATGTCCATATCTGACCTTTTGAACTTATTTGTGGTCAAAGTGTCCTAACATTTTTTCAAACTATATAAAGTTATAGACTCCTTTTGATGATAAATCAGCTATACAGAGGTCCCCTTTTGACCTCCTGAACATATTTCTGGCCAAAGAGTCCTTGATCTTGGGCTTTCTATACACACTCTTAGACTCCTTCTGATGCTTCATAAGCCATATAGATGTCCGTATCTGACCTATTGAACTTATTTGTGGTCAAATGTCAAATTTTTCAAACTATATAAAGTTATAGGCTCCTTCTGATAATAAATCAGAAGAGACTAAAATGAGAGACTAAAATGTTAGGAGACTAAAATGTTAGTCTCCTTCTGATGATAAATCAGCTATACAGAGGTCCCCTTTTGACCTACTGAACATATTTCTGGCCAAAGAGTCCTAAAAGATTAACACTATACATTCAGACTGATATCTTCGGATGTTATATCATCCTTACAAAAGTCCATATTTGACATACTGAATTTTTTTCTGGCCAAGGAGTACTCGAAACTTGACCTTTCCATATATACTCGTTGACTTTTTCTGATGTTACGTCAGCCATACAGAAGTCCATATTTGACCCAAGGAACATATTTGTTGCCAAAGAGTCCTCGATCTTGGGCTTTCTATACATACTCATAGACTCCTTCTGATGCTTCATAAGCCATATAGATGTCCATATCTGTCCTTTTGTACTTATTTCTGGTCAAATGTCCTCAAAATTTTTCAAACTATATAAAGTTATAGACTCCCTCTGATAATAAATCAGCTATACAAAGGTCACCTTTTGACCTTCTGAACATATTTCTGGCCAAAGAGTTCTTGAACATTGTCTTGCTATACTACAGATTGACTTCTTGTGATGTTATATTAACCAGCCAGTAGTCTATTTTTGACCTACTGAACATATTTCTGGCCAAAGAGTCCTTGATCTTGGGCTTTCTATACATACTCATAGACTCCTTCCGATGCTTCATAAGCCATATAGATGTCCATGTCTGACCTTTTGAACTTATTTGTGGTCAAAGTGTCCTAACATTTTTTCAAACTATATAAAGTTATAGACTCCTTTTGATGATAAATCAGCTATACAGAGGGCCCCTTTTTGACCTACTGAACATATTTCTGGCCAAAGAGTCCTCGATCTTGGGCTTTCTATACATACTCATAGACTCCTTCTGATGCTTCATAAGCCATATAGATGTCCACATCTGACCTTTTGAACTTATTTGTGGTCAAAGTGTCCTCAAAAGTTTTCAAACTATAGAAAGTTATAAACACCTTTTGATGATAAATCAGCTATACAGAGGTCCCTTTTGACCTTCTGAACATATTTCTGGCCAAAGAGTCCTCGATCTTGGGCTTTCTATACATACTCATAGACTCCTTCTGATGCTTCATAAGCCATATAGATGTCCATATCTGACCTTTTGAACTTATTTGTGGTCAAAGTGTCCTAAAAAAAATTCAAACTATATAAAGTTATAGACTCCTTTTGATGATAAATCAGCTATACAGAGGTCCCCTTTTGACCTACTGAACATATTTCTGGCCAAAGAGTCCTTGATCTTGGGCTTTCTATACACACTCATAGACTCCTTCTGATGCTTCATAAGCCATATAGATGTCCATATCTGACCTTTTGAACTTATTTGTGGTCAAAGTGTCCTAAAAAAAATTCAAACTATATATATAGACTCCTTTTGATGATAAGTCAGCTATACAGAGGTCCCCTTTTAACCTCCTGAACATGTTTCTGGCCAAAGAGTCCTTGATTTTGGGCTTTCTATACACACTCATAGACTCCTTCTGATGCTTCATAAGCCATATAGATGTCCGTATCTGACCTTTTGAACTTATTTGTGGTCAAATGTCAAATTTTTCAAACTATATAAAGTTATAGGCTCCTTCTGATAATAAATCAGAAGAGACTAAAATGAGAGACTAAAATGTTAGGAGACTAAAATGTTAGTCTCCTTCTGATGATAAATCAGCTATACAGAGGTCCCCTTTTGACCTACTGAACATATTTCTGGCCAAAGAGTCCTAAAAGATTAACACTATACATTCAGACTGATATCTTCGGATGTTATATCATCCTGACAAAAGTCCATATTTGACATACTGAATTTTTTTCTGGCCAAGGAGTACTCGAAACTTGACCTTTCCATATATACTCGTTGACTTTTTCTGATGTTACGTCAGCCATACAGAAGTCCATATTTGACCCAAGGAACATATTTGTTGCCAAAGAGTCCTCGATCTTGGGCTTTCTATACATACTCATAGACTCCTTCTGATGCTTCATAAGCCATATAGATGTCCATATCTGTCCTTTTGTACTTATTTCTGGTCAAATGTCCTAAACATTTTTCAAACTATATAAAGTTATAGACTCCTTCTGATAATAAATCAGCTATACAAAGGTCACCTTTTGACCTTCTGAACATATTTCTGGCCAAAGAGTTCTTGAACATTGTCTTGCTATACTACAGATTGACTTCTTGTGATGTTATATTAACCAGCCAGTAGTCTATTTTTGACCTACTGAACATATTTCTGGCCAAAGAGTCCTTGATCTTGGGCTTTCTATACATACTCATATACTCCTTCCGATGCTTCATAAGCCATATAGATGTCCATATCTGACCTTTTGAACTTATTTGTGGTCAAAGTGTCCTAACATTTTTTCAAACTATATAAATTTATAGACTCCTTTTGATGATAAATCAGCTATACAGAGGGCCCCTTTTTGACCTACTGAACATATTTCTGGCCAAAGAGTCCTCGATCTTGGGCTTTCTATACATACTCATAGACTCCTTCTGATGCTTCATAAGCCATATAGATGTCCACATCTGACCTTTTGAACTTATTTGTGGTCAAAGTGTCCTCAAAAGTTTTCAAACTATAGAAAGTTATAAACACCTTTTGATGATAAATCAGCTATACAGAGGTCCCTTTTGACCTTCTGAACATATTTCTGGCCAAAGAGTCCTCGATCTTGGGCTTTCTATACATACTCATAGACTCCTTCTGATGCTTCATAAGCCATATAGATGTCCATATCTGACCTTTTGAACTTATTTGTGGTCAAAGTGTCCTAAAAAAAATTCAAACTATATAAAGTTATAGACTCCTTTTGATGATAAATCAGCTATACAGAGGTCCCCTTTTGACCTACTGAACATGTTTCTGGCCAAAGAGTCCTTGATCTTGGGCTTTCTATACACACTCATAGTCTCCTTCTGGTGCTTCATAAGCCATATAGATGTCCATATCTGACCTTTTGAACTTATTTGTGGTCAAAGTGTCCTAACATTTTTTCAAACTATATAAAGTTATAGACTCCTTTTGATGATAAATCAGCTATACAGAGGTCCCCTTTTGACCTCCTGAACATATTTCTGGCCAAAGAGTCCTTGATCTTGGGCTTTCTATACACACTCTTAGACTCCTTTTGATGCTTCATAAGCCATATAGATGTCCGTATCTGACCGATTGAACTTATTTGTGGTCAAATGTCAAATTTTTCAAACTATATAAAGTTATAGGCTCCTTCTGATAATAAATCAGAAGAGACTAAAATGAGAGACTAAAATGTTAGGAGACTAAAATGTTAGTCTCCTTCTGATGATAAATCAGCTATACAGAGGTCCCCTTTTGACCTACTGAACATATTTCTGGCCAAAGAGTCCTAAAAGATTAACACTATACATTCAGACTGATATCTTCGGATGTTATATCATCCTTACAAAAGTCCATATTTGACATACTGAATTTTTTTCTGGCCAAGGAGTACTCGAAACTTGACCTTTCCATATATACTCGTTGACTTTTTCTGATGTTACGTCAGCCATACAGAAGTCCATATTTGACCCAAGGAACATATTTGTTGCCAAAGAGTCCTCGATCTTGGGCTTTCTATACATACTCATAGACTCCTTCTGATGCTTCATAAGCCATATAGATGTCCATATCTGTCCTTTTGTACTTATTTCTGGTCAAATGTCCTCAAAATTTTTCAAACTATATAAAGTTATAGACTCCCTCTGATAATAAATCAGCTATACAAAGGTCACCTTTTGACCTTCTGAACATATTTCTGGCCAAAGAGTTCTTGAACATTGTCTTGCTATACTACAGATTGACTTCTTGTGATGTTATATTAACCAGCCAGTAGTCTATTTTTGACCTACTGAACATATTTCTGGCCAAAGAGTCCTTGATCTTGGGCTTTCTATACATACTCATAGACTCCTTCCGATGCTTCATAAGCCATATAGATGTCCATATCTGACCTTTTGAACTTATTTGTGGTCAAAGTGTCCTAACATTTTTTCAAACTATATAAAGTTATAGACTCCTTTTGATGATAAATCAGCTATACAGAGGGCCCCTTTTTGACCTACTGAACATATTTCTGGCCAAAGAGTCCTCGATCTTGGGCTTTCTATACATACTCATAGACTCCTTCTGATGCTTCATAAGCCATATAGATGTCCACATCTGACCTTTTGAACTTATTTGTGGTCAAAGTGTCCTCAAAAGTTTTCAAACTATAGAAAGTTATAAACACCTTTTGATGATAAATCAGCTATACAGAGGTCCCTTTTGACCTTCTGAACATATTTCTGGCCAAAGAGTCCTCGATCTTGGGCTTTCTATACATACTCATAGACTCCTTCTGATGCTTCATAAGCCATATAGATGTCCATATCTGACCTTTTGAACTTATTTGTGGTCAAAGTGTCCTAAAAAAAATTCAAACTATATAAAGTTATAGACTCCTTTTGATGATAAATCAGCTATACAGAGGTCCCCTTTTGACCTACTGAACATATTTCTGGCCAAAGAGTCCTTGATCTTGGGCTTTCTATACACACTCATAGACTCCTTCTGATGCTTCATAAGCCATATAGATGTCCATATCTGACCTTTTGAACTTATTTGTGGTCAAAGTGTCCTAAAAAAAATTCAAACTATATATATAGACTCCTTTTGATGATAAGTCAGCTATACAGAGGTCCCCTTTTGACCTCCTGAACATGTTTCTGGCCAAAGAGTCCTTGATCTTGGGCTTTCTATACACACTCATAGACTCCTTCTGATGCTTCATAAGCCATATAGATGTCCGTATCTGACCTTTTGAACTTATTTGTGGTCAAATGTCAAATTTTTCAAACTATATAAAGTTATAGGCTCCTTCTGATAATAAATCAGAAGAGACTAAAATGAGAGACTAAAATGTTAGGAGACTAAAATGTTAGTCTCCTTCTGATGATAAATCAGCTATACAGAGGTCCCCTTTTGACCTACTGAACATATTTCTGGCCAAAGAGTCCTAAAAGATTAACACTATACATTCAGACTGATATCTTCGGATGTTATATCATCCTGACAAAAGTCCATATTTGACATACTGAATTTTTTTCTGGCCAAGGAGTACTCGAAACTTGACCTTTCCATATATACTCGTTGACTTTTTATGATGTTACGTCAGCCATACAGAAGTCCATATTTGACCCAAGGAACATATTTGTTGCCAAAGAGTCCTCGATCTTGGGCTTTCTATACATACTCATAGACTCCTTCTGATGCTTCATAAGCCATATAGATGTCCATATCTGTCCTTTTGTACTTATTTCTGGTCAAATGTCCTAAACATTTTTCAAACTATATAAAGTTATAGACTCCTTCTGATAATAAATCAGCTATACAAAGGTCACCTTTTGACCTTCTGAACATATTTCTGGCCAAAGAGTTCTTGAACATTGTCTTGCTATACTACAGATTGACTTCTTGTGATGTTATATTAACCAGCCAGTAGTCTATTTTTGACCTACTGAACATATTTCTGGCCAAAGAGTCCTCGATCTTGGGCTTTCTATACATACTCATAGACTCCTTCTGATGCTTCATAAGCCATATAGATGTCCATGTCTGACCTTTTGAACTTATTTGTGGTCAAAGTGTCCTAACATTTTTTCAAACTATATAAAGTTATAGACTCCTTTTGATGATAAATCAGCTATACAGAGGGCCCCTTTTTGACCTACTGAACATATTTCTGGCCAAAGAGTCCTCGATCTTGGGCTTTCTATACATACTCATAGACTCCTTCTGATGCTTCATAAGCCATATAGATGTCCACATCTGACCTTTTGAACTTATTTGTGGTCAAAGTGTCCTCAAAAGTTTTCAAACTATAGAAAGTTATAAACACCTTTTGATGATAAATCAGCTATACAGAGGTCCCTTTTGACCTTCTGAACATATTTCTGGCCAAAGAGTCCTCGATCTTGGGCTTTCTATACATACTCATAGACTCCTTCTGATGCTTCATAAGCCATATAGATGTCCATATCTGACCTTTTGAACTTATTTGTGGTCAAAGTGTCCTAAAAAAAATTCAAACTATATAAAGTTATAGACTCCTTTTGATGATAAATCAGCTATACAGAGGTCCCCTTTTGACCTACTGAACATGTTTCTGGCCAAAGAGTCCTTGATCTTGGGCTTTCTATACACACTCATAGTCTCCTTCTGGTGCTTCATAAGCCATATAGATGTCCATATCTGACCTTTTGAACTTATTTGTGGTCAAAGTGTCCTAACATTTTTTCAAACTATATAAAGTTATAGACTCCTTTTGATGATAAATCAGCTATACAGAGGTCCCCTTTTGACCTCCTGAACATATTTCTGGCCAAAGAGTCCTTGATCTTGGGCTTTCTATACACACTCTTAGACTCCTTTTGATGCTTCATAAGCCATATAGATGTCCGTATCTGACCGATTGAACTTATTTGTGGTCAAATGTCAAATTTTTCAAACTATATAAAGTTATAGGCTCCTTCTGATAATAAATCAGAAGAGACTAAAATGAGAGACTAAAATGTTAGGAGACTAAAATGTTAGTCTCCTTCTGATGATAAATCAGCTATACAGAGGTCCCCTTTTGACCTACTGAACATATTTCTGGCCAAAGAGTCCTAAAAGATTAACACTATACATTCAGACTGATATCTTCGGATGTTATATCATCCTTACAAAAGTCCATATTTGACATACTGAATTTTTTTCTGGCCAAGGAGTACTCGAAACTTGACCTTTCCATATATACTCGTTGACTTTTTCTGATGTTACGTCAGCCATACAGAAGTCCATATTTGACCCAAGGAACATATTTGTTGCCAAAGAGTCCTCGATCTTGGGCTTTCTATACATACTCATAGACTCCTTCTGATGCTTCATAAGCCATATAGATGTCCATATCTGTCCTTTTGTACTTATTTCTGGTCAAATGTCCTCAAAATTTTTCAAACTATATAAAGTTATAGACTCCCTCTGATAATAAATCAGCTATACAAAGGTCACCTTTTGACCTTCTGAACATATTTCTGGCCAAAGAGTTCTTGAACATTGTCTTGCTATACTACAGATTGACTTCTTGTGATGTTATATTAACCAGCCAGTAGTCTATTTTTGACCTACTGAACATATTTCTGGCCAAAGAGTCCTTGATCTTGGGCTTTCTATACATACTCATAGACTCCTTCCGATGCTTCATAAGCCATATAGATGTCCATATCTGACCTTTTGAACTTATTTGTGGTCAAAGTGTCCTAACATTTTTTCAAACTATATAAAGTTATAGACTCCTTTTGATGATAAATCAGCTATACAGAGGGCCCCTTTTTGACCTACTGAACATATTTCTGGCCAAAGAGTCCTCGATCTTGGGCTTTCTATACATACTCATAGACTCCTTCTGATGCTTCATAAGCCATATAGATGTCCACATCTGACCTTTTGAACTTATTTGTGGTCAAAGTGTCCTCAAAAGTTTTCAAACTATAGAAAGTTATAAACACCTTTTGATGATAAATCAGCTATACAGAGGTCCCTTTTGACCTTCTGAACATATTTCTGGCCAAAGAGTCCTCGATCTTGGGCTTTCTATACATACTCATAGACTCCTTCTGATGCTTCATAAGCCATATAGATGTCCATATCTGACCTTTTGAACTTATTTGTGGTCAAAGTGTCCTAAAAAAAATTCAAACTATATAAAGTTATAGACTCCTTTTGATGATAAATCAGCTATACAGAGGTCCCCTTTTGACCTACTGAACATATTTCTGGCCAAAGAGTCCTTGATCTTGGGCTTTCTATACACACTCATAGACTCCTTCTGATGCTTCATAAGCCATATAGATGTCCATATCTGACCTTTTGAACTTATTTGTGGTCAAAGTGTCCTAAAAAAAATTCAAACTATATATATAGACTCCTTTTGATGATAAGTCAGCTATACAGAGGTCCCCTTTTGACCTCCTGAACATGTTTCTGGCCAAAGAGTCCTTGATCTTGGGCTTTCTATACACACTCATAGACTCCTTCTGATGCTTCATAAGCCATATAGATGTCCGTATCTGACCTTTTGAACTTATTTGTGGTCAAATGTCAAATTTTTCAAACTATATAAAGTTATAGGCTCCTTCTGATAATAAATCAGAAGAGACTAAAATGAGAGACTAAAATGTTAGGAGACTAAAATGTTAGTCTCCTTCTGATGATAAATCAGCTATACAGAGGTCCCCTTTTGACCTACTGAACATATTTCTGGCCAAAGAGTCCTAAAAGATTAACACTATACATTCAGACTGATATCTTCGGATGTTATATCATCCTGACAAAAGTCCATATTTGACATACTGAATTTTTTTCTGGCCAAGGAGTACTCGAAACTTGACCTTTCCATATATACTCGTTGACTTTTTATGATGTTACGTCAGCCATACAGAAGTCCATATTTGACCCAAGGAACATATTTGTTGCCAAAGAGTCCTCGATCTTGGGCTTTCTATACATACTCATAGACTCCTTCTGATGCTTCATAAGCCATATAGATGTCCATATCTGTCCTTTTGTACTTATTTCTGGTCAAATGTCCTAAACATTTTTCAAACTATATAAAGTTATAGACTCCTTCTGATAATAAATCAGCTATACAAAGGTCACCTTTTGACCTTCTGAACATATTTCTGGCCAAAGAGTTCTTGAACATTGTCTTGCTATACTACAGATTGACTTCTTGTGATGTTATATTAACCAGCCAGTAGTCTATTTTTGACCTACTGAACATATTTCTGGCCAAAGAGTCCTCGATCTTGGGCTTTCTATACATACTCATAGACTCCTTCTGATGCTTCATAAGCCATATAGATGTCCATGTCTGACCTTTTGAACTTATTTGTGGTCAAAGTGTCCTAACATTTTTTCAAACTATATAAAGTTATAGACTCCTTTTGATGATAAATCAGCTATACAGAGGGCCCCTTTTTGACCTACTGAACATATTTCTGGCCAAAGAGTCCTCGATCTTGGGCTTTCTATACATACTCATAGACTCCTTCTGATGCTTCATAAGCCATATAAATGTCCACATCTGACCTTTTGAACTTATTTGTGGTCAAAGTGTCCTCAAAAGTTTTCAAACTATAGAAAGTTATAAACACCTTTTGATGATAAATCAGCTATACAGAGGTCCCCTTTTGACCTTCTGAACATATTTCTGGCCAAAGAGTCCTCGATCTTGGGCTTTCTATACATACTCATAGACTCCTTCTGATGCTTCATAAGCCATATAGATGTCCATATCTATCCTTTTGAACTTATTTCTGGTCAAAGTGTCCTCAAAATTTTTCAAACTATATAAAGTTATAGACTCCTTCTGATAAAAAAGAGTCCTCAATCTTGAACTTTGCATTCTCACTCCTAGACTCCTTCTGATGGTTCATAAGCCACATATAGAATTCCATATTTGACCTATTGAACTTATTTCTGGTCAAATGGTCCTCAAAGGGTTTCTTATTATGTTAATTCAGCCATACAGAGGTTCCTATTTGAACTACTGAACACATTTTTGGCCAAAGAGTCTTTGAACATTAACTTTCTCTGCTTATTGACTTCTCTTAATAATACATTAGCCATACAAAAGTCCATATTTGACCTACTAATATATTTCTGGTCAAAGAGTCCCTGATCTTGACCTTTCTGTACATGCTCATTGACAGCTTCCGATGTTTCATCAGCCTGAAAGATGTCCATACTTGACCCATTGAATATATTTCTGACCATAGAGTCCTCGATTTTGAACTGTCTAAACATACTTGTAGACTTGTTAATTAATTATCTGCTATCCAATGTATTTGAACAGTAGTTCAAATTTTATATTTTGAACATATTTCTAGACATGAGACTTTGAACTTTAAATTTCTAGACTAATTGCTTTTACAATCCTTCTGATGTTTCATCAGCCATACAGTATAGTTCAAATTTGACCTATTGAACATTTCTATAACCAAAGTGTCCTCGATCTTGATCGTTCTATACATAATCATAGGCTTGTTCTGATGTTTCATCATTGAGACAGAAGTCATGTTGACCTACTGAACATATTTCTGGCAAAAGAATCATCAAAGTTTAACTTACTGTTCCTTCTCCTAGACTATTTTTGATTTTACATCCACCATACGGTAGTCCATATTTGACCAAGAGAACATATTTCTGGCCAAAAGAGTCGTCAAAAGGTATGTTTATATGCATTCTCATCGACTACTTTTGATGTTAAATCAACCATATTGTTAGTCCAAATTTGACCCATTGAACACATATCTGGCCAAAGAGACTTAGAACTTTAATTATCTATACATAATTACTATCTCCTTCTCATTTTTCATCACCCAGGCTATTATCCATATTTGACAATTGAACATATTTCTGTCTGGAAGAGTCCTTGATCTTTCTATACGTACTCATAGACGCTTTCAGATAGTACTTCAGCCAAAAAATGATCCATAATTGACTACTAAACTCATTTCTGAGCGATGGGTTTATAATCTTGATTTCTCTATACATTGACTCCTTCTGATTTTACCAAAACATTATTGTATTGTATTGTATCAATATGACCTATTAAACCTATTTCTGACCAATGAGTCTATGAACATTTTTCAATACATACTCAATGACTCCTGATTTTACAACAGCAATATAGTATTTCAAAATTTGATCAATTGAACATATTTCTGGCCAAAGAGACCTTGATCTTATTCTTTCTATACATACTCCTTCTGATGTTTCATCAGCCAGATAATTGTCCACAATTGACCTACTGAACATTTTTCTGCCCGAAGAGTCTATGAACTTGAACTTTCTATACATAATCATTTACTTCTGATGTTTCTTCAGCCATACAGAAGTCCAGATTTGACATGTTGAACATATTTCTGACCAAAGAGTTTTTGATCTTGAACTTTCTATTCATAATTATAAAAGTACATCGGACAGACAATTGTCCATATTAATTATTAAACATATTTCTGGCCAACAAGTCCATGAACTTGAACATTCTGTACATGCTAATTGACTCCTTTTAGTGTTTCATCAGCCAGACATTAGTCCATAATTGACCTACTGAACATATTGCTGCCCGAAGAGTCTTGAACTTGAACTTTCTATATAGGCTCATTGACTCCTTCTGATGTTTCACAAGCAGACGATAGTCCATAATTGACCCTCTGAACATATTTATAGTAAAAGAGTCCTCTGTCTTGAACTTTCTATAGATTCTCAGTGACTCCATATAGATAATTGACCCACTGAACATATTTCTACCTGAAGAGTCTTTGAACTTGAACTTTCTATTCATAATCTTCTTCCTCAATCTTCATTGACTTCTGATTCATCAGCCAGACAGCAGTCCATATTTGACCCACTAAACATATTTCTGGCAAAAGAGTCCTCGATCTTGAACCTTTTAAACATACTCATAGACTCTTTCTGGTGTTTCATCAGCCATGCAGTAGTTCTGATTTGACATAATGAACATATTTCTGACCGAAGAGTCCTCGATCTTGAACTTTCTATTCATACTTATAGACTCTTTCAGATAGTACATCGGCCAGACAATAGTAGATATTGACTATTGAAGTAAAAGAGTTCTCGATCTTGAACTTTCTATACATTCTCAGTGATGCCTTATTTTGTTTCTTTAGCCATACAGAAGTCCAGATTTGACATGTTGAACATATTTCTGACTTGAAAATGTTGTACATGCTAATTGACTCCTTGTAGTGTTTCATCAGTCAGACAGTAGTCAATAATGGACCTACTGAAAATATTTCTGGTAAAAGAGTCCTCGATTTTGAACTTTCTATACATCCTCAGTGACGCCTTATTTTGTTTCTTTAGCCATAAAGTAGTTCAGATTTAACATGTTGAACATATTTCTGACTGAAGAGTCCTTGATCTTGAACTTTCTATTCACACTTATAGACTCCTTCAGATAGTACATCGGCCAGACAACTGTCCATAATGACTTTTTTTTTCTGGCCAACGAGTCTATGTACTTGAACTTTCTATACATGCTCATTGACTCCTTTTAGTGCTTCATCAGCCAGAGAGTACTCCATAATTTACCTACTGAAAATATTTCTGGTAAAAGAGTCCTCGATCCCATCTGATGTTACATCAGCCATAAAGAAGTCCATAATTGACCCAAGGGACATATTTGTGGCCAATCTTGAACTTTCTATACATACTCATAGTCTCCTTCTGATTCTTCATAAGCCATATATATATGTCCATATTTATGACCTATTATTATTTCTGGTCAAAGGTTCCTCAAAAGTTTTTAAACTATGTCAAATTATAGACTCCATCTGATGATAAATCAGACCAAAAGAGGTCAAATTTTGACTCTTAAGTCAATATGTATAGAGAGTTAATGTTCAATGATTCTTTGGCCAAAAATATATTCAGAGGGTCACATACCTGTTAAAGTGATGTATCATCAGAAGAAGTCTATGAGTATTTAGTAAGTTAACTTGTGAGGACCTTTTTGCCAAATATATTTTCAATTCGCCAGATATGGACATCTATATAGCTAATGCCACTGTTGCCTTTGGCTTGCTCAGTTGGGGATATTTTGGGTATATTTTATTTTATTTTATCAATCAATAAATTCCACTAGAAACAAACCTTGTTGTATTATTTTATTTTAATTTAATACTGTGAAGCTGCTTTGATACAATCTGTATTGTGAAAAGCGCTATACAAATATACTTGATTTGATTTGATTTAATGAAGAATCAGAAAGAGTCAATGAGTATATAAAGAATGGTCAAGTTGAGACTCTTTGACCAGAAAAAATTTCACTATGTCAAATATGGACTTTTGTCATGATGATATAACATCCGAAGATATCAATCTGAATGTATAGTGTTAAACCTTAAGGACTCTTTGGCCAGTAATATTTTCGGACATCAGAAGGAGTCTATAGATTATGATAGACAAAATCCTTTTGAGAACTCTTTGGTCAAATTTTTTTTCAATCGGTCAAATATGGACTACTGCCTGCCTGGTTTGGCATTGCAAGAAGTCAGTCTATATTGTATAGTGAGTTAATGTTCACGGACTCTGGCCAGAAATATTTTCAGTAGGTCAAAAATAGACTACTGGCTGGTTAATATAACATCACAAGAAGTCAATCTGTAGTATAGCAAGATAATGTTCAAGAACTCTTTGGCCAGAAATATGTTCAGAAGGTCAAAATGTGACCTTTGTATAGCTGATTTATTATCAGAAGGAGACTATAACTGTAAAGTTTTGGATGTTTGGTTCAGGAA
Organism: Abramis brama; assembly: GCF_963993115.1. Taxonomy (NCBI): domain Eukaryota; kingdom Metazoa; phylum Chordata; class Actinopteri; order Cypriniformes; family Leuciscidae; genus Abramis; species Abramis brama. Next base: position 19,229,868 of record NC_139974.1, on the reverse strand, counting down.
ATGTGCTACCAGGATGGTGTGTCCATTAAAACACAGGGGTCCAGTACTCAGTCCATACTCATTTATTGTAACAGATCAGCCATAGAGTGGAATGGGAATCAGATATAGAGTTGTATGGTTTATTGTCAGGAACACATCAACTTACAACAGGTTCTCATTAGGAGAGAAAGAACGGACAGTCTGCTTCCATTGCATCTGGCACACACCAACACACCAAACACTAGTGATTAAGTGCACCTGAGGAGACTTAGCTCCTCCCCTGACTGGCTACGTCATGTGATCCATAGGAATTCTCAACAATAACTTTGTATAGTTTGAAAAATTTTGAGGACATTTGACCAGAAATAAGTTCAAAAGGTCAGATATGGACATCTATATGGCTTATGAGGCATCAGAAGGAGTCTATGAGTATGTATAGAAAGCATAAGATCGAGGACTCTTTGGCCAGAAATATGTTCAGTAGGTCAAAAGGGGACCTCTGTATAGATGATTTATCATCAGAAGGAGACTATAACTTTATATAGTTTGAAAAAAGTTTGAGGACACTTTGACCACAAATAAGTTCAAAAGGTCAGATATGGACATCTATATGGCTTATGAAGCATCAGAAGGCGTCTATGAGTATGTATAGAAAGCCCAAGATCAAGGACTCTTTGGCCAGAAATATGTTCAGGAGGTCAAAATGGGACCTCTGTATAGCTGATTTATCATCAAAAGGATTCTATAACTTACATAGTTTGAATTTTTTTTAGGACACTTTGACCACAAATAAGTTCAAAAGGTCAGATATGGACATCTATATGGCTTATGAAGCATCAGAAGGAGTCTATGAGTATGTATAGAAAGCCAAAGATCGAAGACTCTTTGGCCAGAGATATGTTCAGGAGGTCAAAAGGGGACCTCTGTATAGCTGATTTATCATCAAAAGGAGTCTATAACTTTCTATAGTTTGAAACATTTTGAGGACACTTTGACCACAAATAAGTTCAAAAGGTCAGATATGGACATCTATATGGCTTATGAAGCATCAGAAGGAGTCTATGAGGATGTATAGAAAACGCAAGATCGAGGACTCTTTGGCCAGAAATATGTTCTGGAGGTCAAAAGGGGCCCTCTGTATAGCTGATTTATCATCAAAAGGAGTCTATAACTTTCTATAGTTTGAAAAAATGTTAGGACACTTTGACCACAAATAAGTTCAAAAGGTCAGATATGGACATCTATATGGCTTATGAGGCATCAGAAGGAGTCTATGAGTATGTATAGAAAGCACAAGATCAAGGACTCTTTGGCAAGAAATATGTTTTATTGGGTCAAATATGGAATTCTGTATGTCTGACGTAACATCAGAAAGAGTCAACAAGTATATATGGAAAGGTCAAGTTTCGAGTACTCACTCCTTGGCCAGAAAAAAATTTGGTAGGTCAAATATGGACTTTTGTCAGGATGATATAACATCCGAAGATATCAGTCTGAATGCATAGTGTTAATCTTTTAGGACTCTTTGGCCAGAAATATGTTCAGTAGGTCAAAAGGGGACCTCTGTATAACTGATTTATCATCAGAAGGAGACTATAACTTTATATAGTTTGAAAAATTTTGAGGACACTTTGACCAGAAATAAGTTCAAAAGGTCAGATATGGACATCTATATGGCTTATGAGGCATCAGAAGGAGTCTATGAGTATGTATAGAAAGCATAAGATCGAGGACTCTTTGGCCAGAAATATGTTCTGGAGGTCAAAAGGGGCCCTCTGTATAGCTGATTTATCATCAAAAGGAGTCTATAACCTTATATAGTTTGAATTTTTTTTAGGACACTTTGACCACAAATAAGTTCAAAAGGTCAGATATGGACATCTATATGGCTTATGAGGCATCAGAAGGAGTCTATGAGTATGTATAGAAAGCCCAAGATCGAAGACTCTTTGGCCAGAGATATGTTCAGGAGGTCAAAAGGGGACCTCTGTATAGCTGATTTATCATCAAAAGGAGTCTATAACTTTCTATAGTTTGAAACATTTTGAGGACACTTTGACCACAAATAAGTTCAAAAGGTCAGATATGGACATCTATATGGCTTATGAAGCATCAGAAGGAGTCTATGAGGATGTATAGAAAACGCAAGATCGAGGACTCTTTGGCCAGAAATATGTTCTGGAGGTCAAAAGGGGCCCTCTGTATAGCTGATTTATCATCAAAAGGAGTCTATAACCTTATATAGTTTGAATTTTTTTTAGGACACTTTGACCACAAATAAGTTCAAAAGGTCAGATATGGACATCTATATGGCTTATGAGGCATCAGAAGGAGTCTATGAGTATGTATAGAAAGCATAAGATCGAGGACTCTTTGGCCAGAAATATGTTCTGGAGGTCAAAAGGGGCCCTCTGTATAGCTGATTTATCATCAAAAGGAGTCTATAACTTTCTATAGTTTGAAAAAATGTTAGGACACTTTGACCACAAATAAGTTCAAAATGTCAGATATGGACATCTATATGGCTTATGAAGCATCAGAAGGAGTCTATGAGTATGTATAGAAAGCCCAAGATCGAGGACTCTTTGGCAAGAAATATGTTTTATTGGGTCAAATATGGAATTCTATATGTCTGACGTAACATCAGAAAGAGTCAACAAGTATATATGGAAAGGTCAAGTTTCGAGTACTCACTCCTTGGCCAGAAAAAAATTTGGTAGGTCAAATATGGACTTTTGTCAGGATGATATAACATCCGAAGATATCAGTCTGAATGCATAGTGTTAATCTTTTAGGACTCTTTGGCCAGAAATATGTTCAGTAGGTCAAAAGGGGACCTCTGTATAACTGATTTATCATCAGAAGGAGACAATAACTTTATATAGTTTGAAAAATTTTGAGGACACTTTGACCAGAAATAAGTTCAAAAGGTCAGATATGGACATCTATATGGCTTATGAAGCATCAGAAGGAGTTGGACTATGAGTATGTATAGAAAGCCCAAGATCGAGGACTCTTTGGCCAAAAATATGTTCCTTGGGTCAAATATGGACTTCTATATGGCTGACGTAACATCAGAAAAAGTCAACGAGTATATATGGAAAGATCAAGTTTCGAGTACTCCTTGGCCAGAAAAAAATTCAGTATGTCAAATATGGACTTTTGTCAGGAAGAAATAACATCCGAAGATATCAATCTGAATGTATAGTGTTAATGATTTAGGACTCTTTGGCCAGAAATATGTTCAGTAGGTCAAAAGGGGACCTCTGAATAGCTGATTTATCATCAGAAAGAGTCTATAACTTTATATAGTTTAAAATCTTTTGATGACCAGAAATAAGTTCAAAAGGTCAGATATGGATATCTATATGGCTTATGTAACATTAGAAGGAGTCTATGAGTATGTATATAGAAAGGTCAAGATCGAGAACTCTATGGCCATAAATATATTCCTTGGGTCAAATATGGACTTCTGTATGGCTGATTTAACATCAGAAGGAGTCTATGAGTTTCTAAGAGTAAAAAACATTTTGAGGATTCTTTGGCCAAAAACTTGTTAAATCAGTCAAATATGGCTACAGTCTGGCTGACATAACATCACAAGAAGTCTTTATGGTAGGAGAAATATAAATAGTAAGGTAAATGTTCAAGGTCTCTGGCCAGAAATATGTTCAGAAGGTCAAAAGGTGACCTTTGTATAGCTGATTTGTTATCAGAAGGAGTCTATAAATTTATGTAGTTTGAAAAATTTTGAGGAATGAGAAATATGTTCCTTGGGTCACATATGGACTACTTCATGGCTGACGTAACATCAGAAGGAGTCAACAAGTATGTATAGAAAGTTCAAGTTTGAGTACTCTTTGGCCCGAATTATGTTTAGTAGGTAAAAAAAAGTGACCTCTGTATAGCTGATTTAACATCACAATTAGTCTATAAGTTTATATAGCTTAAGTATTATATATTATATAAGATTATATATATTTAAAACCTTTTAAGGACCCATTGACCAGAAATAAGTTTAACAGGTCAGATATGGACTTCTAAATGGCTTATGAAGCATCAGAAGATGTCTAGAGTATGTATAGAAAGTTCAGGATCGAGTACTCTTTTTTCCCAGTAGTTGAAATATGGACTTCTATATGGCTGATTTAACATCAGAAGGAGTCTATAAGTGTATAATAAACACAAAATACCTTTTGAGGACTCTTTTGCCAAAAATATGTTCAATCAGTCAAATATGGACTATTTGCAATGCAAATCAATATAGTGCAATACAATGCAATGCAAAAACACTCGTTATGTCTTTAATCAACATGGGAATGAGGTAGTTCTGGTGAGCAATGCAATGCGAAAAGTGCATGTTATTCTTCAGTGCACAACATTAGATCGTTAGTGCAATGCAATGCAGTGCAAAGCATTGCAAATCAATGCAATGCAATGCAATGCAATGCAATGCAACAACACACGTTATGTCTTTAATCAACATGGGAATGAGGTAGTTCTGGTGTGCAATGCAATGCGAAAGTGCATAACCTATATGTTATTCTTCAGTGCACAACGTTAGATCGTTAGTGCAATGCAATGCAATGCAGTGCAAAGCAATGCAATTAAAAGCAATGCAATGCAATGCAATACAATGCAATGCAACAACACACGTTATGTCTTTAATCAACATGGGAATGAGGTAGTTCAATTTTACAATGCAGTGCAAAAAGTGCATAACATAGGTTATTCTTCAGTGCACAACGTTAGAGCGTTAGTGTAATGCAATGCAATGCAATGCAATGCAATGCAGTGCAAAGCAATGCAAATCAATATAGTGCAATACAATGCAATGCAACAACACACGTTATGTCTTTAATCAACATGGGAATGAGGTAGTTCTGGTGTGCAATGCAAAGCAATGCAAAAAGTGCATAACAGTTATTCTTCAGTGCACAACGTTAGATCGTTAGTGCAATGCAATGCAGTGCAATGCAAGGCAAATAAAAACAATGCAATGCAATGCAATGCAGTACAATGCAATGCAGTGCAGTGCAATGCAATGCAATGCAATGCAATGCAGTGCAATGCAATGCAATGCAAATAAATGCAATGCAAATCAATGCAATGCAATACAATGCAATGCAACAACACACGTTATGTCTTTAATCAACATGGGAATGAGGTAGTTCTGGTGTGCAATGCAATGCAAAAAGTGCATAACATATGTTATTCTTCAGTGCACAACTTTAGATCGTTAGTGCAATGCAATTCAATGCAATGCAATGCAATGCAATGCAACAACACACATATCATCTCTATAATGAACTTGGGAATGATTTTGTTCTGGTGTGCAATGCAATGAAAAAAGAGCATAACCTATATGTTATTCTTCAGTGCACAACGTTAGATCTTTAGTGCAATGCAATGCAGTGCAAAGCAATGCAAATCAATGTAATGCAATGCAATGCAATGCAATACAATGCAATGCAACAACACACGTTATGTCTTTAATGAACATGGGAATGATTTAGTTCTGGTGTGCAATGCAATGCAATGCAAAAAGTGCATAACATATGTTATTCTTCAGTGCACAACGTTAGAGCGTTAGTGTAATGCAATGCAATGCAGTGCAAAGCAATGCAAATCAATATAGTGCAATACAATGCAATGCAAAAACAATCGTTATGTCTTTAATCAACATGGGAATGAGGTAGTTCTGGTGTGCAATGCAGTGCGAAAGTGCATAACCTATATGTTATTCTTCAGTGCACAACGTTAGATCGTTAGTGCAATGCAATGCAATGCAATGCAATGTAAATGCAGTGCAAAACAATGCAAATAAAAGCAATGCAATGCAATGCAATACAATGCAATGCAACAACACACGTTATGTCTTTAATCAACATGGGAATGAGGTAGTTCTGGTGTGCAATGCAATGCAATGCAAAAAGTGCATAACATATGTTATTCTTCAGGGCACAACGTTAAATCGTTAGTGCAATGCAATTCAATGCAATGCAATGCAACAACACACATATCATCTCTATAATGAACTTGGGAATGATTTTGTTCTCGTGTGCAATGCAATGCGAAAAGAGCATAACCTGTATGTTATTCTTCAGTGCACAACGTTAGATCGTTTGTGCAATGCAATGCAAATGCAATGCACCAACACACGTTATGTCTTTAATGAACATGGGAATGATTTAGTTCTGGTGTGCAATGCAATGCAATGCGAAAAGTGCATAACCTATATGTTATTCTTCAGTGCACAACGTTAGAGCGTTAGTGTAATGCAATGCAATGCAGTGCAAAGCAACGCAACGCAAATCAATATAGTGCAATACAATGCAATGCAAAAAAAATCGTTATGTCTTTAATCAACATGGGAATGAGGTAGTCTGGTGTGCAATGCAATGCGAAAAGTGCATTACCTATATGTTATTCTTCAGTGCATAACGTTAGATCGTTAGTGCAATGCAATGACACAAAACACAATACCATCTCTATAATGAACATGGGAATGGTTAAGTTCTAGTGTGCAATGCAATACAATGCACCAACAAACGTTATCTCTATAATGAACAAGGGAATGATTTAGTTCTGGTGTGCAATGCAATGCAATGCGAAATATGCATAACCTATAAGTTATTCTTCAGTGCACAACGTTAGATCGTTTGTGCAATGCAATTGCAACAACACATATGTTATCTCTTTAATGAACATGGGAATGAGTTAGTTTTGGTGTGCAATGCAATGCGAAAAGTGCATAACATATGTTATTGTTCAGTGCACAAAGTTAGATAGTTAGTGCAATGCAATGCAATTTAATGCAACACCACACGTTATGTCTTTAATCAACATGGGAATGAGGTAGTTCAATTGTACAATGCAATGCAAAAAGTGCATAACCTATATATTATTCTTCAGTGCACAACGTTAGATCGTTAGTGCAATACAATTCAATGCAATGCAATACCATCAACACACATATCATCTCTATAATGAACATGGGAATGATTTAGTGCAATGCAATGCGAAATATGCATAACCTATAAGTTATTCTTCAGTGCACAAAGTTAGATCGTTTGTGCAATGCAATTGCAACAACACATATGTTATCTCTTTAATGAACATGGGAATGAGTTAGTTCTGGTGTGCAATGCAATGCAAGAAGTGCATAGCCTGTTATTCTTCAATGCACAACGTTAGGTCGTGTGTGCAATGCAATGCAACAACCACACATGTTATCTTTGTAATGAACATTGGATCGAGTTAGTTCTGTTGTGCAATGCAATGCAAGTAGTGCACAGACTATATGTTATTCTTCAATGCACAACGTTAGACAGTTTGTGCAAAGCAAAAACACATATGTTATGTCTCTAATGAACATGGCATTTAGTTAGTTTTGGTGTGCAATGCAATGCAATGCACGAAGTGCATAACCTATGTTTCTTTAATGATGCTCAACGTTAGATCGTTTGTGCAAAGCACATAATGTTATAACAATGAGCTATACATAGGTACGCTTTCGACCTACTGAACATATTTCTGGCCAAAGAGTCCTTAAAGATGTTATATCATCCTGACAAAAGTCCATATTTGACATACTGAATTTTTTTCTGGCCAAGGAGTACTCGAAACTTGACCTTGCCATATATACTCGTTGACTTTTTCTGATGTTACGTCAGCCATACAGAAGTCCATATTTGACCCAAGGAACATATTTGTTGCCAAAGAGTCCTCGATCTTGGGCTTTCTATACATACTCATAGACTCCTTCTGATGCTTCATAAGCCATATAGATGTCCATATCTGTCCTTTTGTACTTATTTCTGGTCAAATGTCCTCAAAATTTTTCAAACTATATAAAGTTATAGACTCCTTCTGATAATAAATCAGCTATACAAAGGTCACCTTTTGACCTTCTGAACATATTTCTGGCCAAAGAGTTCTTGAACATTGTCTTGCTATACTACAGATTGACTTCTTGTGATGTTATATTAACCAGCCAGTAGTCTATTTTTGACCTACTGAACATATTTCTGGCCAAAGAGTCCTCGATCTTGGGCTTTCTATACATACTCATAGACTCCTTCTGATGCTTCATAAGCCATATAGATGTCCACATCTGACCTTTTGAACTTATTTGTGGTCAAAGTGTCCTCAAAAGTTTTCAAACTATAGAAAGTTATAAACACCTTTTGATGATAAATCAGCTATACAGAGGTCCCTTTTGACCTTCTGAACATATTTCTGGCCAAAGAGTCCTCGATCTTGGGCTTTCTATACATACTCATAGACTCCTTCTGATGCTTCATAAGCCATATAGATGTCCATATCTGACCTTTTGAACTTATTTGTGGTCAAAGTGTCCTAAAAAAAATTCAAACTATATAAAGTTATAGACTCCTTTTGATGATAAATCAGCTATACAGAGGTCCCCTTTTGACCTACTGAACATGTTTCTGGCCAAAGAGTCCTTGATCTTGGGCTTTCTATACACACTCATAGTCTCCTTCTGGTGCTTCATAAGCCATATAGATGTCCATATCTGACCTTTTGAACTTATTTGTGGTCAAAGTGTCCTAACATTTTTTCAAACTATATAAAGTTATAGACTCCTTTTGATGATAAATCAGCTATACAGAGGTCCCCTTTTGACCTCCTGAACATATTTCTGGCCAAAGAGTCCTTGATCTTGGGCTTTCTATACACACTCTTAGACTCCTTTTGATGCTTCATAAGCCATATAGATGTCCGTATCTGACCGATTGAACTTATTTGTGGTCAAATGTCAAATTTTTCAAACTATATAAAGTTATAGGCTCCTTCTGATAATAAATCAGAAGAGACTAAAATGAGAGACTAAAATGTTAGGAGACTAAAATGTTAGTCTCCTTCTGATGATAAATCAGCTATACAGAGGTCCCCTTTTGACCTACTGAACATATTTCTGGCCAAAGAGTCCTAAAAGATTAACACTATACATTCAGACTGATATCTTCGGATGTTATATCATCCTTACAAAAGTCCATATTTGACATACTGAATTTTTTTCTGGCCAAGGAGTACTCGAAACTTGACCTTTCCATATATACTCGTTGACTTTTTCTGATGTTACGTCAGCCATACAGAAGTCCATATTTGACCCAAGGAACATATTTGTTGCCAAAGAGTCCTCGATCTTGGGCTTTCTATACATACTCATAGACTCCTTCTGATGCTTCATAAGCCATATAGATGTCCATATCTGTCCTTTTGTACTTATTTCTGGTCAAATGTCCTCAAAATTTTTCAAACTATATAAAGTTATAGACTCCCTCTGATAATAAATCAGCTATACAAAGGTCACCTTTTGACCTTCTGAACATATTTCTGGCCAAAGAGTTCTTGAACATTGTCTTGCTATACTACAGATTGACTTCTTGTGATGTTATATTAACCAGCCAGTAGTCTATTTTTGACCTACTGAACATATTTCTGGCCAAAGAGTCCTCGATCTTGGGCTTTCTATACATACTCATAGACTCCTTCTGATGCTTCATAAGCCATATAGATGTCCACATCTGACCTTTTGAACTTATTTGTGGTCAAAGTGTCCTCAAAAGTTTTCAAACTATAGAAAGTTATAAACACCTTTTGATGATAAATCAGCTATACAGAGGTCCCTTTTGACCTTCTGAACATATTTCTGGCCAAAGAGTCCTCGATCTTGGGCTTTCTATACATACTCATAGACTCCTTCTGATGCTTCATAAGCCATATAGATGTCCATATCTGACCTTTTGAACTTATTTGTGGTCAAAGTGTCCTAAAAAAAATTCAAACTATATAAAGTTATAGACTCCTTTTGATGATAAATCAGCTATACAGAGGTCCCCTTTGGACCTACTGAACATGTTTCTGGCCAAAGAGTCCTTGATCTTGGGCTTTCTATACACACTCATAGTCTCCTTCTGGTGCTTCATAAGCCATATAGATGTCCATATCTGACCTTTTGAACTTATTTGTGGTCAAAGTGTCCTAACATTTTTTCAAACTATATAAAGTTATAGACTCCTTTTGATGATAAATCAGCTATACAGAGGTCCCCTTTTGACCTCCTGAACATATTTCTGGCCAAAGAGTCCTTGATCTTGGGCTTTCTATACACACTCTTAGACTCCTTTTGATGCTTCATAAGCCATATAGATGTCCGTATCTGACCGATTGAACTTATTTGTGGTCAAATGTCAAATTTTTCAAACTATATAAAGTTATAGGCTCCTTCTGATAATAAATCAGAAGAGACTAAAATGAGAGACTAAAATGTTAGGAGACTAAAATGTTAGTCTCCTTCTGATGATAAATCAGCTATACAGAGGTCCCCTTTTGACCTACTGAACATATTTCTGGCCAAAGAGTCCTAAAAGATTAACACTATACATTCAGACTGATATCTTCGGATGTTATATCATCCTTACAAAAGTCCATATTTGACATACTGAATTTTTTTCTGGCCAAGGAGTACTCGAAACTTGACCTTTCCATATATACTCGTTGACTTTTTCTGATGTTACGTCAGCCATACAGAAGTCCATATTTGACCCAAGGAACATATTTGTTGCCAAAGAGTCCTCGATCTTGGGCTTTCTATACATACTCATAGACTCCTTCTGATGCTTCATAAGCCATATAGATGTCCATATCTGTCCTTTTGTACTTATTTCTGGTCAAATGTCCTCAAAATTTTTCAAACTATATAAAGTTATAGACTCCCTCTGATAATAAATCAGCTATACAAAGGTCACCTTTTGACCTTCTGAACATATTTCTGGCCAAAGAGTTCTTGAACATTGTCTTGCTATACTACAGATTGACTTCTTGTGATGTTATATTAACCAGCCAGTAGTCTATTTTTGACCTACTGAACATATTTCTGGCCAAAGAGTCCTTGATCTTGGGCTTTCTATACATACTCATAGACTCCTTCCGATGCTTCATAAGCCATATAGATGTCCATATCTGACCTTTTGAACTTATTTGTGGTCAAAGTGTCCTAACATTTTTTCAAACTATATAAAGTTATAGACTCCTTTTGATGATAAATCAGCTATACAGAGGGCCCCTTTTTGACCTACTGAACATATTTCTGGCCAAAGAGTCCTCGATCTTGGGCTTTCTATACATACTCATAGACTCCTTCTGATGCTTCATAAGCCATATAGATGTCCACATCTGACCTTTTGAACTTATTTGTGGTCAAAGTGTCCTCAAAAGTTTTCAAACTATAGAAAGTTATAAACACCTTTTGATGATAAATCAGCTATACAGAGGTCCCTTTTGACCTTCTGAACATATTTCTGGCCAAAGAGTCCTCGATCTTGGGCTTTCTATACATACTCATAGACTCCTTCTGATGCTTCATAAGCCATATAGATGTCCATATCTGACCTTTTGAACTTATTTGTGGTCAAAGTGTCCTAAAAAAAATTCAAACTATATAAAGTTATAGACTCCTTTTGATGATAAATCAGCTATACAGAGGTCCCCTTTTGACCTACTGAACATATTTCTGGCCAAAGAGTCCTTGATCTTGGGCTTTCTATACACACTCATAGACTCCTTCTGATGCTTCATAAGCCATATAGATGTCCATATCTGACCTTTTGAACTTATTTGTGGTCAAAGTGTCCTAAAAAAAATTCAAACTATATATATAGACTCCTTTTGATGATAAGTCAGCTATACAGAGGTCCCCTTTTGACCTCCTGAACATGTTTCTGGCCAAAGAGTCCTTGATCTTGGGCTTTCTATACACACTCATAGACTCCTTCTGATGCTTCATAAGCCATATAGATGTCCGTATCTGACCTTTTGAACTTATTTGTGGTCAAATGTCAAATTTTTCAAACTATATAAAGTTATAGGCTCCTTCTGATAATAAATCAGAAGAGACTAAAATGAGAGACTAAAATGTTAGGAGACTAAAATGTTAGTCTCCTTCTGATGATAAATCAGCTATACAGAGGTCCCCTTTTGACCTACTGAACATATTTCTGGCCAAAGAGTCCTAAAAGATTAACACTATACATTCAGACTGATATCTTCGGATGTTATATCATCCTTACAAAAGTCCATATTTGACATACTGAATTTTTTTCTGGCCAAGGAGTACTCGAAACTTGACCTTTCCATATATACTCGTTGACTTTTTCTGATGTTACGTCAGCCATACAGAAGTCCATATTTGACCCAAGGAACATATTTGTTGCCAAAGAGTCCTCGATCTTGGGCTTTCTATACATACTCATAGACTCCTTCTGATGCTTCATAAGCCATATAGATGTCCATATCTGTCCTTTTGTACTTATTTCTGGTCAAATGTCCTCAAAATTTTTCAAACTATATAAAGTTATAGACTCCCTCTGATAATAAATCAGCTATACAAAGGTCACCTTTTGACCTTCTGAACATATTTCTGGCCAAAGAGTTCTTGAACATTGTCTTGCTATACTACAGATTGACTTCTTGTGATGTTATATTAACCAGCCAGTAGTCTATTTTTGACCTACTGAACATATTTCTGGCCAAAGAGTCCTCGATCTTGGGCTTTCTATACATACTCATAGACTCCTTCTGATGCTTCATAAGCCATATAGATGTCCACATCTGACCTTTTGAACTTATTTGTGGTCAAAGTGTCCTCAAAAGTTTTCAAACTATAGAAAGTTATAAACACCTTTTGATGATAAATCAGCTATACAGAGGTCCCTTTTGACCTTCTGAACATATTTCTGGCCAAAGAGTCCTCGATCTTGGGCTTTCTATACATACTCATAGACTCCTTCTGATGCTTCATAAGCCATATAGATGTCCATATCTGACCTTTTGAACTTATTTGTGGTCAAAGTGTCCTAAAAAAAATTCAAACTATATAAAGTTATAGACTCCTTTTGATGATAAATCAGCTATACAGAGGTCCCCTTTGGACCTACTGAACATGTTTCTGGCCAAAGAGTCCTTGATCTTGGGCTTTCTATACACACTCATAGTCTCCTTCTGGTGCTTCATAAGCCATATAGATGTCCATATCTGACCTTTTGAACTTATTTGTGGTCAAAGTGTCCTAACATTTTTTCAAACTATATAAAGTTATAGACTCCTTTTGATGATAAATCAGCTATACAGAGGTCCCCTGTTGACCTCCTGAACATATTTCTGGCCAAAGAGTCCTTGATCTTGGGCTTTCTATACACACTCTTAGACTCCTTTTGATGCTTCATAAGCCATATAGATGTCCGTATCTGACCGATTGAACTTATTTGTGGTCAAATGTCAAATTTTTCAAACTATATAAAGTTATAGGCTCCTTCTGATAATAAATCAGAAGAGACTAAAATGAGAGACTAAAATGTTAGGAGACTAAAATGTTAGTCTCCTTCTGATGATAAATCAGCTATACAGAGGTCCCCTTTTGACCTACTGAACATATTTCTGGCCAAAGAGTCCTAAAAGATTAACACTATACATTCAGACTGATATCTTCGGATGTTATATCATCCTTACAAAAGTCCATATTTGACATACTGAATTTTTTTCTGGCCAAGGAGTACTCGAAACTTGACCTTTCCATATATACTCGTTGACTTTTTCTGATGTTACGTCAGCCATACAGAAGTCCATATTTGACCCAAGGAACATATTTGTTGCCAAAGAGTCCTCGATCTTGGGCTTTCTATACATACTCATAGACTCCTTCTGATGCTTCATAAGCCATATAGATGTCCATATCTGTCCTTTTGTACTTATTTCTGGTCAAATGTCCTCAAAATTTTTCAAACTATATAAAGTTATAGACTCCCTCTGATAATAAATCAGCTATACAAAGGTCACCTTTTGACCTTCTGAACATATTTCTGGCCAAAGAGTTCTTGAACATTGTCTTGCTATACTACAGATTGACTTCTTGTGATGTTATATTAACCAGCCAGTAGTCTATTTTTGACCTACTGAACATATTTCTGGCCAAAGAGTCCTTGATCTTGGGCTTTCTATACATACTCATAGACTCCTTCCGATGCTTCATAAGCCATATAGATGTCCATATCTGACCTTTTGAACTTATTTGTGGTCAAAGTGTCCTAACATTTTTTCAAACTATATAAAGTTATAGACTCCTTTTGATGATAAATCAGCTATACAGAGGGCCCCTTTTTGACCTACTGAACATATTTCTGGCCAAAGAGTCCTCGATCTTGGGCTTTCTATACATACTCATAGACTCCTTCTGATGCTTCATAAGCCATATAGATGTCCACATCTGACCTTTTGAACTTATTTGTGGTCAAAGTGTCCTCAAAAGTTTTCAAACTATAGAAAGTTATAAACACCTTTTGATGATAAATCAGCTATACAGAGGTCCCTTTTGACCTTCTGAACATATTTCTGGCCAAAGAGTCCTCGATCTTGGGCTTTCTATACATACTCATAGACTCCTTCTGATGCTCCATAAGCCATATAGATGTCCATATCTGACCTTTTGAACTTATTTGTGGTCAAAGTGTCCTAAAAAAAATTCAAACTATATAAAGTTATAGACTCCTTTTGATGATAAATCAGCTATACAGAGGTCCCCTTTTGACCTACTGAACATATTTCTGGCCAAAGAGTCCTTGATCTTGGGCTTTCTATACACACTCATAGACTCCTTCTGATGCTTCATAAGCCATATAGATGTCCATATCTGACCTTTTGAACTTATTTGTGGTCAAAGTGTCCTAAAAAAAATTCAAACTATATATATAGACTCCTTTTGATGATAAGTCAGCTATACAGAGGTCCCCTTTTGACCTCCTGAACATGTTTCTGGCCAAAGAGTCCTTGATCTTGGGCTTTCTATACACACTCATAGACTCCTTCTGATGCTTCATAAGCCATATAGATGTCCGTATCTGACCTTTTGAACTTATTTGTGGTCAAATGTCAAATTTTTCAAACTATATAAAGTTATAGGCTCCTTCTGATAATAAATCAGAAGAGACTAAAATGAGAGACTAAAATGTTAGGAGACTAAAATGTTAGTCTCCTTCTGATGATAAATCAGCTATACAGAGGTCCCCTTTTGACCTACTGAACATATTTCTGGCCAAAGAGTCCTAAAAGATTAACACTATACATTCAGACTGATATCTTCGGATGTTATATCATCCTGACAAAAGTCCATATTTGACATACTGAATTTTTTTCTGGCCAAGGAGTACTCGAAACTTGACCTTTCCATATATACTCGTTGACTTTTTCTGATGTTACGTCAGCCATACAGAAGTCCATATTTGACCCAAGGAACATATTTGTTGCCAAAGAGTCCTCGATCTTGGGCTTTCTATACATACTCATAGACTCCTTCTGATGCTTCATAAGCCATATAGATGTCCATATCTGTCCTTTTGTACTTATTTCTGGTCAAATGTCCTCAAAATTTTTCAAACTATATAAAGTTATAGACTCCTTCTGATAATAAATCAGCTATACAAAGGTCACCTTTTGACCTTCTGAACATATTTCTGGCCAAAGAGTTCTTGAACATTGTCTTGCTATACTACAGATTGACTTCTTGTGATGTTATATTAACCAGCCAGTAGTCTATTTTTGACCTACTAAACATATTTCTGGCCAAAGAGTCCTTGATCTTGGGCTTTCTATACATACTCATAGACTCCTTCCGATGCTTCATAAGCCATATAGATGTCCATGTCTGACCTTTTGAACTTATTTGTGGTCAAAGTGTCCTAACATTTTTTCAAACTATATAAAGTTATAGACTCCTTTTGATGATAAATCAGCTATACAGAGGGCCCCTTTTTGACCTACTGAACATATTTCTGGCCAAAGAGTCCTCGATCTTGGGCTTTCTATACACACTCATAGACTCCTTCCGATGCTTCATAAGCCATATAGATGTCCATGTCTGACCTTTTGAACTTATTTGTGGTCAAAGTGTCCTAACATTTTTTCAAACTATATAAAGTTATAGACTCCTTTTGATGATAAATCAGCTATACAGAGGGCCCCTTTTTGACCTACTGAACATATTTCTGGCCAAAGAGTCCTCGATCTTGGGCTTTCTATACATACTCATAGACTCCTTCTGATGCTTCATAAGCCATATAGATGTCCACATCTGACCTTTTGAACTTATTTGTGGTCAAAGTGTCCTCAAAAGTTTTCAAACTATAGAAAGTTATAAACACCTTTTGATGATAAATCAGCTATACAGAGGTCCCCTTTTGACCTTCTGAACATATTTCTGGCCAAAGAGTCCTCGATCTTGGGCTTTCTATACATACTCATAGACTCCTTCTGATGCTTCATAAGCCATATAGATGTCCATATCTGACCTTTTGAACTTATTTGTGGTCAAAGTGTCCTAAAAAAAATTCAAACTATATATATAGACTCCTTTTGATGATAAGTCAGCTATACAGAGGTCCCCTTTTGACCTCTTGAACATGTTTCTGGCCAAAGAGTCCTTGATCTTGGGCTTTCTATACACACTCATAGACTCCTTCTGGTGCTTCATAAGCCATATAGATGTCCATATCTGACCTTTTGAACTTATTTGTGGTCAACGTGTCCTAACATTTTTTCAAACTATATAAAGTTATAGACTCCTTTTGATGATAAATCAGCTATACAGAGGTCCCCTTTTGACCTCCTGAACATATTTCTGGCCAAAGAGTCCTTGATCTTGGGCTTTCTATACATACTCATAGACTCCTTCTGATGCTTCATAAGCCATATAGATGTCCATATCTGACCTTTTGAACTTATTTGTGGTCAAATGTCAAATTTTTCAAACTATATAAAGTTATAGACTCCTTCTGATAATAAATCAGAAGAGACTAAAATGAGAGACTAAAATGTTAGGAGACTAAAATGTTAGTCTCCTTCTGATGATAAATCCGCTATTCAGAGGTCCCCTTTTGACCATATTTCTGACAAAGAGTCCTAAATGATTAACACTATACATTCAGATTGATATCTTCGGATGTTATATCATCCTGACAAAAGTCCATATTTGACATACTGAATTTTTTTCCGGCCAAGGAGTACTCGAAACTTGACCTTTCCATATATACTCGTTGACTTTTTCTGATGTTACGTCAGCCATACAGAAGTCCATATTTGACCCAAGGAACATATTTTTGGCCAAAGAGTCCTCGATCTTGGGCTTTCTATAAATACTCATAGTCCAACTCCTTCTGATGCTTCATAAGCCATATAGATGTCCATATCTGACCTTTTGAACTTATTTCTGGTCAAAGTGTCCTCAGAATATTTCAAACTATATAAAGTTATAGTCTCCTTCTGATGATAAATCAGCTATACAGAGGTCCCCTTTTGACCTACTGAACATATTTCTGGCCAAAGAGTCCTAAAAGATTAACACTATACATTCAGACTGATATCTTCGGATGTTATATCATCCTGACAAAAGTCCATATTTGACCTACCGAATTTTTTTCTGGCCAAGGAGTGAGTACTCGAAACTTGACCTTTTCATATATACTCGTTGACTTTTTATGATGTTACGTCAGCCATACAGAAGTCCATATTTGACCCAAGGAACATATTTGTTGCCAAAGAGTCCTCGATCTTGGGCTTTCTATACATACTCATAGACTCCTTCTGATGCTTCATAAGCCATATAGATGTCCACATCTGACCTTTTGAACTTATTTGTGGTCAAAGTGTCCTCAAAAGTTTTCAAACTATAGAAAGTTATAAACACCTTTTGATGATAAATCAGCTATACAGAGGTCCCTTTTGACCTTTTGAACATATTTCTGGCCAAAGAGTCCTCGATCTTGGGCTTTCTATACATACTCATAGACTCCTTCTGATGCTTCATAAGCCATATAGATGTCCATATCTGACCTTTTGAACTTATTTGTGGTCAAAGTGTCCTAAAAAAAATTCAAACTATATAAAGTTATAGACTCCTTTTGATGATAAATCAGCTATACAGAGGTCCCCTTTTGACCTACTGAACATGTTTCTGGCCAAAGAGTCCTTGATCTTGGGCTTTCTATACACACTCATAGTCTCCTTCTGGTGCTTCATAAGCCATATAGATGTCCATATCTGACCTTTTGAACTTATTTGTGGTCAAAGTGTCCTAACATTTTTTCAAACTATATAAAGTTATAGACTCCTTTTGATGATAAATCAGCTATACAGAGGTCCCCTTTTGACCTCCTGAACATATTTCTGGCCAAAGAGTCCTTGATCTTGGGCTTTCTATACACACTCTTAGACTCCTTCTGATGCTTCATAAGCCATATAGATGTCCGTATCTGACCTATTGAACTTATTTGTGGTCAAATGTCAAATTTTTCAAACTATATAAAGTTATAGGCTCCTTCTGATAATAAATCAGAAGAGACTAAAATGAGAGACTAAAATGTTAGGAGACTAAAATGTTAGTCTCCTTCTGATGATAAATCAGCTATACAGAGGTCCCCTTTTGACCTACTGAACATATTTCTGGCCAAAGAGTCCTAAAAGATTAACACTATACATTCAGACTGATATCTTCGGATGTTATATCATCCTTACAAAAGTCCATATTTGACATACTGAATTTTTTTCTGGCCAAGGAGTACTCGAAACTTGACCTTTCCATATATACTCGTTGACTTTTTCTGATGTTACGTCAGCCATACAGAAGTCCATATTTGACCCAAGGAACATATTTGTTGCCAAAGAGTCCTCGATCTTGGGCTTTCTATACATACTCATAGACTCCTTCTGATGCTTCATAAGCCATATAGATGTCCATATCTGTCCTTTTGTACTTATTTCTGGTCAAATGTCCTCAAAATTTTTCAAACTATATAAAGTTATAGACTCCCTCTGATAATAAATCAGCTATACAAAGGTCACCTTTTGACCTTCTGAACATATTTCTGGCCAAAGAGTTCTTGAACATTGTCTTGCTATACTACAGATTGACTTCTTGTGATGTTATATTAACCAGCCAGTAGTCTATTTTTGACCTACTGAACATATTTCTGGCCAAAGAGTCCTTGATCTTGGGCTTTCTATACATACTCATAGACTCCTTCCGATGCTTCATAAGCCATATAGATGTCCATGTCTGACCTTTTGAACTTATTTGTGGTCAAAGTGTCCTAACATTTTTTCAAACTATATAAAGTTATAGACTCCTTTTGATGATAAATCAGCTATACAGAGGGCCCCTTTTTGACCTACTGAACATATTTCTGGCCAAAGAGTCCTCGATCTTGGGCTTTCTATACATACTCATAGACTCCTTCTGATGCTTCATAAGCCATATAGATGTCCACATCTGACCTTTTGAACTTATTTGTGGTCAAAGTGTCCTCAAAAGTTTTCAAACTATAGAAAGTTATAAACACCTTTTGATGATAAATCAGCTATACAGAGGTCCCTTTTGACCTTCTGAACATATTTCTGGCCAAAGAGTCCTCGATCTTGGGCTTTCTATACATACTCATAGACTCCTTCTGATGCTTCATAAGCCATATAGATGTCCATATCTGACCTTTTGAACTTATTTGTGGTCAAAGTGTCCTAAAAAAAATTCAAACTATATAAAGTTATAGACTCCTTTTGATGATAAATCAGCTATACAGAGGTCCCCTTTTGACCTACTGAACATATTTCTGGCCAAAGAGTCCTTGATCTTGGGCTTTCTATACACACTCATAGACTCCTTCTGATGCTTCATAAGCCATATAGATGTCCATATCTGACCTTTTGAACTTATTTGTGGTCAAAGTGTCCTAAAAAAAATTCAAACTATATATATAGACTCCTTTTGATGATAAGTCAGCTATACAGAGGTCCCCTTTTAACCTCCTGAACATGTTTCTGGCCAAAGAGTCCTTGATTTTGGGCTTTCTATACACACTCATAGACTCCTTCTGATGCTTCATAAGCCATATAGATGTCCGTATCTGACCTTTTGAACTTATTTGTGGTCAAATGTCAAATTTTTCAAACTATATAAAGTTATAGGCTCCTTCTGATAATAAATCAGAAGAGACTAAAATGAGAGACTAAAATGTTAGGAGACTAAAATGTTAGTCTCCTTCTGATGATAAATCAGCTATACAGAGGTCCCCTTTTGACCTACTGAACATATTTCTGGCCAAAGAGTCCTAAAAGATTAACACTATACATTCAGACTGATATCTTCGGATGTTATATCATCCTGACAAAAGTCCATATTTGACATACTGAATTTTTTTCTGGCCAAGGAGTACTCGAAACTTGACCTTTCCATATATACTCGTTGACTTTTTCTGATGTTACGTCAGCCATACAGAAGTCCATATTTGACCCAAGGAACATATTTGTTGCCAAAGAGTCCTCGATCTTGGGCTTTCTATACATACTCATAGACTCCTTCTGATGCTTCATAAGCCATATAGATGTCCATATCTGTCCTTTTGTACTTATTTCTGGTCAAATGTCCTAAACATTTTTCAAACTATATAAAGTTATAGACTCCTTCTGATAATAAATCAGCTATACAAAGGTCACCTTTTGACCTTCTGAACATATTTCTGGCCAAAGAGTTCTTGAACATTGTCTTGCTATACTACAGATTGACTTCTTGTGATGTTATATTAACCAGCCAGTAGTCTATTTTTGACCTACTGAACATATTTCTGGCCAAAGAGTCCTTGATCTTGGGCTTTCTATACATACTCATATACTCCTTCCGATGCTTCATAAGCCATATAGATGTCCATATCTGACCTTTTGAACTTATTTGTGGTCAAAGTGTCCTAACATTTTTTCAAACTATATAAATTTATAGACTCCTTTTGATGATAAATCAGCTATACAGAGGGCCCCTTTTTGACCTACTGAACATATTTCTGGCCAAAGAGTCCTCGATCTTGGGCTTTCTATACATACTCATAGACTCCTTCTGATGCTTCATAAGCCATATAGATGTCCACATCTGACCTTTTGAACTTATTTGTGGTCAAAGTGTCCTCAAAAGTTTTCAAACTATAGAAAGTTATAAACACCTTTTGATGATAAATCAGCTATACAGAGGTCCCTTTTGACCTTCTGAACATATTTCTGGCCAAAGAGTCCTCGATCTTGGGCTTTCTATACATACTCATAGACTCCTTCTGATGCTTCATAAGCCATATAGATGTCCATATCTGACCTTTTGAACTTATTTGTGGTCAAAGTGTCCTAAAAAAAATTCAAACTATATAAAGTTATAGACTCCTTTTGATGATAAATCAGCTATACAGAGGTCCCCTTTTGACCTACTGAACATGTTTCTGGCCAAAGAGTCCTTGATCTTGGGCTTTCTATACACACTCATAGTCTCCTTCTGGTGCTTCATAAGCCATATAGATGTCCATATCTGACCTTTTGAACTTATTTGTGGTCAAAGTGTCCTAACATTTTTTCAAACTATATAAAGTTATAGACTCCTTTTGATGATAAATCAGCTATACAGAGGTCCCCTTTTGACCTCCTGAACATATTTCTGGCCAAAGAGTCCTTGATCTTGGGCTTTCTATACACACTCTTAGACTCCTTTTGATGCTTCATAAGCCATATAGATGTCCGTATCTGACCGATTGAACTTATTTGTGGTCAAATGTCAAATTTTTCAAACTATATAAAGTTATAGGCTCCTTCTGATAATAAATCAGAAGAGACTAAAATGAGAGACTAAAATGTTAGGAGACTAAAATGTTAGTCTCCTTCTGATGATAAATCAGCTATACAGAGGTCCCCTTTTGACCTACTGAACATATTTCTGGCCAAAGAGTCCTAAAAGATTAACACTATACATTCAGACTGATATCTTCGGATGTTATATCATCCTTACAAAAGTCCATATTTGACATACTGAATTTTTTTCTGGCCAAGGAGTACTCGAAACTTGACCTTTCCATATATACTCGTTGACTTTTTCTGATGTTACGTCAGCCATACAGAAGTCCATATTTGACCCAAGGAACATATTTGTTGCCAAAGAGTCCTCGATCTTGGGCTTTCTATACATACTCATAGACTCCTTCTGATGCTTCATAAGCCATATAGATGTCCATATCTGTCCTTTTGTACTTATTTCTGGTCAAATGTCCTCAAAATTTTTCAAACTATATAAAGTTATAGACTCCCTCTGATAATAAATCAGCTATACAAAGGTCACCTTTTGACCTTCTGAACATATTTCTGGCCAAAGAGTTCTTGAACATTGTCTTGCTATACTACAGATTGACTTCTTGTGATGTTATATTAACCAGCCAGTAGTCTATTTTTGACCTACTGAACATATTTCTGGCCAAAGAGTCCTTGATCTTGGGCTTTCTATACATACTCATAGACTCCTTCCGATGCTTCATAAGCCATATAGATGTCCATATCTGACCTTTTGAACTTATTTGTGGTCAAAGTGTCCTAACATTTTTTCAAACTATATAAAGTTATAGACTCCTTTTGATGATAAATCAGCTATACAGAGGGCCCCTTTTTGACCTACTGAACATATTTCTGGCCAAAGAGTCCTCGATCTTGGGCTTTCTATACATACTCATAGACTCCTTCTGATGCTTCATAAGCCATATAGATGTCCACATCTGACCTTTTGAACTTATTTGTGGTCAAAGTGTCCTCAAAAGTTTTCAAACTATAGAAAGTTATAAACACCTTTTGATGATAAATCAGCTATACAGAGGTCCCTTTTGACCTTCTGAACATATTTCTGGCCAAAGAGTCCTCGATCTTGGGCTTTCTATACATACTCATAGACTCCTTCTGATGCTTCATAAGCCATATAGATGTCCATATCTGACCTTTTGAACTTATTTGTGGTCAAAGTGTCCTAAAAAAAATTCAAACTATATAAAGTTATAGACTCCTTTTGATGATAAATCAGCTATACAGAGGTCCCCTTTTGACCTACTGAACATATTTCTGGCCAAAGAGTCCTTGATCTTGGGCTTTCTATACACACTCATAGACTCCTTCTGATGCTTCATAAGCCATATAGATGTCCATATCTGACCTTTTGAACTTATTTGTGGTCAAAGTGTCCTAAAAAAAATTCAAACTATATATATAGACTCCTTTTGATGATAAGTCAGCTATACAGAGGTCCCCTTTTGACCTCCTGAACATGTTTCTGGCCAAAGAGTCCTTGATCTTGGGCTTTCTATACACACTCATAGACTCCTTCTGATGCTTCATAAGCCATATAGATGTCCGTATCTGACCTTTTGAACTTATTTGTGGTCAAATGTCAAATTTTTCAAACTATATAAAGTTATAGGCTCCTTCTGATAATAAATCAGAAGAGACTAAAATGAGAGACTAAAATGTTAGGAGACTAAAATGTTAGTCTCCTTCTGATGATAAATCAGCTATACAGAGGTCCCCTTTTGACCTACTGAACATATTTCTGGCCAAAGAGTCCTAAAAGATTAACACTATACATTCAGACTGATATCTTCGGATGTTATATCATCCTGACAAAAGTCCATATTTGACATACTGAATTTTTTTCTGGCCAAGGAGTACTCGAAACTTGACCTTTCCATATATACTCGTTGACTTTTTATGATGTTACGTCAGCCATACAGAAGTCCATATTTGACCCAAGGAACATATTTGTTGCCAAAGAGTCCTCGATCTTGGGCTTTCTATACATACTCATAGACTCCTTCTGATGCTTCATAAGCCATATAGATGTCCATATCTGTCCTTTTGTACTTATTTCTGGTCAAATGTCCTAAACATTTTTCAAACTATATAAAGTTATAGACTCCTTCTGATAATAAATCAGCTATACAAAGGTCACCTTTTGACCTTCTGAACATATTTCTGGCCAAAGAGTTCTTGAACATTGTCTTGCTATACTACAGATTGACTTCTTGTGATGTTATATTAACCAGCCAGTAGTCTATTTTTGACCTACTGAACATATTTCTGGCCAAAGAGTCCTCGATCTTGGGCTTTCTATACATACTCATAGACTCCTTCTGATGCTTCATAAGCCATATAGATGTCCATGTCTGACCTTTTGAACTTATTTGTGGTCAAAGTGTCCTAACATTTTTTCAAACTATATAAAGTTATAGACTCCTTTTGATGATAAATCAGCTATACAGAGGGCCCCTTTTTGACCTACTGAACATATTTCTGGCAAAAGAGTCCTCGATCTTGGGCTTTCTATACATACTCATAGACTCCTTCTGATGCTTCATAAGCCATATAGATGTCCACATCTGACCTTTTGAACTTATTTGTGGTCAAAGTGTCCTCAAAAGTTTTCAAACTATAGAAAGTTATAAACACCTTTTGATGATAAATCAGCTATACAGAGGTCCCTTTTGACCTTCTGAACATATTTCTGGCCAAAGAGTCCTCGATCTTGGGCTTTCTATACATACTCATAGACTCCTTCTGATGCTTCATAAGCCATATAGATGTCCATATCTGACCTTTTGAACTTATTTGTGGTCAAAGTGTCCTAAAAAAAATTCAAACTATATAAAGTTATAGACTCCTTTTGATGATAAATCAGCTATACAGAGGTCCCCTTTTGACCTACTGAACATGTTTCTGGCCAAAGAGTCCTTGATCTTGGGCTTTCTATACACACTCATAGTCTCCTTCTGGTGCTTCATAAGCCATATAGATGTCCATATCTGACCTTTTGAACTTATTTGTGGTCAAAGTGTCCTAACATTTTTTCAAACTATATAAAGTTATAGACTCCTTTTGATGATAAATCAGCTATACAGAGGTCCCCTTTTGACCTCCTGAACATATTTCTGGCCAAAGAGTCCTTGATCTTGGGCTTTCTATACACACTCTTAGACTCCTTTTGATGCTTCATAAGCCATATAGATGTCCGTATCTGACCGATTGAACTTATTTGTGGTCAAATGTCAAATTTTTCAAACTATATAAAGTTATAGGCTCCTTCTGATAATAAATCAGAAGAGACTAAAATGAGAGACTAAAATGTTAGGAGACTAAAATGTTAGTCTCCTTCTGATGATAAATCAGCTATACAGAGGTCCCCTTTTGACCTACTGAACATATTTCTGGCCAAAGAGTCCTAAAAGATTAACACTATACATTCAGACTGATATCTTCGGATGTTATATCATCCTTACAAAAGTCCATATTTGACATACTGAATTTTTTTCTGGCCAAGGAGTACTCGAAACTTGACCTTTCCATATATACTCGTTGACTTTTTCTGATGTTACGTCAGCCATACAGAAGTCCATATTTGACCCAAGGAACATATTTGTTGCCAAAGAGTCCTCGATCTTGGGCTTTCTATACATACTCATAGACTCCTTCTGATGCTTCATAAGCCATATAGATGTCCATATCTGTCCTTTTGTACTTATTTCTGGTCAAATGTCCTCAAAATTTTTCAAACTATATAAAGTTATAGACTCCCTCTGATAATAAATCAGCTATACAAAGGTCACCTTTTGACCTTCTGAACATATTTCTGGCCAAAGAGTTCTTGAACATTGTCTTGCTATACTACAGATTGACTTCTTGTGATGTTATATTAACCAGCCAGTAGTCTATTTTTGACCTACTGAACATATTTCTGGCCAAAGAGTCCTTGATCTTGGGCTTTCTATACATACTCATAGACTCCTTCCGATGCTTCATAAGCCATATAGATGTCCATATCTGACCTTTTGAACTTATTTGTGGTCAAAGTGTCCTAACATTTTTTCAAACTATATAAAGTTATAGACTCCTTTTGATGATAAATCAGCTATACAGAGGGCCCCTTTTTGACCTACTGAACATATTTCTGGCCAAAGAGTCCTCGATCTTGGGCTTTCTATACATACTCATAGACTCCTTCTGATGCTTCATAAGCCATATAGATGTCCACATCTGACCTTTTGAACTTATTTGTGGTCAAAGTGTCCTCAAAAGTTTTCAAACTATAGAAAGTTATAAACACCTTTTGATGATAAATCAGCTATACAGAGGTCCCTTTTGACCTTCTGAACATATTTCTGGCCAAAGAGTCCTCGATCTTGGGCTTTCTATACATACTCATAGACTCCTTCTGATGCTTCATAAGCCATATAGATGTCCATATCTGACCTTTTGAACTTATTTGTGGTCAAAGTGTCCTAAAAAAAATTCAAACTATATAAAGTTATAGACTCCTTTTGATGATAAATCAGCTATACAGAGGTCCCCTTTTGACCTACTGAACATATTTCTGGCCAAAGAGTCCTTGATCTTGGGCTTTCTATACACACTCATAGACTCCTTCTGATGCTTCATAAGCCATATAGATGTCCATATCTGACCTTTTGAACTTATTTGTGGTCAAAGTGTCCTAAAAAAAATTCAAACTATATATATAGACTCCTTTTGATGATAAGTCAGCTATACAGAGGTCCCCTTTTGACCTCCTGAACATGTTTCTGGCCAAAGAGTCCTTGATCTTGGGCTTTCTATACACACTCATAGACTCCTTCTGATGCTTCATAAGCCATATAGATGTCCGTATCTGACCTTTTGAACTTATTTGTGGTCAAATGTCAAATTTTTCAAACTATATAAAGTTATAGGCTCCTTCTGATAATAAATCAGAAGAGACTAAAATGAGAGACTAAAATGTTAGGAGACTAAAATGTTAGTCTCCTTCTGATGATAAATCAGCTATACAGAGGTCCCCTTTTGACCTACTGAACATATTTCTGGCCAAAGAGTCCTAAAAGATTAACACTATACATTCAGACTGATATCTTCGGATGTTATATCATCCTGACAAAAGTCCATATTTGACATACTGAATTTTTTTCTGGCCAAGGAGTACTCGAAACTTGACCTTTCCATATATACTCGTTGACTTTTTATGATGTTACGTCAGCCATACAGAAGTCCATATTTGACCCAAGGAACATATTTGTTGCCAAAGAGTCCTCGATCTTGGGCTTTCTATACATACTCATAGACTCCTTCTGATGCTTCATAAGCCATATAGATGTCCATATCTGTCCTTTTGTACTTATTTCTGGTCAAATGTCCTAAACATTTTTCAAACTATATAAAGTTATAGACTCCTTCTGATAATAAATCAGCTATACAAAGGTCACCTTTTGACCTTCTGAACATATTTCTGGCCAAAGAGTTCTTGAACATTGTCTTGCTATACTACAGATTGACTTCTTGTGATGTTATATTAACCAGCCAGTAGTCTATTTTTGACCTACTGAACATATTTCTGGCCAAAGAGTCCTCGATCTTGGGCTTTCTATACATACTCATAGACTCCTTCTGATGCTTCATAAGCCATATAGATGTCCATGTCTGACCTTTTGAACTTATTTGTGGTCAAAGTGTCCTAACATTTTTTCAAACTATATAAAGTTATAGACTCCTTTTGATGATAAATCAGCTATACAGAGGGCCCCTTTTTGACCTACTGAACATATTTCTGGCCAAAGAGTCCTCGATCTTGGGCTTTCTATACATACTCATAGACTCCTTCTGATGCTTCATAAGCCATATAAATGTCCACATCTGACCTTTTGAACTTATTTGTGGTCAAAGTGTCCTCAAAAGTTTTCAAACTATAGAAAGTTATAAACACCTTTTGATGATAAATCAGCTATACAGAGGTCCCCTTTTGACCTTCTGAACATATTTCTGGCCAAAGAGTCCTCGATCTTGGGCTTTCTATACATACTCATAGACTCCTTCTGATGCTTCATAAGCCATATAGATGTCCATATCTATCCTTTTGAACTTATTTCTGGTCAAAGTGTCCTCAAAATTTTTCAAACTATATAAAGTTATAGACTCCTTCTGATAAAAAAGAGTCCTCAATCTTGAACTTTGCATTCTCACTCCTAGACTCCTTCTGATGGTTCATAAGCCACATATAGAATTCCATATTTGACCTATTGAACTTATTTCTGGTCAAATGGTCCTCAAAGGGTTTCTTATTATGTTAATTCAGCCATACAGAGGTTCCTATTTGAACTACTGAACACATTTTTGGCCAAAGAGTCTTTGAACATTAACTTTCTCTGCTTATTGACTTCTCTTAATAATACATTAGCCATACAAAAGTCCATATTTGACCTACTAATATATTTCTGGTCAAAGAGTCCCTGATCTTGACCTTTCTGTACATGCTCATTGACAGCTTCCGATGTTTCATCAGCCTGAAAGATGTCCATACTTGACCCATTGAATATATTTCTGACCATAGAGTCCTCGATTTTGAACTGTCTAAACATACTTGTAGACTTGTTAATTAATTATCTGCTATCCAATGTATTTGAACAGTAGTTCAAATTTTATATTTTGAACATATTTCTAGACATGAGACTTTGAACTTTAAATTTCTAGACTAATTGCTTTTACAATCCTTCTGATGTTTCATCAGCCATACAGTATAGTTCAAATTTGACCTATTGAACATTTCTATAACCAAAGTGTCCTCGATCTTGATCGTTCTATACATAATCATAGGCTTGTTCTGATGTTTCATCATTGAGACAGAAGTCATGTTGACCTACTGAACATATTTCTGGCAAAAGAATCATCAAAGTTTAACTTACTGTTCCTTCTCCTAGACTATTTTTGATTTTACATCCACCATACGGTAGTCCATATTTGACCAAGAGAACATATTTCTGGCCAAAAGAGTCGTCAAAAGGTATGTTTATATGCATTCTCATCGACTACTTTTGATGTTAAATCAACCATATTGTTAGTCCAAATTTGACCCATTGAACACATATCTGGCCAAAGAGACTTAGAACTTTAATTATCTATACATAATTACTATCTCCTTCTCATTTTTCATCACCCAGGCTATTATCCATATTTGACAATTGAACATATTTCTGTCTGGAAGAGTCCTTGATCTTTCTATACGTACTCATAGACGCTTTCAGATAGTACTTCAGCCAAAAAATGATCCATAATTGACTACTAAACTCATTTCTGAGCGATGGGTTTATAATCTTGATTTCTCTATACATTGACTCCTTCTGATTTTACCAAAACATTATTGTATTGTATTGTATCAATATGACCTATTAAACCTATTTCTGACCAATGAGTCTATGAACATTTTTCAATACATACTCAATGACTCCTGATTTTACAACAGCAATATAGTATTTCAAAATTTGATCAATTGAACATATTTCTGGCCAAAGAGACCTTGATCTTATTCTTTCTATACATACTCCTTCTGATGTTTCATCAGCCAGATAATTGTCCACAATTGACCTACTGAACATTTTTCTGCCCGAAGAGTCTATGAACTTGAACTTTCTATACATAATCATTTACTTCTGATGTTTCTTCAGCCATACAGAAGTCCAGATTTGACATGTTGAACATATTTCTGACCAAAGAGTTTTTGATCTTGAACTTTCTATTCATAATTATAAAAGTACATCGGACAGACAATTGTCCATATTAATTATTAAACATATTTCTGGCCAACAAGTCCATGAACTTGAACATTCTGTACATGCTAATTGACTCCTTTTAGTGTTTCATCAGCCAGACATTAGTCCATAATTGACCTACTGAACATATTGCTGCCCGAAGAGTCTTGAACTTGAACTTTCTATATAGGCTCATTGACTCCTTCTGATGTTTCACAAGCAGACGATAGTCCATAATTGACCCTCTGAACATATTTATAGTAAAAGAGTCCTCTGTCTTGAACTTTCTATAGATTCTCAGTGACTCCATATAGATAATTGACCCACTGAACATATTTCTACCTGAAGAGTCTTTGAACTTGAACTTTCTATTCATAATCTTCTTCCTCAATCTTCATTGACTTCTGATTCATCAGCCAGACAGCAGTCCATATTTGACCCACTAAACATATTTCTGGCAAAAGAGTCCTCGATCTTGAACCTTTTAAACATACTCATAGACTCTTTCTGGTGTTTCATCAGCCATGCAGTAGTTCTGATTTGACATAATGAACATATTTCTGACCGAAGAGTCCTCGATCTTGAACTTTCTATTCATACTTATAGACTCTTTCAGATAGTACATCGGCCAGACAATAGTAGATATTGACTATTGAAGTAAAAGAGTTCTCGATCTTGAACTTTCTATACATTCTCAGTGATGCCTTATTTTGTTTCTTTAGCCATACAGAAGTCCAGATTTGACATGTTGAACATATTTCTGACTTGAAAATGTTGTACATGCTAATTGACTCCTTGTAGTGTTTCATCAGTCAGACAGTAGTCAATAATGGACCTACTGAAAATATTTCTGGTAAAAGAGTCCTCGATTTTGAACTTTCTATACATCCTCAGTGACGCCTTATTTTGTTTCTTTAGCCATAAAGTAGTTCAGATTTAACATGTTGAACATATTTCTGACTGAAGAGTCCTTGATCTTGAACTTTCTATTCACACTTATAGACTCCTTCAGATAGTACATCGGCCAGACAACTGTCCATAATGACTTTTTTTTTCTGGCCAACGAGTCTATGTACTTGAACTTTCTATACATGCTCATTGACTCCTTTTAGTGCTTCATCAGCCAGAGAGTACTCCATAATTTACCTACTGAAAATATTTCTGGTAAAAGAGTCCTCGATCCCATCTGATGTTACATCAGCCATAAAGAAGTCCATAATTGACCCAAGGGACATATTTGTGGCCAATCTTGAACTTTCTATACATACTCATAGTCTCCTTCTGATTCTTCATAAGCCATATATATATGTCCATATTTATGACCTATTATTATTTCTGGTCAAAGGTTCCTCAAAAGTTTTTAAACTATGTCAAATTATAGACTCCATCTGATGATAAATCAGACCAAAAGAGGTCAAATTTTGACTCTTAAGTCAATATGTATAGAGAGTTAATGTTCAATGATTCTTTGGCCAAAAATATATTCAGAGGGTCACATACCTGTTAAAGTGATGTATCATCAGAAGAAGTCTATGAGTATTTAGTAAGTTAACTTGTGAGGACCTTTTTGCCAAATATATTTTCAATTCGCCAGATATGGACATCTATATAGCTAATGCCACTGTTGCCTTTGGCTTGCTCAGTTGGGGATATTTTGGGTATATTTTATTTTATTTTATCAATCAATAAATTCCACTAGAAACAAACCTTGTTGTATTATTTTATTTTAATTTAATACTGTGAAGCTGCTTTGATACAATCTGTATTGTGAAAAGCGCTATACAAATATACTTGATTTGATTTGATTTAATGAAGAATCAGAAAGAGTCAATGAGTATATAAAGAATGGTCAAGTTGAGACTCTTTGACCAGAAAAAATTTCACTATGTCAAATATGGACTTTTGTCATGATGATATAACATCCGAAGATATCAATCTGAATGTATAGTGTTAAACCTTAAGGACTCTTTGGCCAGTAATATTTTCGGACATCAGAAGGAGTCTATAGATTATGATAGACAAAATCCTTTTGAGAACTCTTTGGTCAAATTTTTTTTCAATCGGTCAAATATGGACTACTGCCTGCCTGGTTTGGCATTGCAAGAAGTCAGTCTATATTGTATAGTGAGTTAATGTTCACGGACTCTGGCCAGAAATATTTTCAGTAGGTCAAAAATAGACTACTGGCTGGTTAATATAACATCACAAGAAGTCAATCTGTAGTATAGCAAGATAATGTTCAAGAACTCTTTGGCCAGAAATATGTTCAGAAGGTCAAAAGGTGACCTTTGTATAGCTGATTTATTATCAGAAGGAGACTATAACTGTAAAGTTTTGGATGTTTGGTTCAGGAAATGTGCTACCAGGATGGTGTGTCCATTAAAACACAGGGGTCCAGTACTCAGTCCATACTCATTTATTGTAACAGATCAGCCATAGAGTGGAATGGGAATCAGATATAGAGTTGTATGGTTTATTGTCAGGAACACATCAACTTACAACAGGTTCTCATTAGGAGAGAAAGAACGGACAGTCTGCTTCCATTGCATCTGGCACACACCAACACACCAAACACTAGTGATTAAGTGCACCTGAGGAGACTTAGCTCCTCCCCTGACTGGCTACGTCATGTGATCCATAGGAATTCTCAACAATAACTTTGTATAGTTTGAAAAATTTTGAGGACATTTGACCAGAAATAAGTTCAAAAGGTCAGATATGGACATCTATATGGCTTATGAGGCATCAGAAGGAGTCTATGAGTATGTATAGAAAGCATAAGATCGAGGACTCTTTGGCCAGAAATATGTTCAGTAGGTCAAAAGGGGACCTCTGTATAGATGATTTATCATCAGAAGGAGACTATAACTTTATATAGTTTGAAAAAAGTTTGAGGACACTTTGACCACAAATAAGTTCAAAAGGTCAGATATGGACATCTATATGGCTTATGAAGCATCAGAAGGCGTCTATGAGTATGTATAGAAAGCCCAAGATCAAGGACTCTTTGGCCAGAAATATGTTCAGGAGGTCAAAATGGGACCTCTGTATAGCTGATTTATCATCAAAAGGATTCTATAACTTACATAGTTTGAATTTTTTTTAGGACACTTTGACCACAAATAAGTTCAAAAGGTCAGATATGGACATCTATATGGCTTATGAAGCATCAGAAGGAGTCTATGAGTATGTATAGAAAGCCAAAGATCGAAGACTCTTTGGCCAGAGATATGTTCAGGAGGTCAAAAGGGGACCTCTGTATAGCTGATTTATCATCAAAAGGAGTCTATAACTTTCTATAGTTTGAAACATTTTGAGGACACTTTGACCACAAATAAGTTCAAAAGGTCAGATATGGACATCTATATGGCTTATGAAGCATCAGAAGGAGTCTATGAGGATGTATAGAAAACGCAAGATCGAGGACTCTTTGGCCAGAAATATGTTCTGGAGGTCAAAAGGGGCCCTCTGTATAGCTGATTTATCATCAAAAGGAGTCTATAACTTTCTATAGTTTGAAAAAATGTTAGGACACTTTGACCACAAATAAGTTCAAAAGGTCAGATATGGACATCTATATGGCTTATGAGGCATCAGAAGGAGTCTATGAGTATGTATAGAAAGCACAAGATCAAGGACTCTTTGGCAAGAAATATGTTTTATTGGGTCAAATATGGAATTCTGTATGTCTGACGTAACATCAGAAAGAGTCAACAAGTATATATGGAAAGGTCAAGTTTCGAGTACTCACTCCTTGGCCAGAAAAAAATTTGGTAGGTCAAATATGGACTTTTGTCAGGATGATATAACATCCGAAGATATCAGTCTGAATGCATAGTGTTAATCTTTTAGGACTCTTTGGCCAGAAATATGTTCAGTAGGTCAAAAGGGGACCTCTGTATAACTGATTTATCATCAGAAGGAGACTATAACTTTATATAGTTTGAAAAATTTTGAGGACACTTTGACCAGAAATAAGTTCAAAAGGTCAGATATGGACATCTATATGGCTTATGAGGCATCAGAAGGAGTCTATGAGTATGTATAGAAAGCATAAGATCGAGGACTCTTTGGCCAGAAATATGTTCTGGAGGTCAAAAGGGGCCCTCTGTATAGCTGATTTATCATCAAAAGGAGTCTATAACCTTATATAGTTTGAATTTTTTTTAGGACACTTTGACCACAAATAAGTTCAAAAGGTCAGATATGGACATCTATATGGCTTATGAGGCATCAGAAGGAGTCTATGAGTATGTATAGAAAGCCCAAGATCGAAGACTCTTTGGCCAGAGATATGTTCAGGAGGTCAAAAGGGGACCTCTGTATAGCTGATTTATCATCAAAAGGAGTCTATAACTTTCTATAGTTTGAAACATTTTGAGGACACTTTGACCACAAATAAGTTCAAAAGGTCAGATATGGACATCTATATGGCTTATGAAGCATCAGAAGGAGTCTATGAGGATGTATAGAAAACGCAAGATCGAGGACTCTTTGGCCAGAAATATGTTCTGGAGGTCAAAAGGGGCCCTCTGTATAGCTGATTTATCATCAAAAGGAGTCTATAACCTTATATAGTTTGAATTTTTTTTAGGACACTTTGACCACAAATAAGTTCAAAAGGTCAGATATGGACATCTATATGGCTTATGAGGCATCAGAAGGAGTCTATGAGTATGTATAGAAAGCATAAGATCGAGGACTCTTTGGCCAGAAATATGTTCTGGAGGTCAAAAGGGGCCCTCTGTATAGCTGATTTATCATCAAAAGGAGTCTATAACTTTCTATAGTTTGAAAAAATGTTAGGACACTTTGACCACAAATAAGTTCAAAATGTCAGATATGGACATCTATATGGCTTATGAAGCATCAGAAGGAGTCTATGAGTATGTATAGAAAGCCCAAGATCGAGGACTCTTTGGCAAGAAATATGTTTTATTGGGTCAAATATGGAATTCTATATGTCTGACGTAACATCAGAAAGAGTCAACAAGTATATATGGAAAGGTCAAGTTTCGAGTACTCACTCCTTGGCCAGAAAAAAATTTGGTAGGTCAAATATGGACTTTTGTCAGGATGATATAACATCCGAAGATATCAGTCTGAATGCATAGTGTTAATCTTTTAGGACTCTTTGGCCAGAAATATGTTCAGTAGGTCAAAAGGGGACCTCTGTATAACTGATTTATCATCAGAAGGAGACAATAACTTTATATAGTTTGAAAAATTTTGAGGACACTTTGACCAGAAATAAGTTCAAAAGGTCAGATATGGACATCTATATGGCTTATGAAGCATCAGAAGGAGTTGGACTATGAGTATGTATAGAAAGCCCAAGATCGAGGACTCTTTGGCCAAAAATATGTTCCTTGGGTCAAATATGGACTTCTATATGGCTGACGTAACATCAGAAAAAGTCAACGAGTATATATGGAAAGATCAAGTTTCGAGTACTCCTTGGCCAGAAAAAAATTCAGTATGTCAAATATGGACTTTTGTCAGGAAGAAATAACATCCGAAGATATCAATCTGAATGTATAGTGTTAATGATTTAGGACTCTTTGGCCAGAAATATGTTCAGTAGGTCAAAAGGGGACCTCTGAATAGCTGATTTATCATCAGAAAGAGTCTATAACTTTATATAGTTTAAAATCTTTTGATGACCAGAAATAAGTTCAAAAGGTCAGATATGGATATCTATATGGCTTATGTAACATTAGAAGGAGTCTATGAGTATGTATATAGAAAGGTCAAGATCGAGAACTCTATGGCCATAAATATATTCCTTGGGTCAAATATGGACTTCTGTATGGCTGATTTAACATCAGAAGGAGTCTATGAGTTTCTAAGAGTAAAAAACATTTTGAGGATTCTTTGGCCAAAAACTTGTTAAATCAGTCAAATATGGCTACAGTCTGGCTGACATAACATCACAAGAAGTCTTTATGGTAGGAGAAATATAAATAGTAAGGTAAATGTTCAAGGTCTCTGGCCAGAAATATGTTCAGAAGGTCAAAAGGTGACCTTTGTATAGCTGATTTGTTATCAGAAGGAGTCTATAAATTTATGTAGTTTGAAAAATTTTGAGGAATGAGAAATATGTTCCTTGGGTCACATATGGACTACTTCATGGCTGACGTAACATCAGAAGGAGTCAACAAGTATGTATAGAAAGTTCAAGTTTGAGTACTCTTTGGCCCGAATTATGTTTAGTAGGTAAAAAAAAGTGACCTCTGTATAGCTGATTTAACATCACAATTAGTCTATAAGTTTATATAGCTTAAGTATTATATATTATATAAGATTATATATATTTAAAACCTTTTAAGGACCCATTGACCAGAAATAAGTTTAACAGGTCAGATATGGACTTCTAAATGGCTTATGAAGCATCAGAAGATGTCTAGAGTATGTATAGAAAGTTCAGGATCGAGTACTCTTTTTTCCCAGTAGTTGAAATATGGACTTCTATATGGCTGATTTAACATCAGAAGGAGTCTATAAGTGTATAATAAACACAAAATACCTTTTGAGGACTCTTTTGCCAAAAAATATGTTCAATCAGTCAAATATGGACTACTGTCTGGCTTATATAACATTACAAGAAGTCAGTCTTGTATGTTTAGCAATTTAATATTCAAGGACTCTTTATCCAGAAATGTGTTCAGTAGGTCAAAAATGGACTTCTGTATGGCTGATGTAACATCAGAAAGATTCTACGAGAATGTATAGAAAGTTTAAGATCGATTACTTTGGGTCAGAAATATGTGCAGCAGGTCAAACATGGACTACTGTCTTACTAATACAACAGCACAAGAAGTCAGTAAGAAGTCAGTAAGAACTCTTTGGACAGAAAATATATTCTGTAGGCCTGATTTGACACATGACATATGTGCATTGGCATTGCACAATAACTAACTTATTCATTTATTCTTTTAAGGGAAATTACTGCAATGCAACAACACACATATCATCTCTTTAAAGAACATGGGAATGATTTAGTTCTGGTGTGCAATGCAATGCAATGCAAAAAGTGCATAACCTATATGTTATTCTTCAGTGCACAACGTTATAGCAAAGCAATGCAAATAACATATCAACATATCATTGCAAAGCAATGCAAATCAATATAGTGCAATACAATGCAATGCAAAAACACTCGTTATGTCTTTAATCAACATGGGAATGAGGTAGTTCTGGTGAGCAATGCAATGCGAAAAGTGCATGTTATTCTTCAGTGCACAACATTAGATCGTTAGTGCAATGCAATGCAGTGCAAAGCATTGCAAATCAATGCAATGCAATGCAATGCAATGCAATGCAACAACACACGTTATGTCTTTAATCAACATGGGAATGAGGTAGTTCTGGTGTGCAATGCAATGCGAAAGTGCATAACCTATATGTTATTCTTCAGTGCACAACGTTAGATCGTTAGTGCAATGCAATGCAATGCAGTGCAAAGCAATGCAATTAAAAGCAATGCAATGCAATGCAATACAATGCAATGCAACAACACACGTTATGTCTTTAATCAACATGGGAATGAGGTAGTTCAATTTTACAATGCAGTGCAAAAAGTGCATAACATAGGTTATTCTTCAGTGCACAACGTTAGAGCGTTAGTGTAATGCAATGCAATGCAATGCAGTGCAAAGCAATGCAAATCAATATAGTGCAATACAATGCAATGCAACAACACACGTTATGTCTTTAATCAACATGGGAATGAGGTAGTTCTGGTGTGCAATGCAAAGCAATGCAAAAAGTGCATAACAGTTATTCTTCAGTGCACAACGTTAGATCGTTAGTGCAATGCAATGCAGTGCAATGCAAGGCAAATAAAAACAATGCAATGCAATGCAATGCAGTACAATGCAATGCAGTGCAGTGCAGTGCAATGCAATGCAATGCAATGCAGTGCAATGCAATGCAATGCAAATAAATGCAATGCAAATCAATGCAATGCAATGCAACAACACACGTTATGTCTTTAATCAACATGGGAATGAGGTAGTTCTGGTGTGCAATGCAATGCAAAAAGTGCATAACATATGTTATTCTTCAGTGCACAACTTTAGATCGTTAGTGCAATGCAATTCAATGCAATGCAATGCAATGCAATGCAACAACACACATATCATCTCTATAATGAACTTGGGAATGATTTTGTTCTGGTGTGCAATGCAATGAAAAAAGAGCATAACCTATATGTTATTCTTCAGTGCACAACGTTAGATCTTTAGTGCAATGCAATGCAGTGCAAAGCAATGCAAATCAATGTAATG
Organism: Abramis brama; assembly: GCF_963993115.1. NCBI lineage: Eukaryota > Metazoa > Chordata > Actinopteri > Cypriniformes > Leuciscidae > Abramis > Abramis brama. Next base: position 19,192,127 of record NC_139974.1, on the reverse strand, counting down.
CAATGCAATGCAATGCAATACAATGCAATGCAACAACACACGTTATGTCTTTAATGAACATGGGAATGATTTAGTTCTGGTGTGCAATGCAATGCAATGCAAAAAGTGCATAACATATGTTATTCTTCAGTGCACAACGTTAGAGCGTTAGTGTAATGCAATGCAATGCAATGCAGTGCAAAGCAATGCAAATCAATATAGTGCAATACAATGCAATGCAAAAACAATCGTTATGTCTTTAATCAACATGGGAATGAGGTAGTTCTGGTGTGCAATGCAGTGCGAAAGTGCATAACCTATATGTTATTCTTCAGTGCACAACGTTAGATCGTTAGTGCAATGCAATGCAATGCAATGCAATGCAATGCAAATGCAGTGCAAAACAATGCAAATAAAAGCAATGCAATGCAATGCAATACAATGCAATGCAACAACACACGTTATGTCTTTAATCAACATGGGAATGAGGTAGTTCTGGTGTGCAATGCAATGCAATGCAAAAAGTGCATAACATATGTTATTCTTCAGGGCACAACGTTAAATCGTTAGTGCAATGCAATTCAATGCAATGCAATGCAACAACACACATATCATCTCTATAATGAACTTGGGAATGATTTTGTTCTCGTGTGCAATGCAATGCGAAAAGAGCATAACCTGTATGTTATTCTTCAGTGCACAACGTTAGATCGTTTGTGCAATGCAATGCAAATGCAATGCACCAACACACGTTATGTCTTTAATGAACATGGGAATGATTTAGTTCTGGTGTGCAATGCAATGCAATGCGAAAAGTGCATAACCTATATGTTATTCTTCAGTGCACAACGTTAGAGCGTTAGTGTAATGCAATGCAATGCAGTGCAAAGCAACGCAACGCAAATCAATATAGTGCAATACAATGCAATGCAAAAAAAATCGTTATGTCTTTAATCAACATGGGAATGAGGTAGTCTGGTGTGCAATGCAATGCGAAAAGTGCATTACCTATATGTTATTCTTCAGTGCATAACGTTAGATCGTTAGTGCAATGCAATGACACAAAACACAATACCATCTCTATAATGAACATGGGAATGGTTAAGTTCTAGTGTGCAATGCAATACAATGCACCAACAAACGTTATCTCTATAATGAACAAGGGAATGATTTAGTTCTGGTGTGCAATGCAATGCAATGCGAAATATGCATAACCTATAAGTTATTCTTCAGTGCACAACGTTAGATCGTTTGTGCAATGCAATTGCAACAACACATATGTTATCTCTTTAATGAACATGGGAATGAGTTAGTTTTGGTGTGCAATGCAATGCGAAAAGTGCATAACATATGTTATTGTTCAGTGCACAAAGTTAGATAGTTAGTGCAATGCAATGCAATTTAATGCAACACCACACGTTATGTCTTTAATCAACATGGGAATGAGGTAGTTCAATTGTACAATGCAATGCAAAAAGTGCATAACCTATATATTATTCTTCAGTGCACAACGTTAGATCGTTAGTGCAATACAATTCAATGCAATGCAATACCATCAACACACATATCATCTCTATAATGAACATGGGAATGATTTAGTGCAATGCAATGCGAAATATGCATAACCTATAAGTTATTCTTCAGTGCACAAAGTTAGATCGTTTGTGCAATGCAATTGCAACAACACATATGTTATCTCTTTAATGAACATGGGAATGAGTTAGTTCTGGTGTGCAATGCAATGCAAGAAGTGCATAGCCTGTTATTCTTCAATGCACAACGTTAGGTCGTGTGTGCAATGCAATGCAACAACCACACATGTTATCTTTGTAATGAACATTGGATCGAGTTAGTTCTGTTGTGCAATGCAATGCAAGTAGTGCACAGACTATATGTTATTCTTCAATGCACAACGTTAGACAGTTTGTGCAAAGCAAAAACACATATGTTATGTCTCTAATGAACATGGCATTTAGTTAGTTTTGGTGTGCAATGCAATGCAATGCACGAAGTGCATAACCTATGTTTCTTTAATGATGCTCAACGTTAGATCGTTTGTGCAAAGCACATAATGTTATAACAATGAGCTATACATAGGTACGCTTTCGACCTACTGAACATATTTCTGGCCAAAGAGTCCTTAAAGATGTTATATCATCCTGACAAAGGTCCAAATTTGACATACTGAATTTTTTTCTGGCCAAGGAGTACTCGAAACTTGACCTTTCCATTTATACTCGTTGACTTTTTCTGATGTTACGTCAGCCATACAGAAGTCCATATTTGACCCAAGGAACATATTTCTTGCCAAAGAGTCCTCGAACTTGGGCTTTCTATACATACTCATAGACTCCTTCTGATGCTTCATAAGCCATATAGATGTCCATATCTGTCCTTTTGTACTTATTTCTTGTCAAATGTCCTAAACATTTTTCAAACTATATAAAGTTATAGACTCCTTCTGATAATAAATCAGCTATACAAAGGTCACCTTTTGACCTTCTGAACATATTTCTGGCCAAAGAGTTCTTGAACATTGTCTTGCTATACTACAGATTGACTTCTTGTGATGTTATATTAACCAGCCAGTAGTCTATTTTTGACCTACTGAACATATTTCTGGCCAAAGAGTCCTCGATCTTGGGCTTTCTATACATACTCATAGACTCCTTCTGATGCTTCATAAGCCATATAGATGTCCACATCTGACCTTTTGAACTTATTTGTGGTCAAAGTGTCCTCAAAAGTTTTCAAACTATAGAAAGTTATAAACACCTTTTGATGATAAATCAGCTATACAGAGGTCCCTTTTGACCTTCTGAACATATTTCTGGCCAAAGAGTCCTCGATCTTGGGCTTTCTATACATACTCATAGACTCCTTCTGATGCTTCATAAGCCATATAGATGTCCATATCTGACCTTTTGAACTTATTTGTGGTCAAAGTGTCCTAAAAAAAATTCAAACTATATAAAGTTATAGACTCCTTTTGATGATAAATCAGCTATACAGAGGTCCCCTTTTGACCTACTGAACATGTTTCTGGCCAAAGAGTCCTTGATCTTGGGCTTTCTATACACACTCATAGTCTCCTTCTGGTGCTTCATAAGCCATATAGATGTCCATATCTGACCTTTTGAACTTATTTGTGGTCAAAGTGTCCTAACATTTTTTCAAACTATATAAAGTTATAGACTCCTTTTGATGATAAATCAGCTATACAGAGGTCCCCTTTTGACCTCCTGAACATATTTCTGGCCAAAGAGTCCTTGATCTTGGGCTTTCTATACACACTCTTAGACTCCTTCTGATGCTTCATAAGCCATATAGATGTCCGTATCTGACCTATTGAACTTATTTGTGGTCAAATGTCAAATTTTTCAAACTATATAAAGTTATAGGCTCCTTCTGATAATAAATCAGAAGAGACTAAAATGAGAGACTAAAATGTTAGGAGACTAAAATGTTAGTCTCCTTCTGATGATAAATCAGCTATACAGAGGTCCCCTTTTGACCTACTGAACATATTTCTGGCCAAAGAGTCCTAAAAGATTAACACTATACATTCAGACTGATATCTTCGGATGTTATATCATCCTTACAAAAGTCTATATTTGACATACTGAATTTTTTTCTGGCCAAGGAGTACTCGAAACTTGACCTTTCCATATATACTCGTTGACTTTTTCTGATGTTACGTCAGCCATACAGAAGTCCATATTTGACCCAAGGAACATATTTGTTGCCAAAGAGTCCTCGATCTTGGGCTTTCTATACATACTCATAGACTCCTTCTGATGCTTCATAAGCCATGTAGATGTCCATATCTGTCCTTTTGTACTTATTTCTGGTCAAATGTCCTCAAAATTTTTCAAACTATATAAAGTTATAGACTCCCTCTGATAATAAATCAGCTATACAAAGGTCACCTTTTGACCTTCTGAACATATTTCTGGCCAAAGAGTTCTTGAACATTGTCTTGCTATACTACAGATTGACTTCTTGTGATGTTATATTAACCAGCCAGTAGTCTATTTTTGACCTACTGAACATATTTCTGGCCAAAGAGTCCTTGATCTTGGGCTTTCTATACATACTCATAGACTCCTTCCGATGCTTCATAAGCCATATAGATGTCCATGTCTGACCTTTTGAACTTATTTGTGGTCAAAGTGTCCTAACATTTTTTCAAACTATATAAATTTATAGACTCCTTTTGATGATAAATCAGCTATACAGAGGGCCCCTTTTTGACCTACTGAACATATTTCTGGCCAAAGAGTCCTCGATCTTGGGCTTTCTATACATACTCATAGACTCCTTCTGATGCTTCATAAGCCATATAGATGTCCACATCTGACCTTTTGAACTTATTTGTGGTCAAAGTGTCCTCAAAAGTTTTCAAACTATAGAAAGTTATAAACACCTTTTGATGATAAATCAGCTATACAGAGGTCCCTTTTGACCTTTTGAACATATTTCTGGCCAAAGAGTCCTCGATCTTGGGCTTTCTATACATACTCATAGACTCCTTCTGATGCTTCATAAGCCATATAGATGTCCATATCTGACCTTTTGAACTTATTTGTGGTCAAAGTGTCCTAAAAAAAATTCAAACTATATAAAGTTATAGACTCCTTTTGATGATAAATCAGCTATACAGAGGTCCCCTTTTGAACTACTGAACATGTTTCTGGCCAAAGAGTCCTTGATCTTGGGCTTTCTATACACACTCATAGTCTCCTTCTGGTGCTTCATAAGCCATATAGATGTCCATATCTGACCTTTTGAACTTATTTGTGGTCAAAGTGTCCTAACATTTTTTCAAACTATATAAAGTTATAGACTCCTTTTGATGATAAATCAGCTATACAGAGGTCCCCTTTTGACCTCCTGAACATATTTCTGGCCAAAGAGTCCTTGATCTTGGGCTTTCTATACACACTCTTAGACTCCTTCTGATGCTTCATAAGCCATATAGATGTCCGTATCTGACCTATTGAACTTATTTGTGGTCAAATGTCAAATTTTTCAAACTATATAAAGTTATAGGCTCCTTCTGATAATAAATCAGAAGAGACTAAAATGAGAGACTAAAATGTTAGGAGACTAAAATGTTAGTCTCCTTCTGATGATAAATCAGCTATACAGAGGTCCCCTTTTGACCTACTGAACATATTTCTGGCCAAAGAGTCCTAAAAGATTAACACTATACATTCAGACTGATATCTTCGGATGTTATATCATCCTTACAAAAGTCCATATTTGACATACTGAATTTTTTTCTGGCCAAGGAGTACTCGAAACTTGACCTTTCCATATATACTCGTTGACTTTTTCTGATGTTACGTCAGCCATACAGAAGTCCATATTTGACCCAAGGAACATATTTGTTGCCAAAGAGTCCTCGATCTTGGGCTTTCTATACATACTCATAGACTCCTTCTGATGCTTCATAAGCCATATAGATGTCCATATCTGTCCTTTTGTACTTATTTCTGGTCAAATGTCCTCAAAATTTTTCAAACTATATAAAGTTATAGACTCCCTCTGATAATAAATCAGCTATACAAAGGTCACCTTTTGACCTTCTGAACATATTTCTGGCCAAAGAGTTCTTGAACATTGTCTTGCTATACTACAGATTGACTTCTTGTGATGTTATATTAACCAGCCAGTAGTCTATTTTTGACCTACTGAACATATTTCTGGCCAAAGAGTCCTTGATCTTGGGCTTTCTATACATACTCATAGACTCCTTCCGATGCTTCATAAGCCATATAGATGTCCATGTCTGACCTTTTGAACTTATTTGTGGTCAAAGTGTCCTAACATTTTTTCAAACTATATAAAGTTATAGACTCCTTTTGATGATAAATCAGCTATACAGAGGGCCCCTTTTTGACCTACTGAACATATTTCTGGCCAAAGAGTCCTCGATCTTGGGCTTTCTATACATACTCATAGACTCCTTCTGATGCTTCATAAGCCATATAGATGTCCACATCTGACCTTTTGAACTTATTTGTGGTCAAAGTGTCCTCAAAAGTTTTCAAACTATAGAAAGTTATAAACACCTTTTGATGATAAATCAACTATACAGAGGTCCCTTTTGACCTTCTGAACATATTTCTGGCCAAAGAGTCCTCGATCTTGGGCTTTCTATACATACTCATAGACTCCTTCTGATGCTTCATAAGCCATATAGATGTCCATATCTGACCTTTTGAACTTATTTGTGGTCAAAGTGTCCTAAAAAAAATTCAAACTATATAAAGTTATAGACTCCTTTTGATGATAAATCAGCTATACAGAGGTCCCCTTTTGACCTACTGAACATATTTCTGGCCAAAGAGTCCTTGATCTTGGGCTTTCTATACACACTCATAGACTCCTTCTGATGCTTCATAAGCCATATAGATGTCCATATCTGACCTTTTGAACTTATTTGTGGTCAAAGTGTCCTAAAAAAAATTCAAACTATATATATAGACTCCTTTTGATGATAAGTCAGCTATACAGAGGTCCCCTTTTGACCTCCTGAACATGTTTCTGGCCAAAGAGTCCTTGATCTTGGGCTTTCTATACACACTCATAGACTCCTTCTGATGCTTCATAAGCCATATAGATGTCCGTATCTGACCTTTTGAACTTATTTGTGGTCAAATGTCAAATTTTTCAAACTATATAAAGTTATAGGCTCCTTCTGATAATAAATCAGAAGAGACTAAAATGAGAGACTAAAATGTTAGGAGACTAAAATGTTAGTCTCCTTCTGATGATAAATCAGCTATACAGAGGTCCCCTTTTGACCTACTGAACATATTTCTGGCCAAAGAGTCCTAAAAGATTAACACTATACATTCAGACTGATATCTTCGGATGTTATATCATCCTGACAAAAGTCCATATTTGACATACTGAATTTTTTTCTGGCCAAGGAGTACTCGAAACTTGACCTTTCCATATATACTCGTTGACTTTTTCTGATGTTACGTCAGCCATACAGAAGTCCATATTTGACCCAAGGAACATATTTGTTGCCAAAGAGTCCTCGATCTTGGGCTTTCTATACATACTCATAGACTCCTTCTGATGCTTCATAAGCCATATAGATGTCCATATCTGTCCTTTTGTACTTATTTCTGGTCAAATGTCCTCAAAATTTTTCAAACTATATAAAGTTATAGACTCCCTCTGATAATAAATCAGCTATACAAAGGTCACCTTTTGACCTTCTGAACATATTTCTGGCCAAAGAGTTCTTGAACATTGTCTTGCTATACTACAGATTGACTTCTTGTGATGTTATATTAACCAGCCAGTAGTCTATTTTTGACCTACTGAACATATTTCTGGCCAAAGAGTCCTTGATCTTGGGCTTTCTATACATACTCATAGACTCCTTCCGATGCTTCATAAGCCATATAGATGTCCATATCTGACCTTTTGAACTTATTTGTGGTCAAAGTGTCCTAACATTTTTTCAAACTATATAAAGTTATAGACTCCTTTTGATGATAAATCAGCTATACAGAGGGCCCCTTTTTGACCTTCTGAACATATTTCTGGCCAAAGAGTCCTCGATCTTGGGCTTTCTATACATACTCATAGACTCCTTCTGATGCTTCATAAGCCATATAGATGTCCACATCTGACCTTTTGAACTTATTTGTGGTCAAAGTGTCCTCAAAAGTTTTCAAACTATAGAAAGTTATAAACACCTTTTGATGATAAATCAGCTATACAGAGGTCCCTTTTGACCTTCTGAACATATTTCTGGCCAAAGAGTCCTCGATCTTGGGCTTTCTATACATACTCATAGACTCCTTCTGATGCTTCATAAGCCATATAGATGTCCATATCTGACCTTTTGAACTTATTTGTGGTCAAAGTGTCCTAAAAAAAATTCAAACTATATAAAGTTATAGACTCCTTTTGATGATAAATCAGCTATACAGAGGTCCCCTTTTGACCTACTGAACATATTTCTGGCCAAAGAGTCCTTGATCTTGGGCTTTCTATACACACTCATAGACTCCTTCTGATGCTTCATAAGCCATATAGATGTCCATATCTGACCTTTTGAACTTATTTGTGGTCAAAGTGTCCTAAAAAAAATTCAAACTATATATATAGACTCCTTTTGATGATAAGTCAGCTATACAGAGGTCCCCTTTTGACCTCCTGAACATGTTTCTGGCCAAAGAGTCCTTGATCTTGGGCTTTCTATACACACTCATAGACTCCTTCTGATGCTTCATAAGCCATATAGATGTCCGTATCTGACCTTTTGAACTTATTTGTGGTCAAATGTCAAATTTTTCAAACTATATAAAGTTATAGGCTCCTTCTGATAATAAATCAGAAGAGACTAAAATGAGAGACTAAAATGTTAGGAGACTAAAATGTTAGTCTCCTTCTGATGATAAATCAGCTATACAGAGGTCCCCTTTTGACCTACTGAACATATTTCTGGCCAAAGAGTCCTAAAAGATTAACACTATACATTCAGACTGATATCTTCGGATGTTATATCATCCTGACAAAAGTCCATATTTGACATACTGAATTTTTTTCTGGCCAAGGAGTACTCGAAACTTGACCTTTCCATATATACTCGTTGACTTTTTCTGATGTTACGTCAGCCATACAGAAGTCCATATTTGACCCAAGGAACATATTTGTTGCCAAAGAGTCCTCGATCTTGGGCTTTCTATACATACTCATAGACTCCTTCTGATGCTTCATAAGCCATATAGATGTCCATATCTGTCCTTTTGTACTTATTTCTGGTCAAATGTCCTAAACATTTTTCAAACTATATAAAGTTATAGACTCCTTCTGATAATAAATCAGCTATACAAAGGTCACCTTTTGACCTTCTGAACATATTTCTGGCCAAAGAGTTCTTGAACATTGTCTTGCTATACTACAGATTGACTTCTTGTGATGTTATATTAACCAGCCAGTAGTCTATTTTTGACCTACTGAACATATTTCTGGCCAAAGAGTCCTTGATCTTGGGCTTTCTATACATACTCATAGACTCCTTCCGATGCTTCATAAGCCATATAGATGTCCATATCTGACCTTTTGAACTTATTTGTGGTCAAAGTGTCCTAACATTTTTTCAAACTATATAAATTTATAGACTCCTTTTGATGATAAATCAGCTATACAGAGGGCCCCTTTTTGACCTACTGAACATATTTCTGGCCAAAGAGTCCTCGATCTTGGGCTTTCTATACATACTCATAGACTCCTTCTGATGCTTCATAAGCCATATAGATGTCCACATCTGACCTTTTGAACTTATTTGTGGTCAAAGTGTCCTCAAAAGTTTTCAAACTATAGAAAGTTATAAACACCTTTTGATGATAAATCAGCTATACAGAGGTCCCTTTTGACCTTCTGAACATATTTCTGGCCAAAGAGTCCTCGATCTTGGGCTTTCTATACATACTCATAGACTCCTTCTGATGCTTCATAAGCCATATAGATGTCCATATCTGACCTTTTGAACTTATTTGTGGTCAAAGTGTCCTAAAAAAAATTCAAACTATATAAAGTTATAGACTCCTTTTGATGATAAATCAGCTATACAGAGGTCCCCTTTTGACCTACTGAACATGTTTCTGGCCAAAGAGTCCTTGATCTTGGGCTTTCTATACACACTCATAGTCTCCTTCTGGTGCTTCATAAGCCATATAGATGTCCATATCTGACCTTTTGAACTTATTTGTGGTCAAAGTGTCCTAACATTTTTTCAAACTATATAAAGTTATAGACTCCTTTTGATGATAAATCAGCTATACAGAGGTCCCCTTTTGACCTCCTGAACATATTTCTGGCCAAAGAGTCCTTGATCTTGGGCTTTCTATACACACTCTTAGACTCCTTTTGATGCTTCATAAGCCATATAGATGTCCGTATCTGACCGATTGAACTTATTTGTGGTCAAATGTCAAATTTTTCAAACTATATAAAGTTATAGGCTCCTTCTGATAATAAATCAGAAGAGACTAAAATGAGAGACTAAAATGTTAGGAGACTAAAATGTTAGTCTCCTTCTGATGATAAATCAGCTATACAGAGGTCCCCTTTTGACCTACTGAACATATTTCTGGCCAAAGAGTCCTAAAAGATTAACACTATACATTCAGACTGATATCTTCGGATGTTATATCATCCTTACAAAAGTCCATATTTGACATACTGAATTTTTTTCTGGCCAAGGAGTACTCGAAACTTGACCTTTCCATATATACTCGTTGACTTTTTCTGATGTTACGTCAGCCATACAGAAGTCCATATTTGACCCAAGGAACATATTTGTTGCCAAAGAGTCCTCGATCTTGGGCTTTCTATACATACTCATAGACTCCTTCTGATGCTTCATAAGCCATATAGATGTCCATATCTGTCCTTTTGTACTTATTTCTGGTCAAATGTCCTCAAAATTTTTCAAACTATATAAAGTTATAGACTCCCTCTGATAATAAATCAGCTATACAAAGGTCACCTTTTGACCTTCTGAACATATTTCTGGCCAAAGAGTTCTTGAACATTGTCTTGCTATACTACAGATTGACTTCTTGTGATGTTATATTAACCAGCCAGTAGTCTATTTTTGACCTACTGAACATATTTCTGGCCAAAGAGTCCTTGATCTTGGGCTTTCTATACATACTCATAGACTCCTTCCGATGCTTCATAAGCCATATAGATGTCCATATCTGACCTTTTGAACTTATTTGTGGTCAAAGTGTCCTAACATTTTTTCAAACTATATAAAGTTATAGACTCCTTTTGATGATAAATCAGCTATACAGAGGGCCCCTTTTTGACCTACTGAACATATTTCTGGCCAAAGAGTCCTCGATCTTGGGCTTTCTATACATACTCATAGACTCCTTCTGATGCTTCATAAGCCATATAGATGTCCACATCTGACCTTTTGAACTTATTTGTGGTCAAAGTGTCCTCAAAAGTTTTCAAACTATAGAAAGTTATAAACACCTTTTGATGATAAATCAGCTATACAGAGGTCCCTTTTGACCTTCTGAACATATTTCTGGCCAAAGAGTCCTCGATCTTGGGCTTTCTATACATACTCATAGACTCCTTCTGATGCTTCATAAGCCATATAGATGTCCATATCTGACCTTTTGAACTTATTTGTGGTCAAAGTGTCCTAAAAAAAATTCAAACTATATAAAGTTATAGACTCCTTTTGATGATAAATCAGCTATACAGAGGTCCCCTTTTGACCTACTGAACATATTTCTGGCCAAAGAGTCCTTGATCTTGGGCTTTCTATACACACTCATAGACTCCTTCTGATGCTTCATAAGCCATATAGATGTCCATATCTGACCTTTTGAACTTATTTGTGGTCAAAGTGTCCTAAAAAAAATTCAAACTATATATATAGACTCCTTTTGATGATAAGTCAGCTATACAGAGGTCCCCTTTTGACCTCCTGAACATATTTCTGGCCAAAGAGTCCTTGATCTTGGGCTTTCTATACACACTCATAGACTCCTTCTGATGCTTCATAAGCCATATAGATGTCCGTATCTGACCTTTTGAACTTATTTGTGGTCAAATGTCAAATTTTTCAAACTATATAAAGTTATAGGCTCCTTCTGATAATAAATCAGAAGAGACTAAAATGAGAGACTAAAATGTTAGGAGACTAAAATGTTAGTCTCCTTCTGATGATAAATCAGCTATACAGAGGTCCCCTTTTGACCTACTGAACATATTTCTGGCCAAAGAGTCCTAAAAGATTAACACTATACATTCAGACTGATATCTTCGGATGTTATATCATCCTGACAAAAGTCCATATTTGACATACTGAATTTTTTTCTGGCCAAGGAGTACTCGAAACTTGACCTTTCCATATATACTCGTTGACTTTTTATGATGTTACGTCAGCCATACAGAAGTCCATATTTGACCCAAGGAACATATTTGTTGCCAAAGAGTCCTCGATCTTGGGCTTTCTATACATACTCATAGACTCCTTCTGATGCTTCATAAGCCATATAGATGTCCATATCTGTCCTTTTGTACTTATTTCTGGTCAAATGTCCTAAACATTTTTCAAACTATATAAAGTTATAGACTCCTTCTGATAATAAATCAGCTATACAAAGGTCACCTTTTGACCTTCTGAACATATTTCTGGCCAAAGAGTTCTTGAACATTGTCTTGCTATACTACAGATTGACTTCTTGTGATGTTATATTAACCAGCCAGTAGTCTATTTTTGACCTACTGAACATATTTCTGGCCAAAGAGTCCTCGATCTTGGGCTTTCTATACATACTCATAGACTCCTTCTGATGCTTCATAAGCCATATAGATGTCCATGTCTGACCTTTTGAACTTATTTGTGGTCAAAGTGTCCTAACATTTTTTCAAACTATATAAAGTTATAGACTCCTTTTGATGATAAATCAGCTATACAGAGGGCCCCTTTTTGACCTACTGAACATATTTCTGGCCAAAGAGTCCTCGATCTTGGGCTTTCTATACATACTCATAGACTCCTTCTGATGCTTCATAAGCCATATAAATGTCCACATCTGACCTTTTGAACTTATTTGTGGTCAAAGTGTCCTCAAAAGTTTTCAAACTATAGAAAGTTATAAACACCTTTTGATGATAAATCAGCTATACAGAGGTCCCCTTTTGACCTTCTGAACATATTTCTGGCCAAAGAGTCCTCGATCTTGGGCTTTCTATACATACTCATAGACTCCTTCTGATGCTTCATAAGCCATATAGATGTCCATATCTATCCTTTTGAACTTATTTCTGGTCAAAGTGTCCTCAAAATTTTTCAAACTATATAAAGTTATAGACTCCTTCTGATAAAAAAGAGTCCTCAATCTTGAACTTTGCATTCTCACTCCTAGACTCCTTCTGATGGTTCATAAGCCACATATAGAATTCCATATTTGACCTATTGAACTTATTTCTGGTCAAATGGTCCTCAAAGGGTTTCTTATTATGTTAATTCAGCCATACAGAGGTTCCTATTTGAACTACTGAACACATTTTTGGCCAAAGAGTCTTTGAACATTAACTTTCTCTGCTTATTGACTTCTCTTAATAATACATTAGCCATACAAAAGTCCATATTTGACCTACTAATATATTTCTGGTCAAAGAGTCCCTGATCTTGACCTTTCTGTACATGCTCATTGACAGCTTCCGATGTTTCATCAGCCTGAAAGATGTCCATACTTGACCCATTGAATATATTTCTGACCATAGAGTCCTCGATTTTGAACTGTCTAAACATACTTGTAGACTTGTTAATTAATTATCTGCTATCCAATGTATTTGAACAGTAGTTCAAATTTTATATTTTGAACATATTTCTAGACATGAGACTTTGAACTTTAAATTTCTAGACTAATTGCTTTTACAATCCTTCTGATGTTTCATCAGCCATACAGTATAGTTCAAATTTGACCTATTGAACATTTCTATAACCAAAGTGTCCTCGATCTTGATCGTTCTATACATAATCATAGGCTTGTTCTGATGTTTCATCATTGAGACAGAAGTCATGTTGACCTACTGAACATATTTCTGGCAAAAGAATCATCAAAGTTTAACTTACTGTTCCTTCTCCTAGACTATTTTTGATTTTACATCCACCATACGGTAGTCCATATTTGACCAAGAGAACATATTTCTGGCCAAAAGAGTCGTCAAAAGGTATGTTTATATGCATTCTCATCGACTACTTTTGATGTTAAATCAACCATATTGTTAGTCCAAATTTGACCCATTGAACACATATCTGGCCAAAGAGACTTAGAACTTTAATTATCTATACATAATTACTATCTCCTTCTCATTTTTCATCACCCAGGCTATTATCCATATTTGACAATTGAACATATTTCTGTCTGGAAGAGTCCTTGATCTTTCTATACGTACTCATAGACGCTTTCAGATAGTACTTCAGCCAAAAAATGATCCATAATTGACTACTAAACTCATTTCTGAGCGATGGGTTTATAATCTTGATTTCTCTATACATTGACTCCTTCTGATTTTACCAAAACATTATTGTATTGTATTGTATCAATATGACCTATTAAACCTATTTCTGACCAATGAGTCTATGAACATTTTTCAATACATACTCAATGACTCCTGATTTTACAACAGCAATATAGTATTTCAAAATTTGATCAATTGAACATATTTCTGGCCAAAGAGACCTTGATCTTATTCTTTCTATACATACTCCTTCTGATGTTTCATCAGCCAGATAATTGTCCACAATTGACCTACTGAACATTTTTCTGCCCGAAGAGTCTATGAACTTGAACTTTCTATACATAATCATTTACTTCTGATGTTTCTTCAGCCATACAGAAGTCCAGATTTGACATGTTGAACATATTTCTGACCAAAGAGTTTTTGATCTTGAACTTTCTATTCATAATTATAAAAGTACATCGGACAGACAATTGTCCATATTAATTATTAAACATATTTCTGGCCAACAAGTCCATGAACTTGAACATTCTGTACATGCTAATTGACTCCTTTTAGTGTTTCATCAGCCAGACATTAGTCCATAATTGACCTACTGAACATATTGCTGCCCGAAGAGTCTTGAACTTGAACTTTCTATATAGGCTCATTGACTCCTTCTGATGTTTCACAAGCAGACGATAGTCCATAATTGACCCTCTGAACATATTTATAGTAAAAGAGTCCTCTGTCTTGAACTTTCTATAGATTCTCAGTGACTCCATATAGATAATTGACCCACTGAACATATTTCTACCTGAAGAGTCTTTGAACTTGAACTTTCTATTCATAATCTTCTTCCTCAATCTTCATTGACTTCTGATTCATCAGCCAGACAGCAGTCCATATTTGACCCACTAAACATATTTCTGGCAAAAGAGTCCTCGATCTTGAACCTTTTAAACATACTCATAGACTCTTTCTGGTGTTTCATCAGCCATGCAGTAGTTCTGATTTGACATAATGAACATATTTCTGACCGAAGAGTCCTCGATCTTGAACTTTCTATTCATACTTATAGACTCTTTCAGATAGTACATCGGCCAGACAATAGTAGATATTGACTATTGAAGTAAAAGAGTTCTCGATCTTGAACTTTCTATACATTCTCAGTGATGCCTTATTTTGTTTCTTTAGCCATACAGAAGTCCAGATTTGACATGTTGAACATATTTCTGACTTGAAAATGTTGTACATGCTAATTGACTCCTTGTAGTGTTTCATCAGTCAGACAGTAGTCAATAATGGACCTACTGAAAATATTTCTGGTAAAAGAGTCCTCGATTTTGAACTTTCTATACATCCTCAGTGACGCCTTATTTTGTTTCTTTAGCCATAAAGTAGTTCAGATTTAACATGTTGAACATATTTCTGACTGAAGAGTCCTTGATCTTGAACTTTCTATTCACACTTATAGACTCCTTCAGATAGTACATCGGCCAGACAACTGTCCATAATGACTTTTTTTTTCTGGCCAACGAGTCTATGTACTTGAACTTTCTATACATGCTCATTGACTCCTTTTAGTGCTTCATCAGCCAGAGAGTACTCCATAATTTACCTACTGAAAATATTTCTGGTAAAAGAGTCCTCGATCCCATCTGATGTTACATCAGCCATAAAGAAGTCCATAATTGACCCAAGGGACATATTTGTGGCCAATCTTGAACTTTCTATACATACTCATAGTCTCCTTCTGATTCTTCATAAGCCATATATATATGTCCATATTTATGACCTATTATTATTTCTGGTCAAAGGTTCCTCAAAAGTTTTTAAACTATGTCAAATTATAGACTCCATCTGATGATAAATCAGACCAAAAGAGGTCAAATTTTGACTCTTAAGTCAATATGTATAGAGAGTTAATGTTCAATGATTCTTTGGCCAAAAATATATTCAGAGGGTCACATACCTGTTAAAGTGATGTATCATCAGAAGAAGTCTATGAGTATTTAGTAAGTTAACTTGTGAGGACCTTTTTGCCAAATATATTTTCAATTCGCCAGATATGGACATCTATATAGCTAATGCCACTGTTGCCTTTGGCTTGCTCAGTTGGGGATATTTTGGGGATATTTTATTTTATTTTATCAATCAATAAATTCCACTAGAAACAAACCTTGTTGTATTATTTTATTTTAATTTAATACTGTGAAGCTGCTTTGATACAATCTGTATTGTGAAAAGCGCTATACAAATATACTTGATTTGATTTGATTTAATGAAGAATCAGAAAGAGTCAATGAGTATATAAAGAATGGTCAAGTTGAGACTCTTTGACCAGAAAAAATTTCACTATGTCAAATATGGACTTTTGTCATGATGATATAACATCCGAAGATATCAATCTGAATGTATAGTGTTAAACCTTAAGGACTCTTTGGCCAGTAATATTTTCGGACATCAGAAGGAGTCTATAGATTATGATAGACAAAATCCTTTTGAGAACTCTTTGGTCAAATTTTTTTTCAATCGGTCAAATATGGACTACTGCCTGCCTGGTTTGGCATTGCAAGAAGTCAGTCTATATTGTATAGTGAGTTAATGTTCACGGACTCTGGCCAGAAATATTTTCAGTAGGTCAAAAATAGACTACTGGCTGGTTAATATAACATCACAAGAAGTCAATCTGTAGTATAGCAAGATAATGTTCAAGAACTCTTTGGCCAGAAATATGTTCAGAAGGTCAAAAGGTGACCTTTGTATAGCTGATTTATTATCAGAAGGAGACTATAACTGTAAAGTTTTGGATGTTTGGTTCAGGAAATGTGCTACCAGGATGGTGTGTCCATTAAAACACAGGGGTCCAGTACTCAGTCCATACTCATTTATTGTAACAGATCAGCCATAGAGTGGAATGGGAATCAGATATAGAGTTGTATGGTTTATTGTCAGGAACACATCAACTTACAACAGGTTCTCATTAGGAGAGAAAGAACGGACAGTCTGCTTCCATTGCATCTGGCACACACCAACACACCAAACACTAGTGATTAAGTGCACCTGAGGAGACTTAGCTCCTCCCCTGACTGGCTACGTCATGTGATCCATAGGAATTCTCAACAATAACTTTGTATAGTTTGAAAAATTTTGAGGACATTTGACCAGAAATAAGTTCAAAAGGTCAGATATGGACATCTATATGGCTTATGAGGCATCAGAAGGAGTCTATGAGTATGTATAGAAAGCATAAGATCGAGGACTCTTTGGCCAGAAATATGTTCAGTAGGTCAAAAGGGGACCTCTGTATAGATGATTTATCATCAGAAGGAGACTATAACTTTATATAGTTTGAAAAAAGTTTGAGGACACTTTGACCACAAATAAGTTCAAAAGGTCAGATATGGACATCTATATGGCTTATGAAGCATCAGAAGGCGTCTATGAGTATGTATAGAAAGCCCAAGATCAAGGACTCTTTGGCCAGAAATATGTTCAGGAGGTCAAAATGGGACCTCTGTATAGCTGATTTATCATCAAAAGGATTCTATAACTTACATAGTTTGAATTTTTTTTAGGACACTTTGACCACAAATAAGTTCAAAAGGTCAGATATGGACATCTATATGGCTTATGAAGCATCAGAAGGAGTCTATGAGTATGTATAGAAAGCCAAAGATCGAAGACTCTTTGGCCAGAGATATGTTCAGGAGGTCAAAAGGGGACCTCTGTATAGCTGATTTATCATCAAAAGGAGTCTATAACTTTCTATAGTTTGAAACATTTTGAGGACACTTTGACCACAAATAAGTTCAAAAGGTCAGATATGGACATCTATATGGCTTATGAAGCATCAGAAGGAGTCTATGAGGATGTATAGAAAACGCAAGATCGAGGACTCTTTGGCCAGAAATATGTTCTGGAGGTCAAAAGGGGCCCTCTGTATAGCTGATTTATCATCAAAAGGAGTCTATAACTTTCTATAGTTTGAAAAAATGTTAGGACACTTTGACCACAAATAAGTTCAAAAGGTCAGATATGGACATCTATATGGCTTATGAGGCATCAGAAGGAGTCTATGAGTATGTATAGAAAGCACAAGATCAAGGACTCTTTGGCAAGAAATATGTTTTATTGGGTCAAATATGGAATTCTGTATGTCTGACGTAACATCAGAAAGAGTCAACAAGTATATATGGAAAGGTCAAGTTTCGAGTACTCACTCCTTGGCCAGAAAAAAATTTGGTAGGTCAAATATGGACTTTTGTCAGGATGATATAACATCCGAAGATATCAGTCTGAATGCATAGTGTTAATCTTTTAGGACTCTTTGGCCAGAAATATGTTCAGTAGGTCAAAAGGGGACCTCTGTATAACTGATTTATCATCAGAAGGAGACTATAACTTTATATAGTTTGAAAAATTTTGAGGACACTTTGACCAGAAATAAGTTCAAAAGGTCAGATATGGACATCTATATGGCTTATGAGGCATCAGAAGGAGTCTATGAGTATGTATAGAAAGCATAAGATCGAGGACTCTTTGGCCAGAAATATGTTCTGGAGGTCAAAAGGGGCCCTCTGTATAGCTGATTTATCATCAAAAGGAGTCTATAACCTTATATAGTTTGAATTTTTTTTAGGACACTTTGACCACAAATAAGTTCAAAAGGTCAGATATGGACATCTATATGGCTTATGAGGCATCAGAAGGAGTCTATGAGTATGTATAGAAAGCCCAAGATCGAAGACTCTTTGGCCAGAGATATGTTCAGGAGGTCAAAAGGGGACCTCTGTATAGCTGATTTATCATCAAAAGGAGTCTATAACTTTCTATAGTTTGAAACATTTTGAGGACACTTTGACCACAAATAAGTTCAAAAGGTCAGATATGGACATCTATATGGCTTATGAAGCATCAGAAGGAGTCTATGAGGATGTATAGAAAACGCAAGATCGAGGACTCTTTGGCCAGAAATATGTTCTGGAGGTCAAAAGGGGCCCTCTGTATAGCTGATTTATCATCAAAAGGAGTCTATAACCTTATATAGTTTGAATTTTTTTTAGGACACTTTGACCACAAATAAGTTCAAAAGGTCAGATATGGACATCTATATGGCTTATGAGGCATCAGAAGGAGTCTATGAGTATGTATAGAAAGCATAAGATCGAGGACTCTTTGGCCAGAAATATGTTCTGGAGGTCAAAAGGGGCCCTCTGTATAGCTGATTTATCATCAAAAGGAGTCTATAACTTTCTATAGTTTGAAAAAATGTTAGGACACTTTGACCACAAATAAGTTCAAAATGTCAGATATGGACATCTATATGGCTTATGAAGCATCAGAAGGAGTCTATGAGTATGTATAGAAAGCCCAAGATCGAGGACTCTTTGGCAAGAAATATGTTTTATTGGGTCAAATATGGAATTCTATATGTCTGACGTAACATCAGAAAGAGTCAACAAGTATATATGGAAAGGTCAAGTTTCGAGTACTCACTCCTTGGCCAGAAAAAAATTTGGTAGGTCAAATATGGACTTTTGTCAGGATGATATAACATCCGAAGATATCAGTCTGAATGCATAGTGTTAATCTTTTAGGACTCTTTGGCCAGAAATATGTTCAGTAGGTCAAAAGGGGACCTCTGTATAACTGATTTATCATCAGAAGGAGACAATAACTTTATATAGTTTGAAAAATTTTGAGGACACTTTGACCAGAAATAAGTTCAAAAGGTCAGATATGGACATCTATATGGCTTATGAAGCATCAGAAGGAGTTGGACTATGAGTATGTATAGAAAGCCCAAGATCGAGGACTCTTTGGCCAAAAATATGTTCCTTGGGTCAAATATGGACTTCTATATGGCTGACGTAACATCAGAAAAAGTCAACGAGTATATATGGAAAGATCAAGTTTCGAGTACTCCTTGGCCAGAAAAAAATTCAGTATGTCAAATATGGACTTTTGTCAGGAAGAAATAACATCCGAAGATATCAATCTGAATGTATAGTGTTAATGATTTAGGACTCTTTGGCCAGAAATATGTTCAGTAGGTCAAAAGGGGACCTCTGAATAGCTGATTTATCATCAGAAAGAGTCTATAACTTTATATAGTTTAAAATCTTTTGATGACCAGAAATAAGTTCAAAAGGTCAGATATGGATATCTATATGGCTTATGTAACATTAGAAGGAGTCTATGAGTATGTATATAGAAAGGTCAAGATCGAGAACTCTATGGCCATAAATATATTCCTTGGGTCAAATATGGACTTCTGTATGGCTGATTTAACATCAGAAGGAGTCTATGAGTTTCTAAGAGTAAAAAACATTTTGAGGATTCTTTGGCCAAAAACTTGTTAAATCAGTCAAATATGGCTACAGTCTGGCTGACATAACATCACAAGAAGTCTTTATGGTAGGAGAAATATAAATAGTAAGGTAAATGTTCAAGGTCTCTGGCCAGAAATATGTTCAGAAGGTCAAAAGGTGACCTTTGTATAGCTGATTTGTTATCAGAAGGAGTCTATAAATTTATGTAGTTTGAAAAATTTTGAGGAATGAGAAATATGTTCCTTGGGTCACATATGGACTACTTCATGGCTGACGTAACATCAGAAGGAGTCAACAAGTATGTATAGAAAGTTCAAGTTTGAGTACTCTTTGGCCCGAATTATGTTTAGTAGGTAAAAAAAAGTGACCTCTGTATAGCTGATTTAACATCACAATTAGTCTATAAGTTTATATAGCTTAAGTATTATATATTATATAAGATTATATATATTTAAAACCTTTTAAGGACCCATTGACCAGAAATAAGTTTAACAGGTCAGATATGGACTTCTAAATGGCTTATGAAGCATCAGAAGATGTCTAGAGTATGTATAGAAAGTTCAGGATCGAGTACTCTTTTTTCCCAGTAGTTGAAATATGGACTTCTATATGGCTGATTTAACATCAGAAGGAGTCTATAAGTGTATAATAAACACAAAATACCTTTTGAGGACTCTTTTGCCAAAAAATATGTTCAATCAGTCAAATATGGACTACTGTCTGGCTTATATAACATTACAAGAAGTCAGTCTTGTATGTTTAGCAATTTAATATTCAAGGACTCTTTATCCAGAAATGTGTTCAGTAGGTCAAAAATGGACTTCTGTATGGCTGATGTAACATCAGAAAGATTCTACGAGAATGTATAGAAAGTTTAAGATCGATTACTTTGGGTCAGAAATATGTGCAGCAGGTCAAACATGGACTACTGTCTTACTAATACAACAGCACAAGAAGTCAGTAAGAAGTCAGTAAGAACTCTTTGGACAGAAAATATATTCTGTAGGCCTGATTTGACACATGACATATGTGCATTGGCATTGCACAATAACTAACTTATTCATTTATTCTTTTAAGGGAAATTACTGCAATGCAACAACACACATATCATCTCTTTAAAGAACATGGGAATGATTTAGTTCTGGTGTGCAATGCAATGCAATGCAAAAAGTGCATAACCTATATGTTATTCTTCAGTGCACAACGTTATAGCAAAGCAATGCAAATAACATATCAACATATCATTGCAAAGCAATGCAAATCAATATAGTGCAATACAATGCAATGCAAAAACACTCGTTATGTCTTTAATCAACATGGGAATGAGGTAGTTCTGGTGAGCAATGCAATGCGAAAAGTGCATGTTATTCTTCAGTGCACAACATTAGATCGTTAGTGCAATGCAATGCAGTGCAAAGCATTGCAAATCAATGCAATGCAATGCAATGCAATGCAATGCAACAACACACGTTATGTCTTTAATCAACATGGGAATGAGGTAGTTCTGGTGTGCAATGCAATGCGAAAGTGCATAACCTATATGTTATTCTTCAGTGCACAACGTTAGATCGTTAGTGCAATGCAATGCAATGCAGTGCAAAGCAATGCAATTAAAAGCAATGCAATGCAATGCAATACAATGCAATGCAACAACACACGTTATGTCTTTAATCAACATGGGAATGAGGTAGTTCAATTTTACAATGCAGTGCAAAAAGTGCATAACATAGGTTATTCTTCAGTGCACAACGTTAGAGCGTTAGTGTAATGCAATGCAATGCAATGCAGTGCAAAGCAATGCAAATCAATATAGTGCAATACAATGCAATGCAACAACACACGTTATGTCTTTAATCAACATGGGAATGAGGTAGTTCTGGTGTGCAATGCAAAGCAATGCAAAAAGTGCATAACAGTTATTCTTCAGTGCACAACGTTAGATCGTTAGTGCAATGCAATGCAGTGCAATGCAAGGCAAATAAAAACAATGCAATGCAATGCAATGCAGTACAATGCAATGCAGTGCAGTGCAGTGCAATGCAATGCAATGCAATGCAGTGCAATGCAATGCAATGCAAATAAATGCAATGCAAATCAATGCAATGCAATGCAACAACACACGTTATGTCTTTAATCAACATGGGAATGAGGTAGTTCTGGTGTGCAATGCAATGCAAAAAGTGCATAACATATGTTATTCTTCAGTGCACAACTTTAGATCGTTAGTGCAATGCAATTCAATGCAATGCAATGCAATGCAATGCAACAACACACATATCATCTCTATAATGAACTTGGGAATGATTTTGTTCTGGTGTGCAATGCAATGAAAAAAGAGCATAACCTATATGTTATTCTTCAGTGCACAACGTTAGATCTTTAGTGCAATGCAATGCAGTGCAAAGCAATGCAAATCAATGTAATGCAATGCAATGCAATGCAATACAATGCAATGCAACAACACACGTTATGTCTTTAATGAACATGGGAATGATTTAGTTCTGGTGTGCAATGCAATGCAATGCAAAAAGTGCATAACATATGTTATTCTTCAGTGCACAACGTTAGAGCGTTAGTGTAATGCAATGCAATGCAATGCAGTGCAAAGCAATGCAAATCAATATAGTGCAATACAATGCAATGCAAAAACAATCGTTATGTCTTTAATCAACATGGGAATGAGGTAGTTCTGGTGTGCAATGCAGTGCGAAAGTGCATAACCTATATGTTATTCTTCAGTGCACAACGTTAGATCGTTAGTGCAATGCAATGCAATGCAATGCAATGCAATGCAAATGCAGTGCAAAACAATGCAAATAAAAGCAATGCAATGCAATGCAATACAATGCAATGCAACAACACACGTTATGTCTTTAATCAACATGGGAATGAGGTAGTTCTGGTGTGCAATGCAATGCAATGCAAAAAGTGCATAACATATGTTATTCTTCAGGGCACAACGTTAAATCGTTAGTGCAATGCAATTCAATGCAATGCAATGCAACAACACACATATCATCTCTATAATGAACTTGGGAATGATTTTGTTCTCGTGTGCAATGCAATGCGAAAAGAGCATAACCTGTATGTTATTCTTCAGTGCACAACGTTAGATCGTTTGTGCAATGCAATGCAAATGCAATGCACCAACACACGTTATGTCTTTAATGAACATGGGAATGATTTAGTTCTGGTGTGCAATGCAATGCAATGCGAAAAGTGCATAACCTATATGTTATTCTTCAGTGCACAACGTTAGAGCGTTAGTGTAATGCAATGCAATGCAGTGCAAAGCAACGCAACGCAAATCAATATAGTGCAATACAATGCAATGCAAAAAAAATCGTTATGTCTTTAATCAACATGGGAATGAGGTAGTCTGGTGTGCAATGCAATGCGAAAAGTGCATTACCTATATGTTATTCTTCAGTGCATAACGTTAGATCGTTAGTGCAATGCAATGACACAAAACACAATACCATCTCTATAATGAACATGGGAATGGTTAAGTTCTAGTGTGCAATGCAATACAATGCACCAACAAACGTTATCTCTATAATGAACAAGGGAATGATTTAGTTCTGGTGTGCAATGCAATGCAATGCGAAATATGCATAACCTATAAGTTATTCTTCAGTGCACAACGTTAGATCGTTTGTGCAATGCAATTGCAACAACACATATGTTATCTCTTTAATGAACATGGGAATGAGTTAGTTTTGGTGTGCAATGCAATGCGAAAAGTGCATAACATATGTTATTGTTCAGTGCACAAAGTTAGATAGTTAGTGCAATGCAATGCAATTTAATGCAACACCACACGTTATGTCTTTAATCAACATGGGAATGAGGTAGTTCAATTGTACAATGCAATGCAAAAAGTGCATAACCTATATATTATTCTTCAGTGCACAACGTTAGATCGTTAGTGCAATACAATTCAATGCAATGCAATACCATCAACACACATATCATCTCTATAATGAACATGGGAATGATTTAGTGCAATGCAATGCGAAATATGCATAACCTATAAGTTATTCTTCAGTGCACAAAGTTAGATCGTTTGTGCAATGCAATTGCAACAACACATATGTTATCTCTTTAATGAACATGGGAATGAGTTAGTTCTGGTGTGCAATGCAATGCAAGAAGTGCATAGCCTGTTATTCTTCAATGCACAACGTTAGGTCGTGTGTGCAATGCAATGCAACAACCACACATGTTATCTTTGTAATGAACATTGGATCGAGTTAGTTCTGTTGTGCAATGCAATGCAAGTAGTGCACAGACTATATGTTATTCTTCAATGCACAACGTTAGACAGTTTGTGCAAAGCAAAAACACATATGTTATGTCTCTAATGAACATGGCATTTAGTTAGTTTTGGTGTGCAATGCAATGCAATGCACGAAGTGCATAACCTATGTTTCTTTAATGATGCTCAACGTTAGATCGTTTGTGCAAAGCACATAATGTTATAACAATGAGCTATACATAGGTACGCTTTCGACCTACTGAACATATTTCTGGCCAAAGAGTCCTTAAAGATGTTATATCATCCTGACAAAGGTCCAAATTTGACATACTGAATTTTTTTCTGGCCAAGGAGTACTCGAAACTTGACCTTTCCATTTATACTCGTTGACTTTTTCTGATGTTACGTCAGCCATACAGAAGTCCATATTTGACCCAAGGAACATATTTCTTGCCAAAGAGTCCTCGAACTTGGGCTTTCTATACATACTCATAGACTCCTTCTGATGCTTCATAAGCCATATAGATGTCCATATCTGTCCTTTTGTACTTATTTCTTGTCAAATGTCCTAAACATTTTTCAAACTATATAAAGTTATAGACTCCTTCTGATAATAAATCAGCTATACAAAGGTCACCTTTTGACCTTCTGAACATATTTCTGGCCAAAGAGTTCTTGAACATTGTCTTGCTATACTACAGATTGACTTCTTGTGATGTTATATTAACCAGCCAGTAGTCTATTTTTGACCTACTGAACATATTTCTGGCCAAAGAGTCCTCGATCTTGGGCTTTCTATACATACTCATAGACTCCTTCTGATGCTTCATAAGCCATATAGATGTCCACATCTGACCTTTTGAACTTATTTGTGGTCAAAGTGTCCTCAAAAGTTTTCAAACTATAGAAAGTTATAAACACCTTTTGATGATAAATCAGCTATACAGAGGTCCCTTTTGACCTTCTGAACATATTTCTGGCCAAAGAGTCCTCGATCTTGGGCTTTCTATACATACTCATAGACTCCTTCTGATGCTTCATAAGCCATATAGATGTCCATATCTGACCTTTTGAACTTATTTGTGGTCAAAGTGTCCTAAAAAAAATTCAAACTATATAAAGTTATAGACTCCTTTTGATGATAAATCAGCTATACAGAGGTCCCCTTTTGACCTACTGAACATGTTTCTGGCCAAAGAGTCCTTGATCTTGGGCTTTCTATACACACTCATAGTCTCCTTCTGGTGCTTCATAAGCCATATAGATGTCCATATCTGACCTTTTGAACTTATTTGTGGTCAAAGTGTCCTAACATTTTTTCAAACTATATAAAGTTATAGACTCCTTTTGATGATAAATCAGCTATACAGAGGTCCCCTTTTGACCTCCTGAACATATTTCTGGCCAAAGAGTCCTTGATCTTGGGCTTTCTATACACACTCTTAGACTCCTTCTGATGCTTCATAAGCCATATAGATGTCCGTATCTGACCTATTGAACTTATTTGTGGTCAAATGTCAAATTTTTCAAACTATATAAAGTTATAGGCTCCTTCTGATAATAAATCAGAAGAGACTAAAATGAGAGACTAAAATGTTAGGAGACTAAAATGTTAGTCTCCTTCTGATGATAAATCAGCTATACAGAGGTCCCCTTTTGACCTACTGAACATATTTCTGGCCAAAGAGTCCTAAAAGATTAACACTATACATTCAGACTGATATCTTCGGATGTTATATCATCCTTACAAAAGTCTATATTTGACATACTGAATTTTTTTCTGGCCAAGGAGTACTCGAAACTTGACCTTTCCATATATACTCGTTGACTTTTTCTGATGTTACGTCAGCCATACAGAAGTCCATATTTGACCCAAGGAACATATTTGTTGCCAAAGAGTCCTCGATCTTGGGCTTTCTATACATACTCATAGACTCCTTCTGATGCTTCATAAGCCATGTAGATGTCCATATCTGTCCTTTTGTACTTATTTCTGGTCAAATGTCCTCAAAATTTTTCAAACTATATAAAGTTATAGACTCCCTCTGATAATAAATCAGCTATACAAAGGTCACCTTTTGACCTTCTGAACATATTTCTGGCCAAAGAGTTCTTGAACATTGTCTTGCTATACTACAGATTGACTTCTTGTGATGTTATATTAACCAGCCAGTAGTCTATTTTTGACCTACTGAACATATTTCTGGCCAAAGAGTCCTTGATCTTGGGCTTTCTATACATACTCATAGACTCCTTCCGATGCTTCATAAGCCATATAGATGTCCATGTCTGACCTTTTGAACTTATTTGTGGTCAAAGTGTCCTAACATTTTTTCAAACTATATAAATTTATAGACTCCTTTTGATGATAAATCAGCTATACAGAGGGCCCCTTTTTGACCTACTGAACATATTTCTGGCCAAAGAGTCCTCGATCTTGGGCTTTCTATACATACTCATAGACTCCTTCTGATGCTTCATAAGCCATATAGATGTCCACATCTGACCTTTTGAACTTATTTGTGGTCAAAGTGTCCTCAAAAGTTTTCAAACTATAGAAAGTTATAAACACCTTTTGATGATAAATCAGCTATACAGAGGTCCCTTTTGACCTTTTGAACATATTTCTGGCCAAAGAGTCCTCGATCTTGGGCTTTCTATACATACTCATAGACTCCTTCTGATGCTTCATAAGCCATATAGATGTCCATATCTGACCTTTTGAACTTATTTGTGGTCAAAGTGTCCTAAAAAAAATTCAAACTATATAAAGTTATAGACTCCTTTTGATGATAAATCAGCTATACAGAGGTCCCCTTTTGAACTACTGAACATGTTTCTGGCCAAAGAGTCCTTGATCTTGGGCTTTCTATACACACTCATAGTCTCCTTCTGGTGCTTCATAAGCCATATAGATGTCCATATCTGACCTTTTGAACTTATTTGTGGTCAAAGTGTCCTAACATTTTTTCAAACTATATAAAGTTATAGACTCCTTTTGATGATAAATCAGCTATACAGAGGTCCCCTTTTGACCTCCTGAACATATTTCTGGCCAAAGAGTCCTTGATCTTGGGCTTTCTATACACACTCTTAGACTCCTTCTGATGCTTCATAAGCCATATAGATGTCCGTATCTGACCTATTGAACTTATTTGTGGTCAAATGTCAAATTTTTCAAACTATATAAAGTTATAGGCTCCTTCTGATAATAAATCAGAAGAGACTAAAATGAGAGACTAAAATGTTAGGAGACTAAAATGTTAGTCTCCTTCTGATGATAAATCAGCTATACAGAGGTCCCCTTTTGACCTACTGAACATATTTCTGGCCAAAGAGTCCTAAAAGATTAACACTATACATTCAGACTGATATCTTCGGATGTTATATCATCCTTACAAAAGTCCATATTTGACATACTGAATTTTTTTCTGGCCAAGGAGTACTCGAAACTTGACCTTTCCATATATACTCGTTGACTTTTTCTGATGTTACGTCAGCCATACAGAAGTCCATATTTGACCCAAGGAACATATTTGTTGCCAAAGAGTCCTCGATCTTGGGCTTTCTATACATACTCATAGACTCCTTCTGATGCTTCATAAGCCATATAGATGTCCATATCTGTCCTTTTGTACTTATTTCTGGTCAAATGTCCTCAAAATTTTTCAAACTATATAAAGTTATAGACTCCCTCTGATAATAAATCAGCTATACAAAGGTCACCTTTTGACCTTCTGAACATATTTCTGGCCAAAGAGTTCTTGAACATTGTCTTGCTATACTACAGATTGACTTCTTGTGATGTTATATTAACCAGCCAGTAGTCTATTTTTGACCTACTGAACATATTTCTGGCCAAAGAGTCCTTGATCTTGGGCTTTCTATACATACTCATAGACTCCTTCCGATGCTTCATAAGCCATATAGATGTCCATGTCTGACCTTTTGAACTTATTTGTGGTCAAAGTGTCCTAACATTTTTTCAAACTATATAAAGTTATAGACTCCTTTTGATGATAAATCAGCTATACAGAGGGCCCCTTTTTGACCTACTGAACATATTTCTGGCCAAAGAGTCCTCGATCTTGGGCTTTCTATACATACTCATAGACTCCTTCTGATGCTTCATAAGCCATATAGATGTCCACATCTGACCTTTTGAACTTATTTGTGGTCAAAGTGTCCTCAAAAGTTTTCAAACTATAGAAAGTTATAAACACCTTTTGATGATAAATCAACTATACAGAGGTCCCTTTTGACCTTCTGAACATATTTCTGGCCAAAGAGTCCTCGATCTTGGGCTTTCTATACATACTCATAGACTCCTTCTGATGCTTCATAAGCCATATAGATGTCCATATCTGACCTTTTGAACTTATTTGTGGTCAAAGTGTCCTAAAAAAAATTCAAACTATATAAAGTTATAGACTCCTTTTGATGATAAATCAGCTATACAGAGGTCCCCTTTTGACCTACTGAACATATTTCTGGCCAAAGAGTCCTTGATCTTGGGCTTTCTATACACACTCATAGACTCCTTCTGATGCTTCATAAGCCATATAGATGTCCATATCTGACCTTTTGAACTTATTTGTGGTCAAAGTGTCCTAAAAAAAATTCAAACTATATATATAGACTCCTTTTGATGATAAGTCAGCTATACAGAGGTCCCCTTTTGACCTCCTGAACATGTTTCTGGCCAAAGAGTCCTTGATCTTGGGCTTTCTATACACACTCATAGACTCCTTCTGATGCTTCATAAGCCATATAGATGTCCGTATCTGACCTTTTGAACTTATTTGTGGTCAAATGTCAAATTTTTCAAACTATATAAAGTTATAGGCTCCTTCTGATAATAAATCAGAAGAGACTAAAATGAGAGACTAAAATGTTAGGAGACTAAAATGTTAGTCTCCTTCTGATGATAAATCAGCTATACAGAGGTCCCCTTTTGACCTACTGAACATATTTCTGGCCAAAGAGTCCTAAAAGATTAACACTATACATTCAGACTGATATCTTCGGATGTTATATCATCCTGACAAAAGTCCATATTTGACATACTGAATTTTTTTCTGGCCAAGGAGTACTCGAAACTTGACCTTTCCATATATACTCGTTGACTTTTTCTGATGTTACGTCAGCCATACAGAAGTCCATATTTGACCCAAGGAACATATTTGTTGCCAAAGAGTCCTCGATCTTGGGCTTTCTATACATACTCATAGACTCCTTCTGATGCTTCATAAGCCATATAGATGTCCATATCTGTCCTTTTGTACTTATTTCTGGTCAAATGTCCTCAAAATTTTTCAAACTATATAAAGTTATAGACTCCCTCTGATAATAAATCAGCTATACAAAGGTCACCTTTTGACCTTCTGAACATATTTCTGGCCAAAGAGTTCTTGAACATTGTCTTGCTATACTACAGATTGACTTCTTGTGATGTTATATTAACCAGCCAGTAGTCTATTTTTGACCTACTGAACATATTTCTGGCCAAAGAGTCCTTGATCTTGGGCTTTCTATACATACTCATAGACTCCTTCCGATGCTTCATAAGCCATATAGATGTCCATATCTGACCTTTTGAACTTATTTGTGGTCAAAGTGTCCTAACATTTTTTCAAACTATATAAAGTTATAGACTCCTTTTGATGATAAATCAGCTATACAGAGGGCCCCTTTTTGACCTTCTGAACATATTTCTGGCCAAAGAGTCCTCGATCTTGGGCTTTCTATACATACTCATAGACTCCTTCTGATGCTTCATAAGCCATATAGATGTCCACATCTGACCTTTTGAACTTATTTGTGGTCAAAGTGTCCTCAAAAGTTTTCAAACTATAGAAAGTTATAAACACCTTTTGATGATAAATCAGCTATACAGAGGTCCCTTTTGACCTTCTGAACATATTTCTGGCCAAAGAGTCCTCGATCTTGGGCTTTCTATACATACTCATAGACTCCTTCTGATGCTTCATAAGCCATATAGATGTCCATATCTGACCTTTTGAACTTATTTGTGGTCAAAGTGTCCTAAAAAAAATTCAAACTATATAAAGTTATAGACTCCTTTTGATGATAAATCAGCTATACAGAGGTCCCCTTTTGACCTACTGAACATATTTCTGGCCAAAGAGTCCTTGATCTTGGGCTTTCTATACACACTCATAGACTCCTTCTGATGCTTCATAAGCCATATAGATGTCCATATCTGACCTTTTGAACTTATTTGTGGTCAAAGTGTCCTAAAAAAAATTCAAACTATATATATAGACTCCTTTTGATGATAAGTCAGCTATACAGAGGTCCCCTTTTGACCTCCTGAACATGTTTCTGGCCAAAGAGTCCTTGATCTTGGGCTTTCTATACACACTCATAGACTCCTTCTGATGCTTCATAAGCCATATAGATGTCCGTATCTGACCTTTTGAACTTATTTGTGGTCAAATGTCAAATTTTTCAAACTATATAAAGTTATAGGCTCCTTCTGATAATAAATCAGAAGAGACTAAAATGAGAGACTAAAATGTTAGGAGACTAAAATGTTAGTCTCCTTCTGATGATAAATCAGCTATACAGAGGTCCCCTTTTGACCTACTGAACATATTTCTGGCCAAAGAGTCCTAAAAGATTAACACTATACATTCAGACTGATATCTTCGGATGTTATATCATCCTGACAAAAGTCCATATTTGACATACTGAATTTTTTTCTGGCCAAGGAGTACTCGAAACTTGACCTTTCCATATATACTCGTTGACTTTTTATGATGTTACGTCAGCCATACAGAAGTCCATATTTGACCCAAGGAACATATTTGTTGCCAAAGAGTCCTCGATCTTGGGCTTTCTATACATACTCATAGACTCCTTCTGATGCTTCATAAGCCATATAGATGTCCATATCTGTCCTTTTGTACTTATTTCTGGTCAAATGTCCTAAACATTTTTCAAACTATATAAAGTTATAGACTCCTTCTGATAATAAATCAGCTATACAAAGGTCACCTTTTGACCTTCTGAACATATTTCTGGCCAAAGAGTTCTTGAACATTGTCTTGCTATACTACAGATTGACTTCTTGTGATGTTATATTAACCAGCCAGTAGTCTATTTTTGACCTACTGAACATATTTCTGGCCAAAGAGTCCTTGATCTTGGGCTTTCTATACATACTCATAGACTCCTTCCGATGCTTCATAAGCCATATAGATGTCCATATCTGACCTTTTGAACTTATTTGTGGTCAAAGTGTCCTAACATTTTTTCAAACTATATAAATTTATAGACTCCTTTTGATGATAAATCAGCTATACAGAGGGCCCCTTTTTGACCTACTGAACATATTTCTGGCCAAAGAGTCCTCGATCTTGGGCTTTCTATACATACTCATAGACTCCTTCTGATGCTTCATAAGCCATATAGATGTCCACATCTGACCTTTTGAACTTATTTGTGGTCAAAGTGTCCTCAAAAGTTTTCAAACTATAGAAAGTTATAAACACCTTTTGATGATAAATCAGCTATACAGAGGTCCCTTTTGACCTTCTGAACATATTTCTGGCCAAAGAGTCCTCGATCTTGGGCTTTCTATACATACTCATAGACTCCTTCTGATGCTTCATAAGCCATATAGATGTCCATATCTGACCTTTTGAACTTATTTGTGGTCAAAGTGTCCTAAAAAAAATTCAAACTATATAAAGTTATAGACTCCTTTTGATGATAAATCAGCTATACAGAGGTCCCCTTTTGACCTACTGAACATGTTTCTGGCCAAAGAGTCCTTGATCTTGGGCTTTCTATACACACTCATAGTCTCCTTCTGGTGCTTCATAAGCCATATAGATGTCCATATCTGACCTTTTGAACTTATTTGTGGTCAAAGTGTCCTAACATTTTTTCAAACTATATAAAGTTATAGACTCCTTTTGATGATAAATCAGCTATACAGAGGTCCCCTTTTGACCTCCTGAACATATTTCTGGCCAAAGAGTCCTTGATCTTGGGCTTTCTATACACACTCTTAGACTCCTTTTGATGCTTCATAAGCCATATAGATGTCCGTATCTGACCGATTGAACTTATTTGTGGTCAAATGTCAAATTTTTCAAACTATATAAAGTTATAGGCTCCTTCTGATAATAAATCAGAAGAGACTAAAATGAGAGACTAAAATGTTAGGAGACTAAAATGTTAGTCTCCTTCTGATGATAAATCAGCTATACAGAGGTCCCCTTTTGACCTACTGAACATATTTCTGGCCAAAGAGTCCTAAAAGATTAACACTATACATTCAGACTGATATCTTCGGATGTTATATCATCCTTACAAAAGTCCATATTTGACATACTGAATTTTTTTCTGGCCAAGGAGTACTCGAAACTTGACCTTTCCATATATACTCGTTGACTTTTTCTGATGTTACGTCAGCCATACAGAAGTCCATATTTGACCCAAGGAACATATTTGTTGCCAAAGAGTCCTCGATCTTGGGCTTTCTATACATACTCATAGACTCCTTCTGATGCTTCATAAGCCATATAGATGTCCATATCTGTCCTTTTGTACTTATTTCTGGTCAAATGTCCTCAAAATTTTTCAAACTATATAAAGTTATAGACTCCCTCTGATAATAAATCAGCTATACAAAGGTCACCTTTTGACCTTCTGAACATATTTCTGGCCAAAGAGTTCTTGAACATTGTCTTGCTATACTACAGATTGACTTCTTGTGATGTTATATTAACCAGCCAGTAGTCTATTTTTGACCTACTGAACATATTTCTGGCCAAAGAGTCCTTGATCTTGGGCTTTCTATACATACTCATAGACTCCTTCCGATGCTTCATAAGCCATATAGATGTCCATATCTGACCTTTTGAACTTATTTGTGGTCAAAGTGTCCTAACATTTTTTCAAACTATATAAAGTTATAGACTCCTTTTGATGATAAATCAGCTATACAGAGGGCCCCTTTTTGACCTTCTGAACATATTTCTGGCCAAAGAGTCCTCGATCTTGGGCTTTCTATACATACTCATAGACTCCTTCTGATGCTTCATAAGCCATATAGATGTCCACATCTGACCTTTTGAACTTATTTGTGGTCAAAGTGTCCTCAAAAGTTTTCAAACTATAGAAAGTTATAAACACCTTTTGATGATAAATCAGCTATACAGAGGTCCCTTTTGACCTTCTGAACATATTTCTGGCCAAAGAGTCCTCGATCTTGGGCTTTCTATACATACTCATAGACTCCTTCTGATGCTTCATAAGCCATATAGATGTCCATATCTGACCTTTTGAACTTATTTGTGGTCAAAGTGTCCTAAAAAAAATTCAAACTATATAAAGTTATAGACTCCTTTTGATGATAAATCAGCTATACAGAGGTCCCCTTTTGACCTACTGAACATATTTCTGGCCAAAGAGTCCTTGATCTTGGGCTTTCTATACACACTCATAGACTCCTTCTGATGCTTCATAAGCCATATAGATGTCCATATCTGACCTTTTGAACTTATTTGTGGTCAAAGTGTCCTAAAAAAAATTCAAACTATATATATAGACTCCTTTTGATGATAAGTCAGCTATACAGAGGTCCCCTTTTGACCTCCTGAACATGTTTCTGGCCAAAGAGTCCTTGATCTTGGGCTTTCTATACACACTCATAGACTCCTTCTGATGCTTCATAAGCCATATAGATGTCCGTATCTGACCTTTTGAACTTATTTGTGGTCAAATGTCAAATTTTTCAAACTATATAAAGTTATAGGCTCCTTCTGATAATAAATCAGAAGAGACTAAAATGAGAGACTAAAATGTTAGGAGACTAAAATGTTAGTCTCCTTCTGATGATAAATCAGCTATACAGAGGTCCCCTTTTGACCTACTGAACATATTTCTGGCCAAAGAGTCCTAAAAGATTAACACTATACATTCAGACTGATATCTTCGGATGTTATATCATCCTGACAAAAGTCCATATTTGACATACTGAATTTTTTTCTGGCCAAGGAGTACTCGAAACTTGACCTTTCCATATATACTCGTTGACTTTTTATGATGTTACGTCAGCCATACAGAAGTCCATATTTGACCCAAGGAACATATTTGTTGCCAAAGAGTCCTCGATCTTGGGCTTTCTATACATACTCATA
Organism: Abramis brama; assembly: GCF_963993115.1. Taxonomy (NCBI): domain Eukaryota; kingdom Metazoa; phylum Chordata; class Actinopteri; order Cypriniformes; family Leuciscidae; genus Abramis; species Abramis brama. The sequence continues at coordinate 19,157,364 of NC_139974.1, read as the reverse complement.
GACTCCTTCTGATGCTTCATAAGCCATATAGATGTCCATATCTGTCCTTTTGTACTTATTTCTGGTCAAATGTCCTAAACATTTTTCAAACTATATAAAGTTATAGACTCCTTCTGATAATAAATCAGCTATACAAAGGTCACCTTTTGACCTTCTGAACATATTTCTGGCCAAAGAGTTCTTGAACATTGTCTTGCTATACTACAGATTGACTTCTTGTGATGTTATATTAACCAGCCAGTAGTCTATTTTTGACCTACTGAACATATTTCTGGCCAAAGAGTCCTCGATCTTGGGCTTTCTATACATACTCATAGACTCCTTCTGATGCTTCATAAGCCATATAGATGTCCATGTCTGACCTTTTGAACTTATTTGTGGTCAAAGTGTCCTAACATTTTTTCAAACTATATAAAGTTATAGACTCCTTTTGATGATAAATCAGCTATACAGAGGGCCCCTTTTTGACCTACTGAACATATTTCTGGCCAAAGAGTCCTCGATCTTGGGCTTTCTATACATACTCATAGACTCCTTCTGATGCTTCATAAGCCATATAGATGTCCACATCTGACCTTTTGAACTTATTTGTGGTCAAAGTGTCCTCAAAAGTTTTCAAACTATAGAAAGTTATAAACACCTTTTGATGATAAATCAGCTATACAGAGGTCCCTTTTGACCTTCTGAACATATTTCTGGCCAAAGAGTCCTCGATCTTGGGCTTTCTATACATACTCATAGACTCCTTCTGATGCTTCATAAGCCATATAGATGTCCATATCTGACCTTTTGAACTTATTTGTGGTCAAAGTGTCCTAAAAAAAATTCAAACTATATAAAGTTATAGACTCCTTTTGATGATAAATCAGCTATACAGAGGTCCCCTTTTGACCTACTGAACATGTTTCTGGCCAAAGAGTCCTTGATCTTGGGCTTTCTATACACACTCATAGTCTCCTTCTGGTGCTTCATAAGCCATATAGATGTCCATATCTGACCTTTTGAACTTATTTGTGGTCAAAGTGTCCTAACATTTTTTCAAACTATATAAAGTTATAGACTCCTTTTGATGATAAATCAGCTATACAGAGGTCCCCTTTTGACCTCCTGAACATATTTCTGGCCAAAGAGTCCTAAAAGATTAACACTATACATTCAGACTGATATCTTCGGATGTTATATCATCCTTACAAAAGTCCATATTTGACATACTGAATTTTTTTCTGGCCAAGGAGTACTCGAAACTTGACCTTTCCATATATACTCGTTGACTTTTTCTGATGTTACGTCAGCCATACAGAAGTCCATATTTGACCCAAGGAACATATTTGTTGCCAGAGAGTCCTCGATCTTGGGCTTTCTATACATACTCATAGACTCCTTCTGATGCTTCATAAGCCATATAGATGTCCATATCTGTCCTTTTGTACTTATTTCTGGTCAAATGTCCTCAAAATTTTTCAAACTATATAAAGTTATAGACTCCCTCTGATAATAAATCAGCTATACAAAGGTCACCTTTTGACCTTCTGAACATATTTCTGGCCAAAGAGTCCTCGATCTTGGGCTTTCTATACATACTCATAGACTCCTTCTGATGCTTCATAAGCCATATAGATGTCCATATCTGACCTTTTGAACTTATTTGTGGTCAAAGTGTCCTAAAAAAAATTCAAACTATATAAAGTTATAGACTCCTTTTGATGATAAATCAGCTATACAGAGGTCCCCTTTTGACCTACTGAACATATTTCTGGCCAAAGAGTCCTTGATCTTGGGCTTTCTATACACACTCATAGACTCCTTCTGATGCTTCATAAGCCATATAGATGTCCATATCTGACCTTTTGAACTTATTTGTGGTCAAAGTGTCCTAAAAAAAATTCAAACTATATATATAGACTCCTTTTGATGATAAGTCAGCTATACAGAGGTCCCCTTTTGACCTCCTGAACATGTTTCTGGCCAAAGAGTCCTTGATCTTGGGCTTTCTATACACACTCATAGACTCCTTCTGATGCTTCATAAGCCATATAGATGTCCGTATCTGACCTTTTGAACTTATTTGTGGTCAAATGTCAAATTTTTCAAACTATATAAAGTTATAGGCTCCTTCTGATAATAAATCAGAAGAGACTAAAATGAGAGACTAAAATGTTAGGAGACTAAAATGTTAGTCTCCTTCTGATGATAAATCAGCTATACAGAGGTCCCCTTTTGACCTACTGAACATATTTCTGGCCAAAGAGTCCTAAAAGATTAACACTATACATTCAGACTGATATCTTCGGATGTTATATCATCCTGACAAAAGTCCATATTTGACATACTGAATTTTTTTCTGGCCAAGGAGTACTCGAAACTTGACCTTTCCATATATACTCGTTGACTTTTTCTGATGTTACGTCAGCCATACAGAAGTCCATATTTGACCCAAGGAACATATTTGTTGCCAAAGAGTCCTCGATCTTGGGCTTTCTATACATACTCATAGACTCCTTCTGATGCTTCATAAGCCATATAGATGTCCATATCTGTCCTTTTGTACTTATTTCTGGTCAAATGTCCTAAACATTTTTCAAACTATATAAAGTTATAGACTCCTTCTGATAATAAATCAGCTATACAAAGGTCACCTTTTGACCTTCTGAACATATTTCTGGCCAAAGAGTTCTTGAACATTGTCTTGCTATACTACAGATTGACTTCTTGTGATGTTATATTAACCAGCCAGTAGTCTATTTTTGACCTACTGAACATATTTCTGGCCAAAGAGTCCTTGATCTTGGGCTTTCTATACATACTCATAGACTCCTTCCGATGCTTCATAAGCCATATAGATGTCCATATCTGACCTTTTGAACTTATTTGTGGTCAAAGTGTCCTAACATTTTTTCAAACTATATAAATTTATAGACTCCTTTTGATGATAAATCAGCTATACAGAGGGCCCCTTTTTGACCTACTGAACATATTTCTGGCCAAAGAGTCCTCGATCTTGGGCTTTCTATACATACTCATAGACTCCTTCTGATGCTTCATAAGCCATATAGATGTCCACATCTGACCTTTTGAACTTATTTGTGGTCAAAGTGTCCTCAAAAGTTTTCAAACTATAGAAAGTTATAAACACCTTTTGATGATAAATCAGCTATACAGAGGTCCCTTTTGACCTTCTGAACATATTTCTGGCCAAAGAGTCCTCGATCTTGGGCTTTCTATACATACTCATAGACTCCTTCTGATGCTTCATAAGCCATATAGATGTCCATATCTGACCTTTTGAACTTATTTGTGGTCAAAGTGTCCTAAAAAAAATTCAAACTATATAAAGTTATAGACTCCTTTTGATGATAAATCAGCTATACAGAGGTCCCCTTTTGACCTACTGAACATGTTTCTGGCCAAAGAGTCCTTGATCTTGGGCTTTCTATACACACTCATAGTCTCCTTCTGGTGCTTCATAAGCCATATAGATGTCCATATCTGACCTTTTGAACTTATTTGTGGTCAAAGTGTCCTAACATTTTTTCAAACTATATAAAGTTATAGACTCCTTTTGATGATAAATCAGCTATACAGAGGTCCCCTTTTGACCTCCTGAACATATTTCTGGCCAAAGAGTCCTTGATCTTGGGCTTTCTATACACACTCTTAGACTCCTTTTGATGCTTCATAAGCCATATAGATGTCCGTATCTGACCGATTGAACTTATTTGTGGTCAAATGTCAAATTTTTCAAACTATATAAAGTTATAGGCTCCTTCTGATAATAAATCAGAAGAGACTAAAATGAGAGACTAAAATGTTAGGAGACTAAAATGTTAGTCTCCTTCTGATGATAAATCAGCTATACAGAGGTCCCCTTTTGACCTACTGAACATATTTCTGGCCAAAGAGTCCTAAAAGATTAACACTATACATTCAGACTGATATCTTCGGATGTTATATCATCCTTACAAAAGTCCATATTTGACATACTGAATTTTTTTCTGGCCAAGGAGTACTCGAAACTTGACCTTTCCATATATACTCGTTGACTTTTTCTGATGTTACGTCAGCCATACAGAAGTCCATATTTGACCCAAGGAACATATTTGTTGCCAAAGAGTCCTCGATCTTGGGCTTTCTATACATACTCATAGACTCCTTCTGATGCTTCATAAGCCATATAGATGTCCATATCTGTCCTTTTGTACTTATTTCTGGTCAAATGTCCTCAAAATTTTTCAAACTATATAAAGTTATAGACTCCCTCTGATAATAAATCAGCTATACAAAGGTCACCTTTTGACCTTCTGAACATATTTCTGGCCAAAGAGTTCTTGAACATTGTCTTGCTATACTACAGATTGACTTCTTGTGATGTTATATTAACCAGCCAGTAGTCTATTTTTGACCTACTGAACATATTTCTGGCCAAAGAGTCCTTGATCTTGGGCTTTCTATACATACTCATAGACTCCTTCCGATGCTTCATAAGCCATATAGATGTCCATATCTGACCTTTTGAACTTATTTGTGGTCAAAGTGTCCTAACATTTTTTCAAACTATATAAAGTTATAGACTCCTTTTGATGATAAATCAGCTATACAGAGGGCCCCTTTTTGACCTACTGAACATATTTCTGGCCAAAGAGTCCTCGATCTTGGGCTTTCTATACATACTCATAGACTCCTTCTGATGCTTCATAAGCCATATAGATGTCCACATCTGACCTTTTGAACTTATTTGTGGTCAAAGTGTCCTCAAAAGTTTTCAAACTATAGAAAGTTATAAACACCTTTTGATGATAAATCAGCTATACAGAGGTCCCTTTTGACCTTCTGAACATATTTCTGGCCAAAGAGTCCTCGATCTTGGGCTTTCTATACATACTCATAGACTCCTTCTGATGCTTCATAAGCCATATAGATGTCCATATCTGACCTTTTGAACTTATTTGTGGTCAAAGTGTCCTAAAAAAAATTCAAACTATATAAAGTTATAGACTCCTTTTGATGATAAATCAGCTATACAGAGGTCCCCTTTTGACCTACTGAACATATTTCTGGCCAAAGAGTCCTTGATCTTGGGCTTTCTATACACACTCATAGACTCCTTCTGATGCTTCATAAGCCATATAGATGTCCATATCTGACCTTTTGAACTTATTTGTGGTCAAAGTGTCCTAAAAATAATTCAAACTATATATATAGACTCCTTTTGATGATAAGTCAGCTATACAGAGGTCCCCTTTTGACCTCCTGAACATGTTTCTGGCCAAAGAGTCCTTGATCTTGGGCTTTCTATACACACTCATAGACTCCTTCTGATGCTTCATAAGCCATATAGATGTCCGTATCTGACCTTTTGAACTTATTTGTGGTCAAATGTCAAATTTTTCAAACTATATAAAGTTATAGGCTCCTTCTGATAATAAATCAGAAGAGACTAAAATGAGAGACTAAAATGTTAGGAGACTAAAATGTTAGTCTCCTTCTGATGATAAATCAGCTATACAGAGGTCCCCTTTTGACCTACTGAACATATTTCTGGCCAAAGAGTCCTAAAAGATTAACACTATACATTCAGACTGATATCTTCGGATGTTATATCATCCTGACAAAAGTCCATATTTGACATACTGAATTTTTTTCTGGCCAAGGAGTACTCGAAACTTGACCTTTCCATATATACTCGTTGACTTTTTATGATGTTACGTCAGCCATACAGAAGTCCATATTTGACCCAAGGAACATATTTGTTGCCAAAGAGTCCTCGATCTTGGGCTTTCTATACATACTCATAGACTCCTTCTGATGCTTCATAAGCCATATAGATGTCCATATCTGTCCTTTTGTACTTATTTCTGGTCAAATGTCCTAAACATTTTTCAAACTATATAAAGTTATAGACTCCTTCTGATAATAAATCAGCTATACAAAGGTCACCTTTTGACCTTCTGAACATATTTCTGGCCAAAGAGTTCTTGAACATTGTCTTGCTATACTACAGATTGACTTCTTGTGATGTTATATTAACCAGCCAGTAGTCTATTTTTGACCTACTGAACATATTTCTGGCCAAAGAGTCCTCGATCTTGGGCTTTCTATACATACTCATAGACTCCTTCTGATGCTTCATAAGCCATATAGATGTCCATGTCTGACCTTTTGAACTTATTTGTGGTCAAAGTGTCCTAACATTTTTTCAAACTATATAAAGTTATAGACTCCTTTTGATGATAAATCAGCTATACAGAGGGCCCCTTTTTGACCTACTGAACATATTTCTGGCCAAAGAGTCCTCGATCTTGGGCTTTCTATACATACTCATAGACTCCTTCTGATGCTTCATAAGCCATATAGATGTCCACATCTGACCTTTTGAACTTATTTGTGGTCAAAGTGTCCTCAAAAGTTTTCAAACTATAGAAAGTTATAAACACCTTTTGATGATAAATCAGCTATACAGAGGTCCCTTTTGACCTTCTGAACATATTTCTGGCCAAAGAGTCCTCGATCTTGGGCTTTCTATACATACTCATAGACTCCTTCTGATGCTTCATAAGCCATATAGATGTCCATATCTGACCTTTTGAACTTATTTGTGGTCAAAGTGTCCTAAAAAAAATTCAAACTATATAAAGTTATAGACTCCTTTTGATGATAAATCAGCTATACAGAGGTCCCCTTTTGACCTACTGAACATGTTTCTGGCCAAAGAGTCCTTGATCTTGGGCTTTCTATACACACTCATAGTCTCCTTCTGGTGCTTCATAAGCCATATAGATGTCCATATCTGACCTTTTGAACTTATTTGTGGTCAAAGTGTCCTAACATTTTTTCAAACTATATAAAGTTATAGACTCCTTTTGATGATAAATCAGCTATACAGAGGTCCCCTTTTGACCTACTGAACATATTTCTGGCCAAAGAGTCCTTGATCTTGGGCTTTCTATACACACTCATAGACTCCTTCTGATGCTTCATAAGCCATATAGATGTCCATATCTGACCTTTTGAACTTATTTGTGGTCAAAGTGTCCTAAAAAAAATTCAAACTATATATATAGACTCCTTTTGATGATAAGTCAGCTATACAGAGGTCCCCTTTTGACCTCCTGAACATGTTTCTGGCCAAAGAGTCCTTGATCTTGGGCTTTCTATACACACTCATAGACTCCTTCTGATGCTTCATAAGCCATATAGATGTCCGTATCTGACCTTTTGAACTTATTTGTGGTCAAATGTCAAATTTTTCAAACTATATAAAGTTATAGGCTCCTTCTGATAATAAATCAGAAGAGACTAAAATGAGAGACTAAAATGTTAGGAGACTAAAATGTTAGTCTCCTTCTGATGATAAATCAGCTATACAGAGGTCCCCTTTTGACCTACTGAACATATTTCTGTCCAAAGAGTCCTAAAAGATTAACACTATACATTCAGACTGATATCTTCGGATGTTATATCATCCTGACAAAAGTCCATATTTGACATACTGAATTTTTTTCTGGCCAAGGAGTACTCGAAACTTGACCTTTCCATATATACTCGTTGACTTTTTATGATGTTACGTCAGCCATACAGAAGTCCATATTTGACCCAAGGAACATATTTGTTGCCAAAGAGTCCTCGATCTTGGGCTTTCTATACATACTCATAGACTCCTTCTGATGCTTCATAAGCCATATAGATGTCCATATCTGTCCTTTTGTACTTATTTCTGGTCAAATGTCCTAAACATTTTTCAAACTATATAAAGTTATAGACTCCTTCTGATAATAAATCAGCTATACAAAGGTCACCTTTTGACCTTCTGAACATATTTCTGGCCAAAGAGTTCTTGAACATTGTCTTGCTATACTACAGATTGACTTCTTGTGATGTTATATTAACCAGCCAGTAGTCTATTTTTGACCTACTGAACATATTTCTGGCCAAAGAATCCTCGATCTTGGGCTTTCTATACATACTCATAGACTCCTTCTGATGCTTCATAAGCCATATAGATGTCCATGTCTGACCTTTTGAACTTATTTGTGGTCAAAGTGTCCTAACATTTTTTCAAACTATATAAAGTTATAGACTCCTTTTGATGATAAATCAGCTATACAGAGGGCCCCTTTTTGACCTACTGAACATATTTCTGGCCAAAGAGTCCTCGATCTTGGGCTTTCTATACATACTCATAGACTCCTTCTGATGCTTCATAAGCCATATAAATGTCCACATCTGACCTTTTGAACTTATTTGTGGTCAAAGTGTCCTCAAAAGTTTTCAAACTATAGAAAGTTATAAACACCTTTTGATGATAAATCAGCTATACAGAGGTCCCCTTTTGACCTTCTGAACATATTTCTGGCCAAAGAGTCCTCGATCTTGGGCTTTCTATACATACTCATAGACTCCTTCTGATGCTTCATAAGCCATATAGATGTCCATATCTATCCTTTTGAACTTATTTCTGGTCAAAGTGTCCTCAAAATTTTTCAAACTATATAAAGTTATAGACTCCTTCTGATAAAAAAGAGTCCTCAATCTTGAACTTTGCATTCTCACTCCTAGACTCCTTCTGATGGTTCATAAGCCACATATAGAATTCCATATTTGACCTATTGAACTTATTTCTGGTCAAATGGTCCTCAAAGGGTTTCTTATTATGTTAATTCAGCCATACAGAGGTTCCTATTTGAACTACTGAACACATTTTTGGCCAAAGAGTCTTTGAACATTAACTTTCTCTGCTTATTGACTTCTCTTAATAATACATTAGCCATACAAAAGTCCATATTTGACCTACTAATATATTTCTGGTCAAAGAGTCCCTGATCTTGACCTTTCTGTACATGCTCATTGACAGCTTCCGATGTTTCATCAGCCTGAAAGATGTCCATACTTGACCCATTGAATATATTTCTGACCATAGAGTCCTCGATTTTGAACTGTCTAAACATACTTGTAGACTTGTTAATTAATTATCTGCTATCCAATGTATTTGAACAGTAGTTCAAATTTTATATTTTGAACATATTTCTAGACATGAGACTTTGAACTTTAAATTTCTAGACTAATTGCTTTTACAATCCTTCTGATGTTTCATCAGCCATACAGTATAGTTCAAATTTGACCTATTGAACATTTCTATAACCAAAGTGTCCTCGATCTTGATCGTTCTATACATAATCATAGGCTTGTTCTGATGTTTCATCATTGAGACAGAAGTCATGTTGACCTACTGAACATATTTCTGGCAAAAGAATCATCAAAGTTTAACTTACTGTTCCTTCTCCTAGACTATTTTTGATTTTACATCCACCATACGGTAGTCCATATTTGACCAAGAGAACATATTTCTGGCCAAAAGAGTCGTCAAAAGGTATGTTTATATGCATTCTCATCGACTACTTTTGATGTTAAATCAACCATATTGTTAGTCCAAATTTGACCCATTGAACACATATCTGGCCAAAGAGACTTAGAACTTTAATTATCTATACATAATTACTATCTCCTTCTCATTTTTCATCACCCAGGCTATTATCCATATTTGACAATTGAACATATTTCTGTCTGGAAGAGTCCTTGATCTTTCTATACGTACTCATAGACGCTTTCAGATAGTACTTCAGCCAAAAAATGATCCATAATTGACTACTAAACTCATTTCTGAGCGATGGGTTTATAATCTTGATTTCTCTATACATTGACTCCTTCTGATTTTACCAAAACATTATTGTATTGTATTGTATCAATATGACCTATTAAACCTATTTCTGACCAATGAGTCTATGAACATTTTTCAATACATACTCAATGACTCCTGATTTTACAACAGCAATATAGTATTTCAAAATTTGATCAATTGAACATATTTCTGGCCAAAGAGACCTTGATCTTATTCTTTCTATACATACTCCTTCTGATGTTTCATCAGCCAGATAATTGTCCACAATTGACCTACTGAACATTTTTCTGCCCGAAGAGTCTATGAACTTGAACTTTCTATACATAATCATTTACTTCTGATGTTTCTTCAGCCATACAGAAGTCCAGATTTGACATGTTGAACATATTTCTGACCAAAGAGTTTTTGATCTTGAACTTTCTATTCATAATTATAAAAGTACATCGGACAGACAATTGTCCATATTAATTATTAAACATATTTCTGGCCAACAAGTCCATGAACTTGAACATTCTGTACATGCTAATTGACTCCTTTTAGTGTTTCATCAGCCAGACATTAGTCCATAATTGACCTACTGAACATATTGCTGCCCGAAGAGTCTTGAACTTGAACTTTCTATATAGGCTCATTGACTCCTTCTGATGTTTCACAAGCAGACGATAGTCCATAATTGACCCTCTGAACATATTTATAGTAAAAGAGTCCTCTGTCTTGAACTTTCTATAGATTCTCAGTGACTCCATATAGATAATTGACCCACTGAACATATTTCTACCTGAAGAGTCTTTGAACTTGAACTTTCTATTCATAATCTTCTTCCTCAATCTTCATTGACTTCTGATTCATCAGCCAGACAGCAGTCCATATTTGACCCACTAAACATATTTCTGGCAAAAGAGTCCTCGATCTTGAACCTTTTAAACATACTCATAGACTCTTTCTGGTGTTTCATCAGCCATGCAGTAGTTCTGATTTGACATAATGAACATATTTCTGACCGAAGAGTCCTCGATCTTGAACTTTCTATTCATACTTATAGACTCTTTCAGATAGTACATCGGCCAGACAATAGTAGATATTGACTATTGAAGTAAAAGAGTTCTCGATCTTGAACTTTCTATACATTCTCAGTGATGCCTTATTTTGTTTCTTTAGCCATACAGAAGTCCAGATTTGACATGTTGAACATATTTCTGACTTGAAAATGTTGTACATGCTAATTGACTCCTTGTAGTGTTTCATCAGTCAGACAGTAGTCAATAATGGACCTACTGAAAATATTTCTGGTAAAAGAGTCCTCGATTTTGAACTTTCTATACATCCTCAGTGACGCCTTATTTTGTTTCTTTAGCCATAAAGTAGTTCAGATTTAACATGTTGAACATATTTCTGACTGAAGAGTCCTTGATCTTGAACTTTCTATTCACACTTATAGACTCCTTCAGATAGTACATCGGCCAGACAACTGTCCATAATGACTTTTTTTTTCTGGCCAACGAGTCTATGTACTTGAACTTTCTATACATGCTCATTGACTCCTTTTAGTGCTTCATCAGCCAGAGAGTACTCCATAATTTACCTACTGAAAATATTTCTGGTAAAAGAGTCCTCGATCCCATCTGATGTTACATCAGCCATAAAGAAGTCCATAATTGACCCAAGGGACATATTTGTGGCCAATCTTGAACTTTCTATACATACTCATAGTCTCCTTCTGATTCTTCATAAGCCATATATATATGTCCATATTTATGACCTATTATTATTTCTGGTCAAAGGTTCCTCAAAAGTTTTTAAACTATGTCAAATTATAGACTCCATCTGATGATAAATCAGACCAAAAGAGGTCAAATTTTGACTCTTAAGTCAATATGTATAGAGAGTTAATGTTCAATGATTCTTTGGCCAAAAATATATTCAGAGGGTCACATACCTGTTAAAGTGATGTATCATCAGAAGAAGTCTATGAGTATTTAGTAAGTTAACTTGTGAGGACCTTTTTGCCAAATATATTTTCAATTCGCCAGATATGGACATCTATATAGCTAATGCCACTGTTGCCTTTGGCTTGCTCAGTTGGGGATATTTTGGGGATATTTAATTTTATTTTATCAATCAATAAATTCCACTAGAAACAAACCTTGTTGTATTATTTTATTTTAATTTAATACTGTGAAGCTGCTTTGATACAATCTGTATTGTGAAAAGCGCTATACAAATATACTTGATTTGATTTGATTTAATGAAGAATCAGAAAGAGTCAATGAGTATATAAAGAATGGTCAAGTTGAGACTCTTTGACCAGAAAAAATTTCACTATGTCAAATATGGACTTTTGTCATGATGATATAACATCCGAAGATATCAATCTGAATGTATAGTGTTAAACCTTAAGGACTCTTTGGCCAGTAATATTTTCGGACATCAGAAGGAGTCTATAGATTATGATAGACAAAATCCTTTTGAGAACTCTTTGGTCAAATTTTTTTTCAATCGGTCAAATATGGACTACTGCCTGCCTGGTTTGGCATTGCAAGAAGTCAGTCTATATTGTATAGTGAGTTAATGTTCACGGACTCTGGCCAGAAATATTTTCAGTAGGTCAAAAATAGACTACTGGCTGGTTAATATAACATCACAAGAAGTCAATCTGTAGTATAGCAAGATAATGTTCAAGAACTCTTTGGCCAGAAATATGTTCAGAAGGTCAAAAGGTGACCTTTGTATAGCTGATTTATTATCAGAAGGAGACTATAACTGTAAAGTTTTGGATGTTTGGTTCAGGAAATGTGCTACCAGGATGGTGTGTCCATTAAAACACAGGGGTCCAGTACTCAGTCCATACTCATTTATTGTAACAGATCAGCCATAGAGTGGAATGGGAATCAGATATAGAGTTGTATGGTTTATTGTCAGGAACACATCAACTTACAACAGGTTCTCATTAGGAGAGAAAGAACGGACAGTCTGCTTCCATTGCATCTGGCACACACCAACACACCAAACACTAGTGATTAAGTGCACCTGAGGAGACTTAGCTCCTCCCCTGACTGGCTACGTCATGTGATCCATAGGAATTCTCAACAATAACTTTGTATAGTTTGAAAAATTTTGAGGACATTTGACCAGAAATAAGTTCAAAAGGTCAGATATGGACATCTATATGGCTTATGAGGCATCAGAAGGAGTCTATGAGTATGTATAGAAAGCATAAGATCGAGGACTCTTTGGCCAGAAATATGTTCAGTAGGTCAAAAGGGGACCTCTGTATAGATGATTTATCATCAGAAGGAGACTATAACTTTATATAGTTTGAAAAAAGTTTGAGGACACTTTGACCACAAATAAGTTCAAAAGGTCAGATATGGACATCTATATGGCTTATGAAGCATCAGAAGGCGTCTATGAGTATGTATAGAAAGCCCAAGATCAAGGACTCTTTGGCCAGAAATATGTTCAGGAGGTCAAAATGGGACCTCTGTATAGCTGATTTATCATCAAAAGGATTCTATAACTTACATAGTTAGAATTTTTTTTAGGACACTTTGACCACAAATAAGTTCAAAAGGTCAGATATGGACATCTATATGGCTTATGAAGCATCAGAAGGAGTCTATGAGTATGTATAGAAAGCCCAAGATCGAAGACTCTTTGGCCAGAGATATGTTCAGGAGGTCAAAAGGGGACCTCTGTATAGCTGATTTATCATCAAAAGGAGTCTATAACTTTCTATAGTTTGAAACATTTTGAGGACACTTTGACCACAAATAAGTTCAAAAGGTCAGATATGGACATCTATATGGCTTATGAAGCATCAGAAGGAGTCTATGAGGATGTATAGAAAACGCAAGATCGAGGACTCTTTGGCCAGAAATATGTTCTGGAGGTCAAAAGGGGCCCTCTGTATAGCTGATTTATCATCAAAAGGAGTCTATAACCTTATATAGTTTGAAAAAATGTTAGGACACTTTGACCACAAATAAGTTCAAAAGGTCAGATATGGACATCTATATGGCTTATGAAGCATCAGAAGGAGTCTATGAGTATGTATAGAAAGCCCAAGATCGAGGACTCTTTGGCAAGAAATATGTTCCTTGGGTCAAATATGGACTTCTGTATGGCTGATGTAACATCAGAAAAAGTTAACGAGTATAAATGGAAAGGTCAAGTTTCGAGTACTCCTTGGCCAGAAAAAAATTCAGTATGTCAAATTTGGACCTTTGTCAGGATGATATAACTTCTTTAAGGACTCTTTGGCCAGAAATATGTTCAGTAGGTCGAAAGCGTACCTATGTATAGCTCATTGTTATAACATTATGTGCTTTGCACAAACGATCTAACGTTGAGCATCATTAAAGAAACATAGTTTATGTACTTCGTGCATTGCATTGCATTGCATTGCACACCAAAACTAACTCAATGCCATGTTCATTAGAGAGATAACATGTGTTTTTGCTTTGCACAAACTAACGTTGTGCACTGAAGATTAACATACAGTCTGTGCACTACTTGCATTGCATTGCACAACAGAACTAACTCGATCCAATGTTCATTAGAAAGATAACATGTGTGTTGTTGCATTGCATTGCATTGCACACACGATCTAACGTTGTGCATTGAAGAATAACATAGGCTATGCACTATTTGCATTGCATTGCACTAAATCATTCCCATGTTCATTATAGAGATGATATGTGTGTTGATGCATTGCATTGAATTGCATTGCACTAACGATCTAACGTTGTGCACTGAAGAATAACATATAGGTTATGCACTTTTTGCATTGCATTGCACACCAGAACTACCTCATTCCCATGTTGATTAAAGACATAACGTGTGTTGTTGCATTGCATTGTATTGCATTGCATTGCTTTGCACTAACGATCTAACGTTGTGCACTGAAGAATAACATATAGGTTATGCACTTTTCGCATTGCATTGCACACCAGAACTACCTCATTCCCATGTTGATTAAAGACATAACGTGTGTTGTTGCATTGCATTGCATTGCATTGCATTGATTTGCAATGCTTTGCACTGCATTGCATTGCATTGCACTATAACGATCTAACTTTGTGCACTAAAGAATAACATATAGATTATGCACTTTTTGCATTTCATTGCATTGCACACCAGACCTAAATCATTCCCATGTTCATTAAAGAGATAACGTTTGTTGGTGCATTGTATTGCATTGCACACTAGAACTTAACCATTCCCATGTTCATTAAAGAGATGGTATTGTGTGTTGTTGCATTGCATTGCACTAACGATCTAAAGTTATGCACTGAAGAATAACACGTTATGCACTTTTTGCATTGCATTGCATTGCACACCAGAACTACCTCATTCCCATGTTGATTAAAGACATAACGTGTGTTGTTGCATTGCATTGTATTGCATTGCATTGCATTGCACTAACGATCTAACGTTGTGCACTGAAGAATAACATATAGGTTATGCACTTTTCGCATTGCATTGCACACCAGAACTACCTCATTCCCATGTTGATTAAAGACATAACGTGTGTTGTTGCATTGCATTGTATTACATTGCATTGCATTGCACTAACGATCTAACTTTGTGCACTGAAGAATAACATATGTTATGCACTTTCCGCATTGCATTGCACACCAAAACTAACTCATTCCCATGTTCATTAAAGAGATAACATATGTGTTGTTGCAATTGCATTGCACAAACGATCTAACGTTGTGCACTGAAGAATAACTTATAGGTTATGCATATTTCGCAGTGCATTGCATTGCACACCAGAACTAAATCATTCCCTTGTTCATTATAGAGATGATATGTGTGTTGATGCATTGCATTGAATTGCATTGCACTAACGATCTAACGTTGTGCACTGAAGAATAACATATGGTTATGCACTTTTTGCATTGCATTGCATTGCACACCAGAACTAAATCATTCCCATGTTCATTAAAGACATAACGTGTGTTGTTGCATTGCATTGCATTGCATTGCATTGCATTGCATTGCATTGCATTGCTTTGCACTGCATTGCTTTGCATTGCATTGCATTGCATTGCATTGCATTGCACTAACGATCTAACGTTGTGCACTGAAGAATAACATATAGGTTATGCACTTTTTGCATTGCATTGCATTGCACACCAGAACTAAATCATTCCCATGTTCATTAAAGAGATAATGTGTGTTGTTGCATTGCATTGTATTGTATTGCATTGCATTGATTTGCATTGCATTGCTTTGCACTGCATTTCATTGCATTGCATTGCACTAACGATCTAAAGTTGTGCACTGACGAATAACATATAGGTTATGCACTTTTTGCATTGCATTGCACACCAGAACATTGCTTTGCATTGCTTTGCACTGCATTGCATTGCATTGCACTGACGATCTAACTTTGTGCACGGAAGAATAACATATAGGTTATGCACTTTTTGCATTTCATTGCATTGCACTCCAGAACTAAATCATTCCCATGTTCATTAAAGACATAACGTGTGTTGTTGTATTGCATTGCATTGCATTGCATTGAATTGCATTGCATTAACGATTTAAAGTTGTGCCCTGAAGAATAACATATGTTATGCACTTTTTGCATTTCATTGCATTGCACTCCAGAACTAAATCATTCCCATGTTCATTAAAGACATAACGTGTGTTGTTGTATTGCATTGCATTGCATTGCATTGAATTGCATTGCATTAACGATTTAAAGTTGTGCCCTGAAGAATAACATATGTTATGCACTTTTTGCATTGCATTGCATTGCACACCAGAACTACCTCATTCCCATGTTGATTAAAGACATAACGTGTGTTGTTGCATTGCATTGCATTGCACTGCATTGCATTGCATTGCATTGAATTGCATTGCACTAACGATTTAACGTTGTGCACTGAAGAATAACTATGTTATGCACTTTTTGCATTGCATTGCATTGCACACCAGAACTACCTCATTCCCATGTTGATTAAAGACATAACGTGTGTTGTTGCATTGCATTGCATTGCATTGATTTGCAATGCTTTGCACTGCATTGCATTGCATTGCACTATAACGATCTAACTTTGTGCACTAAAGAATAACATATAGATTATGCACTTTTTGCATTTCATTGCATTGCACACCAGACCTAAATCATTCCCATGTTCATTAAAGAGATAACGTTTGTTGGTGCATTGTATTGCATTGCACACTAGAACTTAACCATTCCCATGTTCATTAAAGAGATGGTATTGTGTGTTGTTGCATTGCATTGCACTAACGATCTAAAGTTATGCACTGAAGAATAACACGTTATGCACTTTTTGCATTGCATTGCATTGCACACCAGAACTACCTCATTCCCATGTTGATTAAAGACATAACGTGTGTTGTTGCATTGCATTGTATTGCATTGCATTGCTTTGCACTAACGATCTAACGTTGTGCACTGAAGAATAACATATAGGTTATGCACTTTTCGCATTGCATTGCACACCAGAACTACCTCATTCCCATGTTGATTAAAGACATAACGTGTGTTGTTGCATTGCATTGCATTGCATTGCATTGATTTGCAATGCTTTGCACTGCATTGCATTGCATTGCACTATAACGATCTAACTTTGTGCACTAAAGAATAACATATAGATTATGCACTTTTTGCATTTCATTGCATTGCACACCAGACCTAAATCATTCCCATGTTCATTAAAGAGATAACGTTTGTTGGTGCATTGTATTGCATTGCACACTAGAACTTAACCATTCCCATGTTCATTAAAGAGATGGTATTGTGTGTTGTTGCATTGCATTGCACTAACGATCTAAAGTTATGCACTGAAGAATAACACGTTATGCACTTTTTGCATTGCATTGCATTGCACACCAGAACTACCTCATTCCCATGTTGATTAAAGACATAACGTGTGTTGTTGCATTGCATTGTATTGCATTGCATTGCATTGCACTAACGATCTAACGTTGTGCACTGAAGAATAACATATAGGTTATGCACTTTTCGCATTGCATTGCACACCAGAACTACCTCATTCCCATGTTGATTAAAGACATAACGTGTGTTGTTGCATTGCATTGCATTGCATTGCATTGATTTGCAATGCTTTGCACTGCATTGCATTGCATTGCATTGCACTAACGATCTAACTTTGTGCACTAAAGAATAACATATAGGTTATGCATTTTTATTGCATTGCACACCAGACCTAAATCGTTCCCATGTTCATTAAAGAGATAACGTTTGTTGGTGCATTGCATTGCATTGCACTAGCGATGTAACGTTGTGCACTGAAGAATAACATATAGCTTATGCACTTTTTGCATTGCATTGCACACTAGAACTTAACCATTCCCATGTTCATTAAAGAGATGGTATTGTGTGTTGTTGCATTGCATTGCACTAACGATCTAACGTTGTGCACTGAAGAATAACATGCACTTTTCGCATTGCATTGCACACCAGAACTACCTCATTCCCATGTTGATTAAAGACATAACGAGCGTTTTTGCATTGCATTGTATTGCACTATATTGATTTGCATTGCATTTCATTGCATTGCATTACACTAACGCTCTGACGTTGTGCACTGAAGAATAACATATAGGTTATGCACTTTTTGCATTGCATTGCATTGCACACCAGAACTAAATCATTCCCATGTTCTTTAAAGAGATGATATGTGTGTTGTTGCATTGCAATAATTTCCCTTAAAAGAATAAATGAATAAGTTAGTTATTGTGCAATGCCAATGCACTATGTCATGTGTCAAATCAGGCCTACAGAGGTCCCTCTTTGACCTACAGAACATATTTTCTGTCCAAAGAGTTCTTACTGACTTCTTACTGACTTCTTGTGCTGTTGTATTAGCAAGACAGTAGTCCATGTTTGACTTGCTGCACATATTTCTGACCCAAAGTAATCGATCTTAAACTTTCTATACATTTTCGTAGAATCTTTCTGATGTTACATCAGCCATACAGAAGTCCATTTTTGACCTACTGAACACATTTCTGGATAAAGAGTCCTTGAATATTAAATTGCTAAACATACAAGACTGACTTCTTGTAATGTTATATAAGCCAGACAGTAGTCCATATTTGACTGATTGAACATATTTTTGGCAAAAGAGTCCTCAAAAGGTATTTTGTGTATATTATACACTTATAGACTCCTTCTGATGTTAAATCAGCCATATAGAGGTGCATATTTGACCTATTGAACTTATTTCTGGTCAAAGGTTTTTAAACAAACTTATAGACTCCTTCTGATGTTACATCACCCATAAAAAAAGTACTTTTTTGACATGAAACTTAACTTACATACATACTGTACTTAAAGTACATACTGACTTCTTGTGATGTTAACTCAGGCAAGGAGTAGTCGATATTTGACCGATTGAACACATTTTTGGCCAAAGAGGCCTCGAAATGTTTTTTTTTTACTCTTTATATTATATATTTATATATATATTTATAGACTCCTTCTGATGTTAAATCAGCCATAGAGAAGTCCATATTTCAACTACTGGGAAAAAGAGTACTCGATCCTGAACTTTCTATACATACTCTAGACGTCTTCTGATGCTTCATAAGCCATTTAGAAGTCAATGGGTCCTTAAAAGGTTTTAAATATATATAATCTTATATAATATATAATACTTAAGCTATATAAACTTATAGACTAATTGTGATGTTAAATCAGCTATACAGAGGTCACTTTTTTTACCTACTAAACATAATTCGGGCCAAAGAGTACTCAAACTTGAACTTTCTATACATACTTGTTGACTCCTTCTGATGTTACATCAGCCATGAAGTAGTCCATATGTGACCCAAGGAACATATTTCTCATTCCTCAAAATTTTTCAAACTACATAAATTTATAGACTCCTTCTGATAACAAATCAGCTATACAAAGGTCACCTTTTGACCTTCTGAACATATTTCTGGCCAGAGACCTTGAACATTTACCTTACTATTTATATTTCTCCTACCATAAAGACTTCTTGTGATGTTATGTCAGCCAGACTGTAGCCATATTTGACTGATTTAACAAGTTTTTGGCCAAAGAATCCTCAAAATGTTTTTTACTCTTAGAAACTCATAGACTCCTTCTGATGTTAAATCAGCCATACAGAAGTCCATATTTGACCCAAGGAATATATTTATGGCCATAGAGTTCTCGATCTTGACCTTTCTATACATACTCATAGACTCCTTCTAATGTTACATAAGCCATATAGATATCCATATCTGACCTTTTGAACTTATTTCTGGTCATCAAAAGATTTTAAACTATATAAAGTTATAGACTCTTTCTGATGATAAATCAGCTATTCAGAGGTCCCCTTTTGACCTACTGAACATATTTCTGGCCAAAGAGTCCTAAATCATTAACACTATACATTCAGATTGATATCTTCGGATGTTATTTCTTCCTGACAAAAGTCCATATTTGACATACTGAATTTTTTTCTGGCCAAGGAGTACTCGAAACTTGATCTTTCCATATATACTCGTTGACTTTTTCTGATGTTACGTCAGCCATATAGAAGTCCATATTTGACCCAAGGAACATATTTTTGGCCAAAGAGTCCTCGATCTTGGGCTTTCTATACATACTCATAGTCCAACTCCTTCTGATGCTTCATAAGCCATATAGATGTCCATATCTGACCTTTTGAACTTATTTCTGGTCAAAGTGTCCTCAAAATTTTTCAAACTATATAAAGTTATAGTCTCCTTCTGATGATAAATCAGCTATACAGAGGTCCCCTTTTGACCTACTGAACATATTTCTGGCCAAAGAGTCCTAAAAGATTAACACTATGCATTCAGACTGATATCTTCGGATGTTATATCATCCTGACAAAAGTCCATATTTGACCTACCAAATTTTTTTCTGGCCAAGGAGTGAGTACTCGAAACTTGACCTTTCCATATATACTTGTTGACTCTTTCTGATGTTACGTCAGACATACAGAATTCCATATTTGACCCAAGGAACATATTTCTTGCCAAAGAGTCCTCGATCTTGGGCTTTCTATACATACTCATAGACTCCTTCTGATGCTTCATAAGCCATATAGATGTCCATATCTGACATTTTGAACTTATTTGTGGTCAAAGTGTCCTAACATTTTTTCAAACTATAGAAAGTTATAGACTCCTTTTGATGATAATTCAGATATACAGAGGGCCCCTTTTGACCTCCAGAACATAATTCTGGCCAAAGAGTCCTTGATCTTGTGCTTTCTATACATACTCATAGACTCCTTCTGATGCCTCATAAGCCATATAGATGTCCATATCTGACCTTTCGAACTTATTTGTGGTCAAAGTGTCCTAACATTTTTTCAAACTATAGACAGTTATAGACTCCTTTTGAGGATAAATCAGCTATACAGAGGGCCCCTTTTGACATCCAGAACATATTTCTGGCCAAAGAGTCCTCGATCTTATGCTTTCTATACATACTCATAGACTCCTTCTGATGCCTCATAAGCCATATAGATGTCCATATCTGACCTTTTGAACTTATTTGTGGTCAAAGTGTCCTAAAAAAAATTCAAACTATATAAGGTTATAGACTCCTTTTGATGATAAATCAGCTATACAGAGGGCCCCTTTTGACCTCCAGAACATATTTCTGGCCAAAGAGTCCTCGATCTTGCGTTTTCTATACATCCTCATAGACTCCTTCTGATGCTTCATAAGCCATATAGATGTCCATATCTGACCTTTTGAACTTATTTGTGGTCAAAGTGTCCTCAAAATGTTTCAAACTATAGAAAGTTATAGACTCCTTTTGATGATAAATCAGCTATACAGAGGTCCCCTTTTGACCTCCTGAACATATCTCTGGCCAAAGAGTCTTCGATCTTGGGCTTTCTATACATACTCATAGACTCCTTCTGATGCTTCATAAGCCATATAGATGTCCATATCTGACCTTTTGAACTTATTTGTGGTCAAAGTGTCCTAAAAAAAATTCAAACTATGTAAGTTATAGAATCCTTTTGATGATAAATCAGCTATACAGAGGTCCCATTTTGACCTCCTGAACATATTTCTGGCCAAAGAGTCCTTGATCTTGGCCTTTCTATACATACTCATAGACGCCTTCTGATGCTTCATAAGCCATATAGATGTCCATATCTGACCTTTTGAACTTATTTGTGGTCAAAGTGTCCTCAAACTTTTTTCAAACTATATAAAGTTATAGTCTCCTTCTGATGATAAATCATCTATACAGAGGTCCCCTTTTGACCTACTGAACATATTTCTGGCCAAAGAGTCCTAAAAGATTAACACTATGCATTCAGACTGATATCTTCGGATGTTATATCATCCTGACAAAAGTCCATATTTGACCTACCAAATTTTTTTCTGGCCAAGGAGTGAGTACTCGAAACTTGACCTTTCCATATATACTTGTTGACTCTTTCTGATGTTACGTCAGACATACAGAATTCCATATTTGACCCAAGGAACATATTTGTTGCCAAAGAGTCCTCGATCTTGGGCTTTCTATACATACTCATAGACTCCTTCTGATGCTTCATAAGCCATATAGATGTCCATATCTGACATTTTGAACTTATTTGTGGTCAAAGTGTCCTAACATTTTTTCAAACTATAGAAAGTTATAGACTCCTTTTGATGATAATTCAGATATACAGAGGGCCCCTTTTGACCTCCAGAACATAATTCTGGCCAAAGAGTCCTTGATCTTGTGCTTTCTATACATACTCATAGACTCCTTCTGATGCCTCATAAGCCATATAGATGTCCATATCTGACCTTTCGAACTTATTTGTGGTCAAAGTGTCCTAACATTTTTTCAAACTATAGACAGTTATAGACTCCTTTTGAGGATAAATCAGCTATACAGAGGGCCCCTTTTGACATCCAGAACATATTTCTGGCCAAAGAGTCCTCGATCTTATGCTTTCTATACATACTCATAGACTCCTTCTGATGCCTCATAAGCCATATAGATGTCCATATCTGACCTTTTGAACTTATTTGTGGTCAAAGTGTCCTAAAAAAAATTCAAACTATATAAGGTTATAGACTCCTTTTGATGATAAATCAGCTATACAGAGGGCCCCTTTTGACCTCCAGAACATATTTCTGGCCAAAGAGTCCTCGATCTTGCGTTTTCTATACATCCTCATAGACTCCTTCTGATGCTTCATAAGCCATATAGATGTCCATATCTGACCTTTTGAACTTATTTGTGGTCAAAGTGTCCTCAAAATGTTTCAAACTATAGAAAGTTATAGACTCCTTTTGATGATAAATCAGCTATACAGAGGTCCCCTTTTGACCTCCTGAACATATCTCTGGCCAAAGAGTCTTCGATCTTGGGCTTTCTATACATACTCATAGACTCCTTCTGATGCTTCATAAGCCATATAGATGTCCATATCTGACCTTTTGAACTTATTTGTGGTCAAAGTGTCCTAAAAAAAATTCAAACTATGTAAGTTATAGAATCCTTTTGATGATAAATCAGCTATACAGAGGTCCCATTTTGACCTCCTGAACATATTTCTGGCCAAAGAGTCCTTGATCTTGGCCTTTCTATACATACTCATAGACGCCTTCTGATGCTTCATAAGCCATATAGATGTCCATATCTGACCTTTTGAACTTATTTGTGGTCAAAGTGTCCTCAAACTTTTTTCAAACTATATAAAGTTATAGTCTCCTTCTGATGATAAATCATCTATACAGAGGTCCCCTTTTGACCTACTGAACATATTTCTGGCCAAAGAGTCCTCGATCTTATGCTTTCTATACATACTCATAGACTCCTTCTGATGCCTCATAAGCCATATAGATGTCCATATCTGACCTTTTGAACTTATTTCTGGTCAAATGTCCTCAAAATTTTTCAAACTATACAAAGTTATTGTTGAGAATTCCTATGGATCACATGACGTAGCCAGTCAGGGGAGGAGCTAAGTCTCCTCAGGTGCACTTAATCACTAGTGTTTGGTGTGTTGGTGTGTGCCAGATGCAATGGAAGCAGACTGTCCGTTCTTTCTCTCCTAATGAGAACCTGTTGTAAGTTGATGTGTTCCTGACAATAAACCATACAACTCTATATCTGATTCCCATTCCACTCTATGGCTGATCTGTTACAATAAATGAGTATGGACTGAGTACTGGACCCCTGTGTTTTAATGGACACACCATCCTGGTAGCACATTTCCTGAACCAAACATCCAAAACTTTACAGTTATAGTCTCCTTCTGATAATAAATCAGCTATACAAAGGTCACCTTTTGACCTTCTGAACATATTTCTGGCCAAAGAGTTCTTGAACATTATCTTGCTATACTACAGATTGACTTCTTGTGATGTTATATTAACCAGCCAGTAGTCTATTTTTGACCTACTGAAAATATTTCTGGCCAGAGTCCGTGAACATTAACTCACTATACAATATAGACTGACTTCTTGCAATGCCAAACCAGGCAGGCAGTAGTCCATATTTGACCGATTGAAAAAAAATTTGACCAAAGAGTTCTCAAAAGGATTTTGTCTATCATAATCTATAGACTCCTTCTGATGTCCGAAAATATTACTGGCCAAAGAGTCCTTAAGGTTTAACACTATACATTCAGACTGATATCTTCGGATGTTATATCATCATGACAAAAGTCCATATTTGACATAGTGAAATTTTTTCTGGTCAAAGAGTCTCAACTTGACCATTCTTTATATACTCATTGACTCTTTCTGATTCTTCATTAAATCAAATCAAATCAAGTATATTTGTATAGCGCTTTTCACAATACAGATTGTATCAAAGCAGCTTCACAGTATTAAATTAAAATAAAATAATACAACAAGGTTTGTTTCTAGTGGAATTTATTGATTGATAAAATAAAATTAAATATCCCCAAAATATCCCCAACTGAGCAAGCCAAAGGCAACAGTGGCATTAGCTATATAGATGTCCATATCTGGCGAATTGAAAATATATTTGGCAAAAAGGTCCTCACAAGTTAACTTACTAAATACTCATAGACTTCTTCTGATGATACATCACTTTAACAGGTATGTGACCCTCTGAATATATTTTTGGCCAAAGAATCATTGAACATTAACTCTCTATACATATTGACTTAAGAGTCAAAATTTGACCTCTTTTGGTCTGATTTATCATCAGATGGAGTCTATAATTTGACATAGTTTAAAAACTTTTGAGGAACCTTTGACCAGAAATAATAATAGGTCATAAATATGGACATATATATATGGCTTATGAAGAATCAGAAGGAGACTATGAGTATGTATAGAAAGTTCAAGATTGGCCACAAATATGTCCCTTGGGTCAATTATGGACTTCTTTATGGCTGATGTAACATCAGATGGGATCGAGGACTCTTTTACCAGAAATATTTTCAGTAGGTAAATTATGGAGTACTCTCTGGCTGATGAAGCACTAAAAGGAGTCAATGAGCATGTATAGAAAGTTCAAGTACATAGACTCGTTGGCCAGAAAAAAAAAGTCATTATGGACAGTTGTCTGGCCGATGTACTATCTGAAGGAGTCTATAAGTGTGAATAGAAAGTTCAAGATCAAGGACTCTTCAGTCAGAAATATGTTCAACATGTTAAATCTGAACTACTTTATGGCTAAAGAAACAAAATAAGGCGTCACTGAGGATGTATAGAAAGTTCAAAATCGAGGACTCTTTTACCAGAAATATTTTCAGTAGGTCCATTATTGACTACTGTCTGACTGATGAAACACTACAAGGAGTCAATTAGCATGTACAACATTTTCAAGTCAGAAATATGTTCAACATGTCAAATCTGGACTTCTGTATGGCTAAAGAAACAAAATAAGGCATCACTGAGAATGTATAGAAAGTTCAAGATCGAGAACTCTTTTACTTCAATAGTCAATATCTACTATTGTCTGGCCGATGTACTATCTGAAAGAGTCTATAATAAGTATGAATAGAAAGTTCAAGATCGAGGACTCTTCGGTCAGAAATATGTTCATTATGTCAAATCAGAACTACTGCATGGCTGATGAAACACCAGAAAGAGTCTATGAGTATGTTTAAAAGGTTCAAGATCGAGGACTCTTTTGCCAGAAATATGTTTAGTGGGTCAAATATGGACTGCTGTCTGGCTGATGAATCAGAAGTCAATGAAGATTGAGGAAGAAGATTATGAATAGAAAGTTCAAGTTCAAAGACTCTTCAGGTAGAAATATGTTCAGTGGGTCAATTATCTATATGGAGTCACTGAGAATCTATAGAAAGTTCAAGACAGAGGACTCTTTTACTATAAATATGTTCAGAGGGTCAATTATGGACTATCGTCTGCTTGTGAAACATCAGAAGGAGTCAATGAGCCTATATAGAAAGTTCAAGTTCAAGACTCTTCGGGCAGCAATATGTTCAGTAGGTCAATTATGGACTAATGTCTGGCTGATGAAACACTAAAAGGAGTCAATTAGCATGTACAGAATGTTCAAGTTCATGGACTTGTTGGCCAGAAATATGTTTAATAATTAATATGGACAATTGTCTGTCCGATGTACTTTTATAATTATGAATAGAAAGTTCAAGATCAAAAACTCTTTGGTCAGAAATATGTTCAACATGTCAAATCTGGACTTCTGTATGGCTGAAGAAACATCAGAAGTAAATGATTATGTATAGAAAGTTCAAGTTCATAGACTCTTCGGGCAGAAAAATGTTCAGTAGGTCAATTGTGGACAATTATCTGGCTGATGAAACATCAGAAGGAGTATGTATAGAAAGAATAAGATCAAGGTCTCTTTGGCCAGAAATATGTTCAATTGATCAAATTTTGAAATACTATATTGCTGTTGTAAAATCAGGAGTCATTGAGTATGTATTGAAAAATGTTCATAGACTCATTGGTCAGAAATAGGTTTAATAGGTCATATTGATACAATACAATACAATAATGTTTTGGTAAAATCAGAAGGAGTCAATGTATAGAGAAATCAAGATTATAAACCCATCGCTCAGAAATGAGTTTAGTAGTCAATTATGGATCATTTTTTGGCTGAAGTACTATCTGAAAGCGTCTATGAGTACGTATAGAAAGATCAAGGACTCTTCCAGACAGAAATATGTTCAATTGTCAAATATGGATAATAGCCTGGGTGATGAAAAATGAGAAGGAGATAGTAATTATGTATAGATAATTAAAGTTCTAAGTCTCTTTGGCCAGATATGTGTTCAATGGGTCAAATTTGGACTAACAATATGGTTGATTTAACATCAAAAGTAGTCGATGAGAATGCATATAAACATACCTTTTGACGACTCTTTTGGCCAGAAATATGTTCTCTTGGTCAAATATGGACTACCGTATGGTGGATGTAAAATCAAAAATAGTCTAGGAGAAGGAACAGTAAGTTAAACTTTGATGATTCTTTTGCCAGAAATATGTTCAGTAGGTCAACATGACTTCTGTCTCAATGATGAAACATCAGAACAAGCCTATGATTATGTATAGAACGATCAAGATCGAGGACACTTTGGTTATAGAAATGTTCAATAGGTCAAATTTGAACTATACTGTATGGCTGATGAAACATCAGAAGGATTGTAAAAGCAATTAGTCTAGAAATTTAAAGTTCAAAGTCTCATGTCTAGAAATATGTTCAAAATATAAAATTTGAACTACTGTTCAAATACATTGGATAGCAGATAATTAATTAACAAGTCTACAAGTATGTTTAGACAGTTCAAGATCGAGGACTCTATGGTCAGAAATATATTCAATGGGTCAAGTATGGACATCTTTCAGGCTGATGAAACATCGGAAGCTGTCAATGAGCATGTACAGAAAGGTCAAGATCAGGGACTCTTTGACCAGAAATATATTAGTAGGTCAAATATGGACTTTTGTATGGCTAATGTATTATTAAGAGAAGTCAATAAGCAGAGAAAGTTAATGTTCAAAGACTCTTTGGCCAAAAATGTGTTCAGTAGTTCAAATAGGAACCTCTGTATGGCTGAATTAACATAATAAGAAACCCTTTGAGGACCATTTGACCAGAAATAAGTTCAATAGGTCAAATATGGAATTCTATATGTGGCTTATGAACCATCAGAAGGAGTCTAGGAGTGAGAATGCAAATCTCAAGATTGAGGACTATTTTTTATCAGAAGGAGTCTATAACTTTATATAGTTTGAAAAATTTTGAGGACACTTTGACCAGAAATAAGTTCAAAAGGATAGATATGGACATCTATATGGCTTATGAAGCATCAGAAGGAGTCTATGAGTATGTATAGAAAGCCCAAGATCGAGGACTCTTTGGCAAGAAATATGTTCCTTGGGTCAAATATGGAATTCTGTATGTCTGACGTAACATCAGAAAGAGTCAACAAGTATATATGAAAAGGTCAAGTTTCGAGTACTCACTCCTTGGCCAGAAAAAAATTCGGTAGGTCAAATATGGACTTTTGTCAGGATGATATAACATCCGAAGATATCAGTCTGAATGTATAGTGTTAATCTTTTAGGACTCTTTGGCCAGAAATATGTTCAGTAGGTCAAAAGGGGACCTCTGTATAGCTGATTTATTATCAGAAGGAGACTATAACTTTATATAGTTTGAAATATTCTGAGGACACTTTGACCAGAAATAAGTTCAAAAGGTCAGATATGGACATCTATATGGCTTATGAAGCATCAGAAGGAGTTGGACTATGAGTATTTATAGAAAGCCCAAGATCGAGGACTCTTTGGCCAAAAATATGTTCCTTGGGTCAAATATGGACTTCTGTATGGCTGACGTAACATCAGAAAAAGTCAACGAGTATATATGGAAAGGTCAAGTTTCGAGTACTCCTTGGCCGGAAAAAAATTCAGTATGTCAAATATGGACTTTTGTCAGGATGATATAACATCCGAAGATATCAATCTGAATGTATAGTGTTAATCATTTAGGACTCTTTGTCAGAAATATGTTCAGTAGGTCAAAAGGGGACCTCTGAATAGCGGATTTATCATCAGAAGGAGACTAACATTTTAGTCTCCTAACATTTTAGTCTCTCATTTTAGTCTCTTCTGATTTATTATCAGAAGGAGTCTATAACTTTATATAGTTTGAAAAATTTGACATTTGACCACAAATAAGTTCAAAAGGTCAGATATGGACATCTATATGGCTTATGAAGCATCAGAAGGAGTCTATGAGTATGTATAGAAAGCCCAAGATCAAGGACTCTTTGGCCAGAAATATGTTCAGGAGGTCAAAAGGGGACCTCTGTATAGCTGATTTATCATCAAAAGGAGTCTATAACTTTATATAGTTTGAAAAAATGTTAGGACACTTTGACCACAAATAAGTTCAAAAGGTCAGATATGGACATCTATATGGCTTATGAAGCACCAGAAGGAGTCTATGAGTGTGTATAGAAAGCCCAAGATCAAGGACTCTTTGGCCAGAAATATGTTCAGGAGGTCAAAAGGGGACCTCTGTATAGCTGATTTATCATCAAAAGGAGTCTATAACTTTATATAGTTTTAATTTTTTTTAGGTCACTTTGACCACAAATAAGTTCAAAAGGTCAGATATGGAAATCTAAATGGCTTATGAAGCATCAGAAGGAGTCTATGAGTATGTAAAGAAAGCCCAAGATCGAGGACTCATTGGCCAGAAATATGTTCTGGAGGTCAAAAGGGGACCTCTGTATAGCTGATTTATCATCAAAAGGAGTCTATAACTTTATATAGTTTGAAAAAATGTTAGGACACTTTGACCACAAATAAGTTCAAAAGGTCAGATGTGGACATCTATATGGCTTATGAAGCATCAGAAGGAGTCTATGAGTATGTATAGAAAGCCCAAGATCGAGGACTCTTTGGCCAGAAATATGTTCAGTAGGTCAAAAAGGGGCCCTCTGTATAGCTGATTTATCATCAAAAGGAGTCTATAACTTTATATAGTTTGAAAAAATGTTAGGACACTTTGACCACAAATAAGTTCAAAAGGTCAGACATGGACATCTATATGGCTTATGAAGCATCGGAAGGAGTCTATGAGTATGTATAGAAAGCCCAAGATCAAGGACTCTTTGGCCAGAAATATGTTCAGTAGGTCAAAAATAGACTACTGGCTGGTTAATATAACATCACAAGAAGTCAATCTGTAGTATAGCAAGACAATGTTCAAGAACTCTTTGGCCAGAAACATGTTCAGAAGGTCAAAAGGTGACCTTTGTATAGCTGATTTATTATCAGAAGGAGTCTATAACTTTATATAGTTTGAAAAATTTTGAGGACATTTGACCAGAAATAAGTACAAAAGGACAGATATGGACATCTATATGGCTTATGAAGCATCAGAAGGAGTCTATGAGTATGTATAGAAAGCCCAAGATCGAGGACTCTTTGGCAACAAATATGTTCCTTGGGTCAAATATGGACTTCTGTATGGCTGACGTAACATCAGAAAAAGTCAACGAGTATATATGGAAAGGTCAAGTTTCGAGTACTCCTTGGCCAGAAAAAAATTCAGTATGTCAAATATGGACTTTTGTCAGGATGATATAACATCCGAAGATATCAGTCTGAATGTATAGTGTTAATCTTTTAGGACTCTTTGGCCAGAAATATGTTCAGTAGGTCAAAAGGGGACCTCTGTATAGCTGATTTATCATCAGAAGGAGACTAACATTTTAGTCTCCTAACATTTTAGTCTCTCATTTTAGTCTCTTCTGATTTATTATCAGAAGGAGTCTATAACTTTATATAGTTTGAAAAATTTGACATTTGACCACAAATAAGTTCAAAAGGTCAGATATGGACATCTATATGGCTTATGAAGCATCAGAAGGAGTCTATGAGTATGTATAGAAAGCCCAAGATCAAGGACTCTTTGGCCAGAAATATGTTCAGGAGGTCAAAAGGGGACCTCTGTATAGCTGATTTATCATCAAAAGGAGTCTATAACTTTATATAGTTTGAAAAAATGTTAGGACACTTTGAACACAAATAAGTTCAAAAGGTCAGATATGGACATCTATATGGCTTATGAAGCACCAGAAGGAGTCTATGAGTGTGTATAGAAAGCCCAAGATCAAGGACTCGTTGGCCAGAAACATGTTCAGGAGGTCAAAAGGGGACCTCTGTATAGCTGACTTATCATCAAAAGGAGTCTATATATATAGTTTGAATTTTTTTTAGGACACTTTGACCACAAATAAGTTCAAAAGGTCAGATGTGGACATCTATATGGCTTATGAAGCATCAGAAGGAGTCTATGAGTATGTATAGAAAGCCCAAGATCGAGGACTCTTTGGCCAGAAATATGTTCAGTAGGTCAAAAAGGGGCCCTCTGTATAGCTGATTTATCATCAAAAGGTGTTTATAACTTTCTATAGTTTGAAAACTTTTGAGGACACTTTGACCACAAATAAGTTCAAAAGGTCAGATGTGGACATCTATATGGCTTATGAAGCATCAGAAGGAGTCTATGAGTGTGTATAGAAAGCCCAAGATCGAGGACTCTTTGGCCAGAAATATGTTCAGTAGGTCAAAAAGGGGCCCTCTGTATAGCTGATTTATCATCAAAAGGAGTCTATAACTTTATATAGTTTGAAAAAATGTTAGGACACTTTGACCACAAATAAGTTCAAAAGGTCAGACATGGACATCTATATGGCTTATGAAGCATCGGAAGGAGTCTATGAGTATGTATAGAAAGCCCAAGATCAAGGACTCTTTGGCCAGAAATATGTTCAGTAGGTCAAAAATAGACTACTGGCCGGTTAATATAACATCACAAGAAGTCAATCTGTAGTATAGCAAGACAATGTTCAAGAACTCTTTGGCCAGAAATATGTTCAGAAGGTCAAAAGGTGACCTTTGTATAGCTGATTTATTATCAGAAGGAGTCTATAACTTTATATAGTTTGAAAAATTTTGAGGACATTTGACCAGAAATAAGTACAAAAGGACAGATATGGACATCTATATGGCTTATGAAGCATCAGAAGGAGTCTATGAGTATGTATAGAAAGCCCAAGATCGAGGACTCTTTGGCAACAAATATGTTCCTTGGGTCAAATATGGACTTCTGTATGGCTGACGTAACATCAGAAAAAGTCAACGAGTATATATGGCAAGGTCAAGTTTCGAGTACTCCTTGGCCAGAAAAAAATTCAGTATGTCAAATATGGACTTTTGTCAGGATGATATAACATCCGAAGATATCAGTCTGAATGTATAGTGTTAATCTTTTAGGACTCTTTGGCCAGAAATATGTTCAGTAGGTCAAAAGGGGACCTCTGTATAGCTGATTTATCATCAGAAGGAGACTAACATTTTAGTCTCCTAACATTTTAGTCTCTCATTTTAGTCTCTTCTGATTTATTATCAGAAGGAGTCTATAACTTTATATAGTTTGAAAAATTTGACATTTGACCACAAATAAGTTCAAAAGGTCAGATATGGACATCTATATGGCTTATGAAGCATCAGAAGGAGTCTATGAGTATGTATAGAAAGCCCAAGATCAAGGACTCTTTGGCCAGAAATATGTTCAGGAGGTCAAAAGGGGACCTCTGTATAGCTGATTTATCATCAAAAGGAGTCTATAACTTTATATAGTTTGAAAAAATGTTAGGACACTTTGACCACAAATAAGTTCAAAAGGTCAGATATGGACATCTATATGGCTTATGAAGCACCAGAAGGAGTCTATGAGTGTGTATAGAAAGCCCAAGATCAAGGACTCGTTGGCCAGAAACATGTTCAGGAGGTCAAAAGGGGACCTCTGTATAGCTGACTTATCATCAAAAGGAGTCTATATATATAGTTTGAATTTTTTTTAGGACACTTTGACCACAAATAAGTTCAAAAGGTCAGATGTGGACATCTATATGGCTTATGAAGCATCAGAAGGAGTCTATGAGTATGTATAGAAAGCCCAAGATCAAGGACTCTTTGGCCAGAAATATGTTCAGGAGGTCAAAAGGGGACCTCTGTATAGCTGATTTATCATCAAAAGGAGTCTATAACTTTATATAGTTTTAATTTTTTTTAGGTCACTTTGACCACAAATAAGTTCAAAAGGTCAGATATGGAAATCTAAATGGCTTATGAAGCATCAGAAGGAGTCTATGAGTATGTAAAGAAAGCCCAAGATCGAGGACTCATTGGCCAGAAATATGTTCTGGAGGTCAAAAGGGGACCTCTGTATAGCTGATTTATCATCAAAAGGAGTCTATAACTTTATATAGTTTGAAAAAATGTTAGGACACTTTGACCACAAATAAGTTCAAAAGGTCAGATGTGGACATCTATATGGCTTATGAAGCATCAGAAGGAGTCTATGAGTATGTATAGAAAGCCCAAGATCGAGGACTCTTTGGCCAGAAATATGTTCAGTAGGTCAAAAAGGGGCCCTCTGTATAGCTGATTTATCATCAAAAGGAGTCTATAACTTTATATAGTTTGAAAAAATGTTAGGACACTTTGACCACAAATAAGTTCAAAAGGTCAGACATGGACATCTATATGGCTTATGAAGCATCGGAAGGAGTCTATGAGTATGTATAGAAAGCCCAAGATCAAGGACTCTTTGGCCAGAAATATGTTCAGTAGGTCAAAAATAGACTACTGGCTGGTTAATATAACATCACAAGAAGTCAATCTGTAGTATAGCAAGACAATGTTCAAGAACTCTTTGGCCAGAAACATGTTCAGAAGGTCAAAAGGTGACCTTTGTATAGCTGATTTATTATCAGAAGGAGTCTATAACTTTATATAGTTTGAAAAATTTTGAGGACATTTGACCAGAAATAAGTACAAAAGGACAGATATGGACATCTATATGGCTTATGAAGCATCAGAAGGAGTCTATGAGTATGTATAGAAAGCCCAAGATCGAGGACTCTTTGGCAACAAATATGTTCCTTGGGTCAAATATGGACTTCTGTATGGCTGACGTAACATCAGAAAAAGTCAACGAGTATATATGGAAAGGTCAAGTTTCGAGTACTCCTTGGCCAGAAAAAAATTCAGTATGTCAAATATGGACTTTTGTCAGGATGATATAACATCCGAAGATATCAGTCTGAATGTATAGTGTTAATCTTTTAGGACTCTTTGGCCAGAAATATGTTCAGTAGGTCAAAAGGGGACCTCTGTATAGCTGATTTATCATCAGAAGGAGACTAACATTTTAGTCTCCTAACATTTTAGTCTCTCATTTTAGTCTCTTCTGATTTATTATCAGAAGGAGTCTATAACTTTATATAGTTTGAAAAATTTGACATTTGACCACAAATAAGTTCAAAAGGTCAGATATGGACATCTATATGGCTTATGAAGCATCAGAAGGAGTCTATGAGTATGTATAGAAAGCCCAAGATCAAGGACTCTTTGGCCAGAAATATGTTCAGGAGGTCAAAAGGGGACCTCTGTATAGCTGATTTATCATCAAAAGGAGTCTATAACTTTATATAGTTTGAAAAAATGTTAGGACACTTTGAACACAAATAAGTTCAAAAGGTCAGATATGGACATCTATATGGCTTATGAAGCACCAGAAGGAGTCTATGAGTGTGTATAGAAAGCCCAAGATCAAGGACTCGTTGGCCAGAAACATGTTCAGGAGGTCAAAAGGGGACCTCTGTATAGCTGACTTATCATCAAAAGGAGTCTATATATATAGTTTGAATTTTTTTTAGGACACTTTGACCACAAATAAGTTCAAAAGGTCAGATGTGGACATCTATATGGCTTATGAAGCATCAGAAGGAGTCTATGAGTATGTATAGAAAGCCCAAGATCGAGGACTCTTTGGCCAGAAATATGTTCAGTAGGTCAAAAAGGGGCCCTCTGTATAGCTGATTTATCATCAAAAGGTGTTTATAACTTTCTATAGTTTGAAAACTTTTGAGGACACTTTGACCACAAATAAGTTCAAAAGGTCAGATGTGGACATCTATATGGCTTATGAAGCATCAGAAGGAGTCTATGAGTGTGTATAGAAAGCCCAAGATCGAGGACTCTTTGGCCAGAAATATGTTCAGTAGGTCAAAAAGGGGCCCTCTGTATAGCTGATTTATCATCAAAAGGAGTCTATAACTTTATATAGTTTGAAAAAATGTTAGGACACTTTGACCACAAATAAGTTCAAAAGGTCAGACATGGACATCTATATGGCTTATGAAGCATCGGAAGGAGTCTATGAGTATGTATAGAAAGCCCAAGATCAAGGACTCTTTGGCCAGAAATATGTTCAGTAGGTCAAAAATAGACTACTGGCCGGTTAATATAACATCACAAGAAGTCAATCTGTAGTATAGCAAGACAATGTTCAAGAACTCTTTGGCCAGAAATATGTTCAGAAGGTCAAAAGGTGACCTTTGTATAGCTGATTTATTATCAGAAGGAGTCTATAACTTTATATAGTTTGAAAAATTTTGAGGACATTTGACCAGAAATAAGTACAAAAGGACAGATATGGACATCTATATGGCTTATGAAGCATCAGAAGGAGTCTATGAGTATGTATAGAAAGCCCAAGATCGAGGACTCTTTGGCAACAAATATGTTCCTTGGGTCAAATATGGACTTCTGTATGGCTGACGTAACATCAGAAAAAGTCAACGAGTATATATGGCAAGGTCAAGTTTCGAGTACTCCTTGGCCAGAAAAAAATTCAGTATGTCAAATATGGACTTTTGTCAGGATGATATAACATCCGAAGATATCAGTCTGAATGTATAGTGTTAATCTTTTAGGACTCTTTGGCCAGAAATATGTTCAGTAGGTCAAAAGGGGACCTCTGTATAGCTGATTTATCATCAGAAGGAGACTAACATTTTAGTCTCCTAACATTTTAGTCTCTCATTTTAGTCTCTTCTGATTTATTATCAGAAGGAGTCTATAACTTTATATAGTTTGAAAAATTTGACATTTGACCACAAATAAGTTCAAAAGGTCAGATATGGACATCTATATGGCTTATGAAGCATCAGAAGGAGTCTATGAGTATGTATAGAAAGCCCAAGATCAAGGACTCTTTGGCCAGAAATATGTTCAGGAGGTCAAAAGGGGACCTCTGTATAGCTGATTTATCATCAAAAGGAGTCTATAACTTTATATAGTTTGAAAAAATGTTAGGACACTTTGACCACAAATAAGTTCAAAAGGTCAGATATGGACATCTATATGGCTTATGAAGCACCAGAAGGAGTCTATGAGTGTGTATAGAAAGCCCAAGATCAAGGACTCGTTGGCCAGAAACATGTTCAGGAGGTCAAAAGGGGACCTCTGTATAGCTGACTTATCATCAAAAGGAGTCTATATATATAGTTTGAATTTTTTTTAGGACACTTTGACCACAAATAAGTTCAAAAGGTCAGATGTGGACATCTATATGGCTTATGAAGCATCAGAAGGAGTCTATGAGTATGTATAGAAAGCCCAAGATCAAGGACTCTTTGGCCAGAAATATGTTCAGGAGGTCAAAAGGGGACCTCTGTATAGCTGATTTATCATCAAAAGGAGTCTATAACTTTATATAGTTTTAATTTTTTTTAGGTCACTTTGACCACAAATAAGTTCAAAAGGTCAGATATGGAAATCTAAATGGCTTATGAAGCATCAGAAGGAGTCTATGAGTATGTAAAGAAAGCCCAAGATCGAGGACTCATTGGCCAGAAATATGTTCTGGAGGTCAAAAGGGGACCTCTGTATAGCTGATTTATCATCAAAAGGAGTCTATAACTTTATATAGTTTGAAAAAATGTTAGGACACTTTGACCACAAATAAGTTCAAAAGGTCAGATGTGGACATCTATATGGCTTATGAAGCATCAGAAGGAGTCTATGAGTATGTATAGAAAGCCCAAGATCGAGGACTCTTTGGCCAGAAATATGTTCAGTAGGTCAAAAAGGGGCCCTCTGTATAGCTGATTTATCATCAAAAGGAGTCTATAACTTTATATAGTTTGAAAAAATGTTAGGACACTTTGACCACAAATAAGTTCAAAAGGTCAGACATGGACATCTATATGGCTTATGAAGCATCGGAAGGAGTCTATGAGTATGTATAGAAAGCCCAAGATCAAGGACTCTTTGGCCAGAAATATGTTCAGTAGGTCAAAAATAGACTACTGGCTGGTTAATATAACATCACAAGAAGTCAATCTGTAGTATAGCAAGACAATGTTCAAGAACTCTTTGGCCAGAAACATGTTCAGAAGGTCAAAAGGTGACCTTTGTATAGCTGATTTATTATCAGAAGGAGTCTATAACTTTATATAGTTTGAAAAATTTTGAGGACATTTGACCAGAAATAAGTACAAAAGGACAGATATGGACATCTATATGGCTTATGAAGCATCAGAAGGAGTCTATGAGTATGTATAGAAAGCCCAAGATCGAGGACTCTTTGGCAACAAATATGTTCCTTGGGTCAAATATGGACTTCTGTATGGCTGACGTAACATCAGAAAAAGTCAACGAGTATATATGGAAAGGTCAAGTTTCGAGTACTCCTTGGCCAGAAAAAAATTCAGTATGTCAAATATGGACTTTTGTCAGGATGATATAACATCCGAAGATATCAGTCTGAATGTATAGTGTTAATCTTTTAGGACTCTTTGGCCAGAAATATGTTCAGTAGGTCAAAAGGGGACCTCTGTATAGCTGATTTATCATCAGAAGGAGACTAACATTTTAGTCTCCTAACATTTTAGTCTCTCATTTTAGTCTCTTCTGATTTATTATCAGAAGGAGTCTATAACTTTATATAGTTTGAAAAATTTGACATTTGACCACAAATAAGTTCAAAAGGTCAGATATGGACATCTATATGGCTTATGAAGCATCAGAAGGAGTCTATGAGTATGTATAGAAAGCCCAAGATCAAGGACTCTTTGGCCAGAAATATGTTCAGGAGGTCAAAAGGGGACCTCTGTATAGCTGATTTATCATCAAAAGGAGTCTATAACTTTATATAGTTTTAATTTTTTTTAGGTCACTTTGACCACAAATAAGTTCAAAAGGTCAGATATGGAAATCTAAATGGCTTATGAAGCATCAGAAGGAGTCTATGAGTATGTAAAGAAAGCCCAAGATCGAGGACTCATTGGCCAGAAATATGTTCTGGAGGTCAAAAGGGGACCTCTGTATAGCTGATTTATCATCAAAAGGAGTCTATAACTTTATATAGTTTGAAAAAATGTTAGGACACTTTGACCACAAATAAGTTCAAAAGGTCAGATATGGACATCTATATGGCTTATGAAGCACCAGAAGGAGTCTATGAGTGTGTATAGAAAGCCCAAGATCAAGGACTCTTTGGCCAGAAACATGTTCAGGAGGTCAAAAGGGGACCTCTGTATAGCTGACTTATCATCAAAAGGAGTCTATATATATAGTTTGAATTTTTTTTAGGACACTTTGACCACAAATAAGTTCAAAAGGTCAGATGTGGACATCTATATGGCTTATGAAGCATCAGAAGGAGTCTATGAGTATGTATAGAAAGCCCAAGATCAAGGACTCTTTGGCCAGAAATATGTTCAGAAGGTCAAAAGGGGACCTCTGTATAGCTGATTTATCATCAAAAGGTGTTTATAACTTTCTATAGTTTGAAAACTTTTGAGGACACTTTGACCACAAATAAGTTCAAAAGGTCAGATGTGGACATCTATATGGCTTATGAAGCATCAGAAGGAGTCTATGAGTATGTATAGAAAGCCCAAGATCGAGGACTCTTTGGCCAGAAATATGTTCAGTAGGTCAAAAAGGGGCCCTCTGTATAGCTGATTTATCATCAAAAGGAGTCTATAACTTTATATAGTTTGAAAAAATGTTAGGACACTTTGACCACAAATAAGTTCAAAAGGTCAGACATGGACATCTATATGGCTTATGAAGCATCGGAAGGAGTCTATGAGTATGTATAGAAAGCCCAAGATCAAGGACTCTTTGGCCAGAAATATGTTCAGTAGGTCAAAAATAGACTACTGGCTGGTTAATATAACATCACAATAAGTCAATCTGTAGTATAGCAAGACAATGTTCAAGAACTCTTTGGCCAGAAATATGTTCAGAAGGTCAAAAGGTGACCTTTGTATAGCTGATTTATTATCAGAAGGAGTCTATAACTTTATATAGTTTGAAAAATTTTGAGGACATTTGACCAGAAATAAGTTCAAAAGGACAGATATGGACATCTATATGGCTTATGAAGCATCAGAAGGAGTCTATGAGTATGTATAGAAAGCCCAAGATCGAGGACTCTTTGGCAAGAAATATGTTCCTTGGGTCAAATATGGAATTCTGTATGTCTGACGTAACATCAGAAAGAGTCAACAAGTATATATGGAAAGGTCAAGTTTCGAGTACTCACTCCTTGGCCAGAAAAAAATTTGGTAGGTCAAATATGGACTTTTGTCAGGATGATATAACATCCGAAGATATCAGTCTGAATGCATAGTGTTAATCTTTTAGGACTCTTTGGCCAGAAATATGTTCAGTAGGTCAAAAGGGGACCTCTGTATAGCTGATTTATCATCAGAAGGAGACTATAACTTTATATAGTTTGAAAAATTTTGAGGACACTTTGACTAGAAATAAGTTCAAAAGGTCAGATATGGACATCTATATGGCTTATGAAGCATCAGAAGGAGTTGGACTATGAGTATGTATAGAAAGCCCAAGATCGAGGACTCTTTGGCCAAAAATATGTTCCTTGGGTCAAATATGGACTTCTATATGGCTGACGTAACATCAGAAAAAGTCAACGAGTATATATGGAAAGATCAAGTTTCGAGTACTCCTTGGCCAGAAAAAAATTCAGTATGTCAAATATGGACTTTTGTCAGGAAGAAATAACATCCGAAGATATCAATCTGAATGTATAGTGTTAATGATTTAGGACTCTTTGGCCAGAAATATGTTCAGTAGGTCAAAAGGGGACCTCTGAATAGCTGATTTATCATCAGAAAGAGTCTATAACTTTATATAGTTTAAAATCTTTTGATGACCAGAAATAAGTTCAAAAGGTCAGATACGGATATCTATATGGCTTATGTAACATTAGAAGGAGTCTATGAGTATGTATAGAAAGGTCACGATCGAGAACTCTATGGCCATAAATATATTCCTTGGGTCAAATATGGACTTCTGTATGGCTGATTTAACATCAGAAGGAGTCTATGAGTTTCTAAGAGTAAAAAACATTTTGAGGATTCTTTGGCTAAAAACTTGTTAAATCAGTCAAATATGGCTACAGTCTGGCTGACATAACATCACAAGAAGTCTTTATGGTAGGAGAAATATAAATAGTAAGGTAAATGTTCAAGGTCTCTGGCCAGAAATATGTTCAGAAGGTCAAAAGGTGACCTTTGTATAGCTGATTTGTTATCAGAAGGAGTCTATAAATTTATGTAGTTTGAAAAATTTTGAGGAATGAGAAATATGTTCCTTGGGTCACATATGGACTACTTCATGGCTGACGTAACATCAGAAGGAGTCAACAAGTATGTATAGAAAGTTCTAGTTTGAGTACTCTTTGGCCCGAATTATGTTTAGTAGGTAAAAAAAGTGACCTCTGTATAGCTGATTTAACATCACAATTAGTCTATAAGTTTATATAGCTTAAGTATTATATATTATATAAGATTATATATATTTAAAACCTTTAAAGGACCCATTGACCAGAAATAAGTTTAACAGGTCAGATATGGACTTCTAAATGGCTTATGAAGCATCAGAAGATGTCTAGAGTATGTCTAGAAAGTTCAGGATCGAGTACTCTTTTTCCCAGTAGTTGAAATATGGACTACTCTATGGCTGATTTAACATCAGAAGGAGTCTATAAATTTATAAGAGTAAAAAAAAAACATTTCGAGGCCTCTTTGGCCAAAAATGTGTTCAATCGGTCAAATATCGACTACTCCTTGCCTGAGTTAACATCACAAGAAGTCAGTATGTACTTTAAGTACAGTATGTATGTAAGTTAAGTTTCATGTCAAAAAAGTACTTTTTTTTATGGGTGATGTAACATCAGAAGGAGTCTATAAGTTTGTTTAAAAACCTTTGAGGACCCTTTGACCAGAAATAAGTTCAATAGGTCAAATATGCACCTCTATATGGCTGATTTAACATCAGAAGGAGTCTATAAGTGTATAATATACACAAAATACCTTTTGAGGACTCTTTTGCCAAAAATATGTTCAATCAGTCAAATATGGACTACTGTCTGGCTTATATAACATTACAAGAAGTCAGTCTTGTATGTTTAGCAATTTAATATTCAAGGACTCTTTATCCAGAAATGTGTTCAGTAGGTCAAAAATGGACTTCTGTATGGCTGATGTAACATCAGAAAGATTCTACGAAAATGTATAGAAAGTTCAAGATCGATTAC
The DNA here is from genome assembly GCF_963993115.1 of Abramis brama. Taxonomy (NCBI): domain Eukaryota; kingdom Metazoa; phylum Chordata; class Actinopteri; order Cypriniformes; family Leuciscidae; genus Abramis; species Abramis brama. The sequence continues at coordinate 19,116,268 of NC_139974.1, read as the reverse complement.
TTTGGGTCAGAAATATGTGCAGCAAGTCAAACATGGACTACTGTCTTGCTAATACAACAGAACAAGAAGTCAGTAAGAAGTCAGTAAGAACTCTTTGGACAGAAAATATGTTCTGTAGGTCAAAGAGGGACCTCTGTAGGCCTGATTTGACACATGACATAGTGCATTTGGCATTGCACAATAACTAACTTATTCATTTATTCTTTTAAGGGAAATTATTGCAATGCAACAACACACATATCATCTCTTTAAAGAACATGGGAATGATTTAGTTCTGGTGTGCAATGCAATGCAATGCAAAAAGTGCATAACCTATATGTTATTCTTCAGTGCACAACGTTAGATCGTTAGTGCAATGCAATGCAATGCAATGCAATGCAAGTAAGTGCAAAGCAATGCAAATAAAAGCAATACAATGCAATGCAATACAATGCAATGCAACAACACACGTTATGTCTTCAATCAACATGGGAATGAGGTAGTTCTGGTGTGCAATGCAATGCAATGCAAAAAGTGCATAACATATGTTATTCTTCAGTGCATAACTTTAGATCGTTAGTGCAATGCAATGCACCAACAAACGTTATCTCTTTAATGAACATGGGAATGATTTAGGTCTGGTGTGCAATGCAATGAAATGCAAAAAGTGCATAATCTATATGTTATTCTTTAGTGCACAAAGTTAGATCGTTATAGTGCAATGCAATGCAATGCAGTGCAAAGCATTGCAAATCAATGCAATGCAATGCAATGCAACACCACACGTTATGTCTTTAATCAACATGGGAATGAGGTAGTTCTGGTGTGCAATGCAAAAAGTGCATAACATAGTTATTCTTCAGTGCACAACGTTAAATCGTTAGTGCAATGCAATTCAATGCAATGCAGTGCAATGCAATGCAATGCAACAACACACATATCATCTCTATAATGAACTTGGGAATGATTATGTTCTGGTGTGCAATGCAATGCGAAAAGAGCATAACCTATATGTTATTCTTCAGTGCACAACATTAGATCTTTAGTGCAATGCAATGCAGTGCAAATCAATGCAAATCAATGTAATGCAATGCAAAACATTGCATTGCAATACATTGCAATGCAATGCAATGCAATACAATGCAATGCAACAACACACGTTATGTCTTTAATGAACATGGGAATGATTTAGTTCTGGTGTGCAATGCAATGCAATGCAATGCAATGCAATGCAATGCAATGCAATGCAATGCAGTGCAGTGCAAAGCAATGCAAATAAAAGCAATGCAATGCAATGCAATACAATGCAATGTAACAACACACGTTATGTCTTTAATCAACATGGGAATGAGGTAGTTCTGGTGTGCAATGCAATGCAATGCAAAAAGTGCATAACATATGTTATTCTTCAGGGCACAACTTTAAATCGTTAATGCAATGCAATTCAATGCAATTCAATGCAATGCAATGCAATATAATGCAATGCAACAACACACGTTATGTCTTTAATGAACATGGGAATGATTTAGTTCTGGTGTGCAATGCAATGCAATGCAATGCAATGCAATGCAATGCAATGCAATGCAATGCAATGCAATGCAGTGCAGTGCAAAGCAATGCAAATAAAAGCAATGCAATGCAATGCAATACAATGCAATGTAACAACACACGTTATGTCTTTAATGAACATGGGAATGATTTAGTTCTGGTGTGCAATACAATGAAATGCAAAAAGTGCATAACCTATATGTTATTCTTCAGTGCACAAAGTTAGATCGTTAGTGCAATGCAATGCAATGCACCAACACACGTTATGTCTTTAATGAACATGGGAATGATTTAGTTCTGGTGTGCAATGCATTGCAATGCAAAAAGTGCATAACCTATATGTTATTCTTCAGTGCACAACGTTATATCGTTAGTGCAATGCAATGCAGTGCAAAGCAAGGCAATGCAATGCAATACAATGCAATGCAACAACACACGTTTTGTCTTTAATGAACATGGGAATGATTTAGTTCTGGTGTGCAATGCAATGCAAAAAGTGCATAACCTATATGTTATTCTTCAGTGCACAACGTTAGAGCGTTAGTGTAATGCAATGCAATGCAATGCAATGCAAATCAATATAGTGCAATACAATGCAATGCAAAAACACTCGTTATGTCTTTAATCAACATGGGAATGAGGTAGTTCTGGTGTGCAATGCAATGCGAAAAGTGCATAACCTATATGTTATTCTTCAGTGCACAACGTTAGATCGTTAGTGCAATGCAAAGCAATGCAATGCAATGCAATGCAATACAATGCAATGCAATGCAATACAATGCAATGCAACAACACACGTTATGTCTTTAATCAACATGGGAATGAGGTAGTTCTGGTGTGCAATGCAATGCAAAAAGTGCATAACCTATATGTTATTCTTCAGTGCACAACGTTAGAGCGTTAGTGTAATGCAATGCAATGCAATGCAATGCAGTGCAATGCAATGCAAATCAATATAGTGCAATACAATGCAATGCAAAAACACTCGTTATGTCTTTAATCAACATGGGAATGAGGTAGTTCTGGTGTGCAATGCAATGCGAAAAGTGCATAACCTATATGTTATTCTTCAGTGCACAACGTTAGATCGTTAGTGCAATGCAAAGCAATGCAATGCAATGCAGTGCAAAGCAATGCAAATAAAAGCAATGCAATGCAATGCAATACAATGCAATGCAAAAACACTCGTTATGTCTTTAATCAACATCGGAATGAGGTAGTTCTGGTGTGCAATGCAATGCAATGCAAAAAGTGCATAACATATGTTATTCTTCAGGGCACAACGTTAAATCGTTAGTGCAATGCAATTCAATGCAATGCAACAACACACATATCATCTCTATAATGAACTTGGGAATGATTTTGTTCTCGTATGCAATGCAATGCGAAAAGAGCATAACCTATATGTTATTCTTCAGTGCACAACGTTAGAGCGTTAATGCAATGCAATGCAATGCAATGCAATGCAATGCAATGCAATGCAATGCAATACAATGCAATGCAATGCAACAACACACGTTATGTCTTTAATGAACATGGGAATGATTTAGTTCTGGTGTGCAATGCAATGCAAAAAGTGCATAACCTATATGTTATTCTTCAGTGCATAACGTTAGATCGTTAATGCAATGCAATGCAATGCAATGCAGTGCAATGCAATGCAATGCAATGCAATGCAATACAATGCAATGCAATGCAACAACACACGTTATGTCTTTAATGAACATGGGAATTTAGTTCTGGTGTGCAATGCAATGCAATGCAAAAAGTGCATAACATATATGTTATTCTTCAGTGCACATCGTTAGATCGTTTGTGCAATGCAATGCAATGCAATGCACCAACAAACGTTATCTCTTTTATGAACATGGGAATGATTTAGTTCTGGTGTGCAATGCAATGCAGTGCAAAAAGTGCATACCTATATGTTATTCTTCAGTGCACACCGTTAGATCGTTAGTGCAATGTAGTGCAATGTAATGCAATGCAATGCCAATGCAATGCAATGCAATGCAATGCAATGCAATGCAATGCAATGCAAAGCAATGCAATGCAAATGCAACAAAACACATATCATCTCTATAATGAACATGGGAATAATTTTGTTCTGGTGTGCAATGCAATGCAATGCAAAAAGTGCTTAACCTATATGTCATTCTTCAGTGCACAACGTTAGATCGTTAGTGCAATGGAATGTAATGCAACAACACACGTTATGTCTTTAATCAACATGGGAGGGAATGAGGTAGTTCTGGTGTACAATGCAATGCAAAAAGTGCATAACCATATGTTATTCTTCAGTGCACAACGTTAGATCGTTAGTGCAATGCAATTCAATGCAATGCAATGCATCAACATATATCATCTCTATAATGAACATGGGAATGATTTAGTGCAATGCAATGCGAAATATGCATAACCTTAAAGTTATTCTTCAGTGCACAACGTTAGATCGTGTGTGCAATGCAATGCAATGAAACAACACACATGTTATCTCTTTAATGAACATGGGAATGAGTTAGTTCTGGTGTGCAATGCAATGCAAGAATTGCATAGCCTGTTATTCTTCAATGCACAACGTTAGACAGTTTGTGCAAAGCAAAAACATATGTTATCTCTCTAATGAACATGGCATTGAGTTAGTTTTGGTGTGCAATGCAATGCAATGCACGAAGTGCATAACCTATGTTTCTTTAATGATGCTCAACGTTAGATCGTTTGTGCAAAGCACATAATGTTATAACAATGAGCTACACATAGGTACGCTTTTGACCTACTGAACATATTTCTGGCCAAAGAGTCCTTAAAGATGTTATATCATCCTGACAAAGGTCCAAATTTGACATACTGAATTTTTTTCTGGCCAAGGAGTACTCGAAACTTGACCTTTACATTTATACTCGTTGACTTTTTCTGATGTTACGTCAGCCATACAGAAGTCCATATTTGACCCAGGGAACATATTTTTGACCAAAGAGTCCTCGATCTTGGGCTTTCTATTCATATAGTCCAACTCCTTCTGATGCTTCATAAGCCATATAGATGTCCATATCTGACCTTTTGAACTTATTTGTGGTCAAAGTGTCCTGACATTTTTTCAAACTATAGAAAGTTATAGACTCCTTTTGATAATAAATCAGCTATACAGAGGTCCCCTTTTGACCTCCAGAACATATTTCTGGCCAAAGAGTCCTCGATCTTGGGCTTTCTATACATACTCATAGACTCCTTCTGATGCTTCATAAGCCATATAGATGTCCATATCTGACCTTTTGAACTTATTTGTGGTCAAAGTGTCCTGACATTTTTTCAAACTATAGAAAGTTATAGACTCCTTTTGATGATAAATCAGCTATACAGAGTCCCCTTTTGACCTCCTGAACATGTTTCTGGCCAAAGAGTCCTCGATCTTGGGCTTTCTATACATACTCATAGACTCCTTCTGGTGCTTCATAAGCCATATAGATTTCCATATCTGACATTTTGAACTTATTTGTGGTCAAAGTGTCCTAAAAAATATTCAAACTATATAAAGTTATAGACTCCTTTTGATGACAAGTCAGCTATAAAGAGGTCCCCTTTTGACCTCCTGAACATATTTCTGGCCAAAGAGTCCTCGATCTTAGGCTTTCTATACATACTCATAGACTCCTTCTGATGCTTCATAAGCCATATAGATGTCCATATCTGACCTTTTGAACTTATTTGTGGTCAAAGTGTCCTCAAAAGTTTTCAAACTATAGAAAGTTATAGACTCCAATTGATGATAAATCAGCTAATACAGAGGTCCCCTTTTGACCTCCTGAACATATTTCTGGACAAAGAGTCCTCTATCTTGGGCTTTCTATACATACTCATAGACTCCTTCTGATGCTTCATAAGCTATATAGATTTCTATATCTGACATTTTGAACTTATTTGTGGTCAAAGTGTCATAAAATTTTTCAAACTATATAAAGTTATAGACTCCTTTTAAAGATAAATCAGCTATACAGATGTCCCCTATTGACCTCCTGAACATATTTCTGGCCAAAGAGTCCTCGATCTTGGGCTTTCTATACATACTCATAGACTCCTTCTGATGCTTCATAAGCCATATAGATTTACATATCTGACATTTTAAACTTATTTGTGGTCAAAGTGTCCTAAAAAAAATTCAAACTATATAAAGTTATAGACTCCTTTTGATGATAAGTCAGCTATACAGAGGTCCCCTTTTGACCTCCTGAACATATTTCTGGCCAAATAGTCCTCAATCTTGGGCTTTCTATACATACTCATAGATTCCATATGATGCTTCATAAGCCATATAGATGTCCATATCTGACCTTTTGAACTTATTTGTGGTCAAAGTGTCCTAAAAAAAATTCAAACTATATAAAGTTATAGACTCCTTTTGATGATAAATAAGCTATACAGAGGTCCACTTTTGACCTCCTGAACATATTTCTGGCCAAAGAGTCCTTGATCTTGGGCTTTCTATACATACTCATAGACTCCTTCTGATGCTTCATAAGCCATATAGATGTCCATATCTGACCTTTTGAACTTATTTGTGGTCAAAGTGTCCTAACATTTTTTCAAACTATAGAAAATTATAGACTCCTTTTGATGATAAATCAGCTATACAGAGGGCCCCTTCTGACCTCCTGAACATATTTCTGGCCAAAGAGTCCTCGATCTTGCGTTTTCAATACATACTCATAGACTCCTGATGCTTCATAAGCCATATAGATGTCCATATCTGACCTTTTGAACTTATTTGTGGTCAAATTTTCCTCAAAATTTTTCAAACTATAGAAAGATATAGACTCCTTTTGATGATAAATCAGCTGTAAAGAGGTCCCCTTTTGACCTCCTGAACATATTTCTGGCCAAAGAGTCCTCGATCTTGGGCTTTCTATACATACTCATAGACTCCTTCTGATGCTTCATAAGCCATATAGATTTCCATTTCTGACATTTTGAACTTATTTGTGGTCAAAGTGTCCTAAAATTTTTCAAACTATATAAAGTTATAGACTCCTTTTAAAGATAAATCGGCTATACAGAGGTCCCCTTTTGACCTCCTGAACATGTTTCTGGCCAAAGAGTCCTTGATCTTGGGCTTTCTATACATACTCATAGACTCCTTCTGATGCTTCATAAGCCAAATAGATTTCTATATCTGACATTTTGAACTTATTTGTGGACAAAGTGTCCTAAAAAAAATTCAAACTATATAAAGTTATAGACTCCTTTTGATGATAAGTCAGCTATACCAGAGGTCCCCTTTTGACCTCCTGAACATATTTCTGGCCAAAGAGTTCTCGATCTTGGGCTTTCTATACATACTCATAGACTCCTTCTGATGCTTCATAAGCCATATAGATGTCCATATCTGACCTTTTGAACTTATTTGTGGTCAAAGTGTCCTCAAAAGTTTTCAAACTATAGAAAGTTATAGACTCCAATTGATGATAAATCAGCTAATACAGAGGTCCCCTTTTGACCTCCTGAACATATTTCTGGACAAAGAGTCCTCTATCTTGGGCTTTCTATACATACTCATAGACTCCTTCTGATGCTTCATAAGCTATATAGATTTCTATATCTGACATTTTGAACTTATTTGTGGTCAAAGTGTCATAAAATTTTTCAAACTATATAAAGTTATAGACTCCTTTTAAAGATAAATCAGCTATACAGATGTCCCCTATTGACCTCCTGAACATATTTCTGGCCAAAGAGTCCTCGATCTTGGGCTTTCTATACATACTCATAGACTCCTTCTGATGCTTCATAAGCCATATAGATTTACATATCTGACATTTTAAACTTATTTGTGGTCAAAGTGTCCTAAAAAAAATTCAAACTATATAAAGTTATAGACTCCTTTTGATGATAAGTCAGCTATACAGAGGTCCCCTTTTGACCTCCTGAACATATTTCTGGCCAAATAGTCCTCAATCTTGGGCTTTCTATACATACTCATAGATTCCATATGATGCTTCATAAGCCATATAGATGTCCATATCTGACCTTTTGAACTTATTTGTGGTCAAAGTGTCCTAAAAAAAATTCAAACTATATAAAGTTATAGACTCCTTTTGATGATAAATAAGCTATACAGAGGTCCACTTTTGACCTCCTGAACATATTTCTGGCCAAAGAGTCCTTGATCTTGGGCTTTCTATACATACTCATAGACTCCTTCTGATGCTTCATAAGCCATATAGATGTCCATATCTGACCTTTTGAACTTATTTGTGGTCAAAGTGTCCTAACATTTTTTCAAACTATAGAAAATTATAGACTCCTTTTGATGATAAATCAGCTATACAGAGGGCCCCTTCTGACCTCCTGAACATATTTCTGGCCAAAGAGTCCTCGATCTTGCGTTTTCAATACATACTCATAGACTCCTGATGCTTCATAAGCCATATAGATGTCCATATCTGACCTTTTGAACTTATTTGTGGTCAAATTTTCCTCAAAATTTTTCAAACTATAGAAAGATATAGACTCCTTTTGATGATAAATCAGCTGTAAAGAGGTCCCCTTTTGACCTCCTGAACATATTTCTGGCCAAAGAGTCCTCGATCTTGGGCTTTCTATACATACTCATAGACTCCTTCTGATGCTTCATAAGCCATATAGATTTCCATTTCTGACATTTTGAACTTATTTGTGGTCAAAGTGTCCTAAAATTTTTCAAACTATATAAAGTTATAGACTCCTTTTAAAGATAAATCGGCTATACAGAGGTCCCCTTTTGACCTCCTGAACATGTTTCTGGCCAAAGAGTCCTTGATCTTGGGCTTTCTATACATACTCATAGACTCCTTCTGATGCTTCATAAGCCAAATAGATTTCTATATCTGACATTTTGAACTTATTTGTGGACAAAGTGTCCTAAAAAAAATTCAAACTATATAAAGTTATAGACTCCTTTTGATGATAAGTCAGCTATACCAGAGGTCCCCTTTTGACCTCCTGAACATATTTCTGGCCAAAGAGTTCTCGATCTTGGGCTTTCTATACATACTCATAGACTCCTTCTGATGCTTCATAAGCCATATAGATTTCCATATCTGACCTTTTGAACTTATTTGTGGTCAAAGTGACCTAAAAAAAATTCAAACTATATAAAGTTATAGACTCCTTTTGATGATCAACCAACTATACAGAGGTCCCCTTTTGACCTCCTGAACATATTTCTGGCCAAAGAGTCCTCGATCTTGGGCTTTCTATACATACTCATAGACTCCTTCTGATGCTTCAATAACCATATAGATGTCCATATCTGACATTTTGATCTAATTTGTGGTCAAAGTGTCCTAAAATTTTTCAAACTATATAAAGATATAGACTCCTTTTGATGATAAATCAGCTATACAGAGGGCCCCTTTTGACCTCATGAACATAATTTTGGCCAAAGAGTTCTCGATCTTGGGCTATCTATACATACTCATAGACTCCTTATGATGCTTCATAAGCCATATAGATTTCCATATCTGACATTTTGAACTTATTTGTGGTCAAAGTGTCCTAAAATTTTTCAAACTATATAAAGTTATATACTCCTTTTAAAGATAAATCAGCTATACAGAGGTCCCCTTTTGACCTCCAAAACATATTTCTGGCCAAAGAGTCCTCGATCTTGGGCTTTCTATACATACTCATAGACTCCTTCTGATGCTTCATAAGCCATATAGATGTCCATATCTGTCCTTTTGAACTTATTTCTGGTCAAATGTCCTCAACATTTTTCAAACTATATAAAATTATAGACTCCTTCTGATAATAAATCAGAAGAGACTAAAATGAGAGACTAAAATGTTAGGAGACTAAAATGTTAGTCTCCTTTTGATGATAAATCAGCTATACAGAGGTCCCCTTTTGACCTACTGAACATATTTCTGGCCAAAGAGTCCTAAAAGATTAACACTATACATTCAGACTGATATCTTCGGATGTTATATCATCCTGACAAAAGTCCATATTTGACATACTGAATTTTTTTCTGGCCAAGGAGTACTCGAAACTTGACCTTTCCATATATACTCGTTGACTTTTTCTGATGTTACGTCAGCCATACAGAAGTCCATATTTGACCCAAGGAACATATTTTTGGCCAATGAGTCCTCGATCTTGGGCTTTCTATAAATACTCATAGTCCAACTCCTTCTGATGCTTCATAAGCCATATAGATGTCCATATCTGACCTTTTGAACTTATTTGTGGTCAAAGTGTCCTCAAAAGTTTTCAAACTATAGAAAGTTATAAACTCCTTTTGATGATAAATCAGCTATACAGAGGTCCCCTTTTGACCTCCTGAACATATTTATGGCCAAAGAGTCCTCGATCTTGGGCTTTCTATACATACTCATAGACTCCTTCTGATGCTTCATAAGCCAAATAGATTTCTATATCTGACATTTTGAACTTATTTGTGGACAAAGTGTCCTAAAAAAAATTCAAACTATATAAAGTTATAGACTCCTTTTGATGATAAGTCAGCTATACCAGAGGTCCCCTTTTGACCTCCTGAACATATTTCTGGCCAAAGAGTCCTCGATCTTGGGCTTTCTATACATACTCATAGACTCCTTCTGATGCTTCATAAGCCATATAGATTTCCATATCTGACCTTTTGAACTTATTTGTGGTCAAAGTGTCCTAAAATTTTTCAAACTATATAAAGATATAGACTTCTTTTAAAGATAAATCAGCTATACAGAGGGCCCCTTTTGACCTACTGAACATGTTTCTGGCCAAAGAGTCCTTGATCTTATGCTTTCTATACATACTCATAGATTCCTTCTGATGCTTCATAAGCCATATAGATTTCCATATCTGACCTTTTGAACTTATTTGTGGTCAAAGTGTCCTCAAAATTTTTCAAACTATATAAAGTTATAGACTCCTTTTGATGATAAATCAGCTATACAGAGGGCCCCTTTTGACCTCATGAACATAATTTTGGCCAAAGAGTTCTCGATCTTGGGCTATCTATACATACTCATAGACTCCTTATGATGCTTCATAAGCCATATAGATTTCCATATCTGACATTTTGAACTTATTTGTGGTCAAAGTGTCCTAAAATTTTTCAAACTATATAAAGTTATATACTCCTTTTAAAGATAAATCAGCTATACAGAGGGCCCCTTTTGACCTACTGAACATATTTCTGGCCAAAGAGTCCTCGATCTTGCGTTTTCTATACATACTCATAGACTCCTTCTGATGCTTCATAAGCCATATAGATGTCCATATCTGTCCTTTTGAACTTATTTCTGGTCAAATGTCCTCAACATTTTTCAAACTATATAAAATTATAGACTCCTTCTGATAATAAATCAGAAGAGACTAAAATGAGAGACTAAAATGTTAGGAGACTAAAATGTTAGTCTCCTTCTGATGATAAATCAGCTATACAGAGGTCCCCTTTTGACCTACTGAACATATTTCTAGCCAAAGAGTCCTAAAAGATTAACACTATACATTCAGACTGATATCTTCGGATGTTATATCATCCTGACAAAAGTCCATATTTGACATACTGAATTTTTTTCTGGCCAAGGAGTACTCGAAACTTGACCTTTCCATATATACTCGTTGACTTTTTCTGATGTTACGTCAGCCATACAGAATCCATATTTGACCCAAGGAACATATTTCTTACCAAAGAGTCCTCGATCTTGGGCTTTCTATACATACTCATAGACTCCTTCTGATGCTTCATAAGCCATATAGATGTCCATATCTTTCCTTTTGAACTTATTTCTGGTCAAATGTCCTCAAAATTTTACTACAGATTGACTTCTTGTGATGTTATATTAACCAGCTAGTAGTCTATTTTTGACCTACTGAACATATTTCTGGCCAGAGTCTGTGAACATCAACTCACTATACATATAGACTGACTTCTCGTAATGTAAAATCAGGCAGACAGTAGTCCATATTTGACTGATTGAAAAAAAATTTGACCAAAGTGTTCTCAAAAGGATTTTGTCTATCATAAATGTATAGGCTCCTTCTGATGTTAAATCAGCCATACTGAAGTCCATATTTGACCTTCTGAATATATTTCTGGCCAGAGACCTTGAACTTTTACCTTACTATTTATATTTCTCCTACCATAAAGACTTCTCGTGATGCTATATCAGCCAGACTGTAGCCATATTTGGCTGATTTAAAATGTTTTTGGCCAAAGAATCCTCAAAATGTTTTTTTACTCTTAGAAACTCATAGACTCCTTCTGATGTTAAATCAGCCATACAGAAGTCCATATTTGACCCAAGGAATATATCTATGGCCATAGAGTTCTCGATCTTGACCTTTCTATACATACTCATAGACTCCTTCTAATGTTACATAAGCCATATCCATATCTGACCTTTTGAACTTATTTCTGGTCATCAAAAGTTTTTAAACTATATAAAGTTATAGACTCTTTCTGATGATAAATCCGCTATTCAGAGGTTCCCTTTTGACCTACTGAACATATTTCTGACCAAAGAGTCCTAAATGATTAACACTATACATTCAGATTGATATCTTCGGATGTTATATCATCCTGACAAAAGTCCATATTTGACATACTGAATTTTTTTCTGGCCAAGGAGTACTCGAAACTTGACCTTTCCATATATACTCGTTGACTTTTTCTGATGTTACGTCAGCCATACAGAAGTCCATATTTGACCCAAGGAACATATTTTTGGCCAAAGAGTCCTCGATCTTGGGCTTTCTATAAATACTCATATTCCAACTCCTTCTGATGCTTCATAAGCCATATAGATGTCCATATCTATCCTTTTGAACTTATTTCTGGTCAAAGTGTCCTCAAAATTTTTCAAACTATATAAAGTTATAGACTCCTTCTGATAAAAAAGAGTCCTCAATCTTGAACTTTGCATTCTCACTCCTAGACTCCTACTGATGGTTCATAAGCCACATATAGAATTCCATATTTGACCTATTGAACTTATTTCTGGTCAAATGGTCCTCAAAGGGGTTCTTATTATGTTAATTCAGCCATACAGAGGTTCCTATTTGAACTACTGAACACATTTTTGGCCAAAGAGTCTTTGAACATTAACTTTCTCTGCTTATTGACTTCTCTTAATAATACATTAGCCATACAAAAGTCCATATTTGACCTACTAATATTTTTCTGGTCCCTGATCTTGACCTTTCTGTACATGCTCATTGACAGCTTCCGATGTTTCATCAGCCTGAAAGATGTCCATACTTGACCCATTGAATATATTTCTGACCATAGTGTCCTCGATCTTGAACTTTCTAAACATACTTGTTGACTTGTTAATTAATTATCTGCTATCCAATGTATTTGAACAGTAGTTCAAATTTTATATTTTGAACATATTTCTAGACATGAGACCTTGAACTTTAAATTTCTAGACTAATTGCTTTTACAATCCTTCTGATGTTTCATCAGCCATACAGTATAATTCAAATTTGACCTATTGAACATTTCTATAACCAAAGTGTCCTCGATCTTGATCGTTCTATACATAATCATAGGCTTGTTCTGATGTTTCATCATTGAGACAGAAGTCATGTTGACCTACTAAACATATTTCTGGCAAAAGAATCATCAAAGTTTAACTTACTGTTCCTTCTCCTAGACTATTTTTGATTTTTGACATCCACCATACAGTAGTCCATATTTGACCAAGAGAACATATTTCTGGCCAAAAGAGTCGTCAAAAGGTATGTTTATATGCATTCTCATCGACTACTTTTGATGTTAAATCAACCATATTGTTAGTCCAAATTTGACCCATTGAACATATATCTGGCCAAAGAGACCTAGAACTTTAATTATCTATACATAATTACTATCTCCTTCTGATTTTTCATCACCCAGGCTATTATCCATATTTGACAATTGAACATATTTCTGTCTGGAAGAGTCCTTGATCTTTCTATACGTACTCACAGACGCTTTCAGATAGTACTTCAGCCAAAAAATGATCCATAATTGACTACTAAACTCATTTCTGAGCGATGGGTTTATAATCTTGATTTCTCTATACATTGACTCCTTCTGATGTTACAATAGCAAAACATTATTGTATTGTATTGTATCAATATGACCTATTAAACCTATTTCTGACCAATGAGTCTATGAACATTTTTCAATAAATACTCAATGACTCCTGATTTTACAACAGCAATATAGTATTTCAAAATTTGATCAATTGAACATATTTCTGGCCAACGAGACCTTGATCTTATTCTTTCTATACATACTCCTTCTGATGTTTCATCAGCCAGATAATTGTCCACAATTGACCTACTGAACATTTTTCTGCCCGAAGAGTCTTTGAACTTGAACTTTCTATTCATAATCTTCTTCCTCAATCTTCATTGACTTCTGATTCATCAGCCAGACAGCAGTCCATATTTGAAGAGTCCTCGCTCTTGAACCTTTTAAACATACTCATAGACTCTTTCTGGTGTTTCATCAGCCATGCAGTAGTTCTGATTTGACATAATGAACATATTTCTGACCGAAGAGTCCTCGATCTTGAACTTTCTATACATTCTCAGTGATGCCTTATTTTGTTTCTTTAGCCATACAGAAGTCCAGATTTGACATGTTGAACATATTTCTGACTTGAAAGTTTTGTACATGCTAATTGACTTCTTTTAGTGTTTCATCAGCCAGACAGTAGTCAATAATGGACCTACTGAAAATATTTCTGGTAAAAGAGTCCTCGATTTTGAACTTTCTATACATTCTCAGTGACGCCTTATTTTGTTTCTTTAGCCATAAAGTAGTTCAGATTTAACATGTTGAACATATTTCTGACTGAAGAGTCCTTGATCTTGAACTTTCTATTCACACTTATAGACTCCTTCAGATAGTACATCGGCCAGACAACTGTCCAAAATGATTTTTTTTTTTTTTTTTTTTTGGCCAACGAGTCTATGTACTTGAACTTTCTATACATGCTCATTGACTCCTTTTAGTGCTTCATCAGCCAGAGAGTACTCCATAATTTACCTACTGAAAATATTTCTGGTAAAAGAGTCCTCGATCCCATCTGATGTTACATCAGCCATAAAGAAGTCCATAATTGACCCAAGGGACATATTGTGGCCAATCTTGAACTTTCTATACATACTCATAGTCTCCTTCTGATTCTTCATAAGCCATATATATGTCCATATTTATGACCTATTATTGTTTCTGGTCAAAGGTTCCTCAAAAGTTTTTAAACTATGTAAAATTATAGACTCCATCTGATGATAAATCAGACCAAAAGAGGTCAAATTTTGACTCTTAAGTCAATATGTATAGAGAGTTAATGTTCAATGATTCTTTGGCCAAAAATATATTCAGAGGGTCACATACCTGTTAAAGTGATGTATCACCAGAAGAAGTCTATGAGTATTTAGTAAGTTAACTTGTGAGGACCTTTTTGCCAAATATATTTTCAATTCGCCAGATATGGACATCTATATAGCTAATGCCACTGTTGCCTTTGGCTTGCTCAGTTGGGGATATTTTGGGGATATTTAATTTTATTTTATCAATCAATAAATTCCACTAGAAACAAACCTTGTTGTATTATTTTATTTTAATTTAATACTGTGAAGCTGCTTTGATACAATCTGTTTTGTGAAAAGGGCTATACAAATATACTTGATTTGATTTGATTTAATGAAGAATCAGAAAGAGTCAATGAGTATTATAGAATGGTCAAGTTGAGACTCTTTGACCAGAAAAAATTTCATTATGTCAAATATGGACTTTTGTCATGATGATATAACATCCGAAGATATCAATCTGAATGTATAGTGTTAATCTTTAAGGACTCTTTGGCCAGTAATATTTTCGGACATCAGAAGGAGTCTATAGATTATGATAGACAAAATCCTTTTGAGAACTCTTTGGTCAAATTTTTTTTCAATCGGTCAAATATGGACTACTGTCTGCTTGGTTTGGCATTGCAAGAAGTCAGTCTATATTGTATAGTGAGTTAATGTTCACGGACTCTGGCCATAAATATTTTCAGTAGGTCAAAAATAGACTACTGGCTGGTTAATATAACATCACAAGAAGTCAATCTGTAGTATAGCAAGATAATGTTCAAGAACTCTTTGGCCAGAAATATGTTCTGGAGGTCAAAAGGGGACCTCTGTATAGCTGATTTATTATCAGAAGGAGACTATAACTTTATATAGTTTGAAAAATTTTGAGGACACTTTGACCAGAAATAAGTTCAAAAGGTCAGATATGGACATCTATATGGCTTATGAAGCATCAGAAGGAGTCTATGAGTATGTATAGAAAGCCCAAGATCGAGAACTCTATGGCCAAAAATATATTCCTTGGGTCAAATATGGACTTCTGTATGGCCGATTTAACATCAGAAGGAGTCTATGAGTTTCTAAGAGTAAAAAACATTTTGAGGATTCTTTGGCCAAAAACATGTTAAATCAGTCAAATATGGCTACAGTCTGGCTGACATAACATCACGAGAAGTCTTTATGGTAGGAGAAATATAAATAGTAAGGTAAATGTTCAAGGTCTCTGGCCAGAAATATGTTCAGAATGTCAAATATGGACTACTGTCTGCCTGATTTTACATTACGAGAAGTCAGTCTATATGTATAGTGAGTTGATGTTCACGGACTCTGGCCAGAAATATGTACAGTAGGTCAAAAATAGACCACTGGCTGGTTAATATAACATCACAAGAAGTCAATCTGTAGTATAGCAAGACAATGTTCAAGAACTCTTTGGCCAGAAATATGTTCAGAAGGTCAAAAGGTGACCTTTGTATAGCTGATTTATTATCAGAAGGAGTCTATAACTTTATATAATTTGAAAAATTTTGAGGAATGAGAAATATGTTCCTTGGGTCACATGAAATATGTTCCTTGGGTCACATATGGACTACTTCATGGCTGACGTAACATCAGAAGGAGTCAACAAGTATGTATAGAAATTTCAAGTTTGAGTACTCTTTGGCCCGAATTATGTTTAGTAGGTAAAAAATGTGACCTCTGTATGGCTGATTTAACATCAGAATTAGTCTATAAGATTATATAGCTTAAGTATTATATATTATATAAGATTATATATATTTAAAACCTTTTAAGGACCCATTGACCAGAAATAAGTTTAACAGGTCAGATATGGACTTCTAAATGGCTTATGAAGATCAGAAGAGTATGTATAGAAAGTTCATGATCGAGTACTCTTTTTCCCAGTAGTTGAAATATGGACTTCTATATGGCTGATTTAACATCAGAAGGAGTCTATAAATTTATAAGAGTAAAAAAATGTGTTCTTTGGCCAAAAATGTGTTCAATCGGTCAAATATCGACTACTCCTTGCCTGAATTAACATCACGAGAAGTCAGTATGTACGTATAGTAAGTTAAGTTTCATGTCAAAAATGTACTTTTTTTTATGGGTGATGTAACATCAGAAGGAGTCTATAAGTTTGTTTAAAAACTTTGAGGACCCTTTGACCAGAAATAAGTTCAATAGGTCAAATATGCACCTCTATATGGCTGATTTAACATCAGAAGGAGTCTATAAGTGTATAATATACACAAAATACCTTTTTTTTTTTTGTGACTTATTTTTTATTAACAATTATTTTTTGTGTACAACATTCCCAAGAACCGCCCAAGATAACAAATATACATATATTTTAAAAGATAAAGGTATGTTCATGTAAGAAAAAAAAAACACTCTGGAAAACAATAAATCAAAATCCTTAATATAGCTGTTTTAGTTGTCTGATAGATTAGCAATGAAGTCCATCCAAAACTGTATCGTTTTCCCAGGGGCACCAAGAATCCTTGCAGTAGTACATTCCAGACGAGTAATGTCCAACAGATAAGATCTCCATATGCACCTAACCGGTATGGATGGTTCCATCCATAACTTTAGGATTACTTTTTTAGCCGCAGTAAGGGCAGCGGTCAAAATCCTCCTTTGACTGAGAGACAATGACAACCTCGAATCGTCCAGCAACAGGAAAAGCAATGGTTCCTTCTGAATCTCAGTGTTCATTAAGACCGACAGCTCTGTCTGCACCAGTGACCAAAACGATGTAACCCGAGGACAAAACCAAAACATATGTATATACGTGCCATGATTAGAACTCTACAAAATACCTTTTGAGGACTCTTTTGCCAAAAATATGTTCAATCAGTCAAATATGGACTACTGTCTGGCTTATATAACATTACAAGAAGTCAGTCTTGTATGTTTAGCAATTTAATATTCAAGGACTCTTTATCCAGAAATGTGTTCAGTAGGTCAAAAATTGACTTCTGTATGGCTGATGTAACATCAGAAAGATTCTACGAGAATGTATAGAAAGTTTAAGATCGATTACCTTGGGTCAGAAATATGTGCAGCAGGTCAAACATGGACTACTGTCTTGCTAATACAACAGCACAAGAAGTCAGTAAGAAGTCAGTAAGAACTCATTGGACAGAAAATATGTTCTGTAGGTCAAAGAGGGACCTCTGTAGGCCTGATTTGACACATGACATGTGCATTGGCATTGCACAATAACTAACTTATTCATTTATTCTTTTAAGGGAAATTATTGCAATGCAACAACACACATATCATCTCTTTAAAGAACATGGGAATGATTTAGTTCTGGTGTGCAATGCAATGCAAAAAGTGCATAACCTATATGTTTTTCTTCAGTGCACAACGTTAGAGCGTTAGTGTAGTGCAATACAATGCAATGCAAAAACACTCGTTATGTCTTTAATCAACATGGGAATGAGGTAGTTCTGGTGTGCAATGCAATGCGAAAAGTGCATGTTATTCTTCAGTGCACAACATTAGATCGTTAGTGCAATGCAATGCAACAACACACAATACCATCTCTTTAATGAACATGGGAATGGTTAAGTTCTAGTGTGCAATGCAATGCAAAAAGTGCATAAGCTATATGTTATTCTTCAGTGCACAACGTTACATCGCTAGTGCAATGCAATGCAATGCACCAACAAACGTTATCTCTTTAATGAACATGGGAACGATTTAGGTCTGGTGTGCAATGCAATAAAAATGCAAAAAGTGCATAACCTATATGTTGTTATTTAGTGCACAAAGTTAGATCGTTAGTGCAATGCAATGCAATGCAATGCAGTGCAAAGCATTGCAAATCAATGCAATGCAATGCAATGCAACAACACACGTTATGTCTTTAATGAACATGGGAATGATTTAGTTCTGGTGTGCAATGCAATGCAATACGTGCACAACGTTAGATCGTTAGTGCAATGCAAAGCAATGCAAAGTAATGCAAAGCAATGCAAAGCAATGCAAAGCAATGCAAAGCAATGCAAATCAATGCAATGCAATGCAATGCAATGCAATGCAATACATTGCAATGCAATACAATGCAATACAATGCAATGCAATGCAACAACACACGTTTTGTCTTTAATGAACATGGGAATGATTTAGTTCTGGTGTGCAATGCAATGCAAAAAGTGCATAACCTATATGTTATTCTTCAGTGAACAACGTTAAATCGTTAGTGCAATGCAATGCAATGCAATGCAATGCAATGCAATGCAATGCAATGCAATGCAATGCAA
This sequence comes from Abramis brama, assembly GCF_963993115.1. Lineage (NCBI taxonomy): Eukaryota > Metazoa > Chordata > Actinopteri > Cypriniformes > Leuciscidae > Abramis > Abramis brama. Next base: position 19,097,132 of record NC_139974.1, on the reverse strand, counting down.
TGCAGTGCAAATAAATGCACTGCAAATAAATGCAATGCAATGCAATGCAATGCAACAACACACGTTATGTCTTTAATCAACATGGGAATGAGGTAGTTCTGGTGTGCAATGCAATGCAAAAAGTGCATAACATCTGTTATTTCTTCAGTGCACAACGTTAGATCGTTAGTTCAATGCAATGCAATGCAATGCAATGCAATGCAATGCAATGCAATACAACAACACACATATCATCTCTATAATGAACTTGGGAATGATTTAGTTCTGGTGTGCAATGCAATGCAATGCAAAAAGTGCATAACCTATATGTTATTCTTCAGTGCACAACGTTAGAGCGTTAGTGTAATGCAAAGCAATGCAAATCAATATAGTGCAATACAATGCAATGCAAAAACACTCGTTATGTCTTTAATCAACATGGGAATGAGGTAGTTCTGGTGTGCAATGCAATGCGAAAAGTGCATAACCTATATGTTATTCTTCAGTGCACAACGTTAAATCGTTGCAATGCAATGCAATGCAATGCAATGCAGTGCAATGCAATGCAAATATAAGCAATGCAATGCAATGCAACAACACACATATCATCTCTATAATGAACTTGGGAATGATTTTGTTCTGGTGTGCAATGCAATGCGAAAAGAGCATAACCTATATGTTATTCTTCAGTGCACAACGTTAGATCTTTAGTGCAATGCAATGCAGTGCAAAGCAATGCAAATCAATGCAATGCAATGCAATACAATTGCAATGCAACAACACACGTTATGTCTTTAATGAACATGGGAATGATTTAGTTCTGGTGTGCAATGCGAAAAGTGCATAACCTATATGTTATTCTTTAGTGCACAACGTTAGATCGTTAGTGCAATGCAATGCAGTGCAAAGCAATGCAAATCAATATAGTGCAATACATTGCAATGCAAAAACACTCGTTATGTCTTTAATCAACTTGGGAATGAGGTAGTTCTGGTGTGCAATGCGAAAAGTGCATAACCTATATGTTATTCTTTAGTGCACAACGTTAGATCGTTAGTGCAATGCAATGCAGTGCAAAGCAATGCAAAGCAATGCAATGCAATGCAACAACACACATATCATCTCTATAATGAACTTGGGAATGATTTAGTTCTGGTGTGCAATGCAATGCAATGCAAAAAGTGCATAACCTATATGTTAGGTCCAATGCGGTGCAATGCGGTGCAATGCGGTGCAATGCGGTGCAATGCGGTGCAATGCAGTGCAATGCAGTGCAATGCAGTGCAATGCAATGCAATGCAATGCAATGCAAATAAATGCAATTTAATGCAATACAATGCAATGCAACAACACACGTTATGTCTTTAATCAACATGGGAATGAGATAGTTTTGGTGTGCAATGCAATGCAAAAAGTGCATAACATATGTTAATTCTTCAGTGCACAACGTTAGATCGTTAGTGCAATGCAATTCAATGCAATGCAATGAAATGCAATGCAATGCAACAACACACATATCATCTATATAATGAACTTGGGAATGATTTAGTTCTGGTGTGCAATGCAATACAATGCAATGCAAAAACACTCCTTATGTCTTTAATCAACATGGGAATGAGGTTGTTCTGGTGTGCAATGCAATGCGAAAAGTGCATAACCTATATGTTATTCTTCAGTGCACAACGTTAGATCGTTAGTGCAATGCAATGCATTGCAATGCAATGCAATGCAATGCAATGCAATGCAATGCAAAGCAATGCAATGCAATGCAATGCAACAACACACATATCATCTATATAATGAACTTGGGAATGATTTAGTTCTGGTGTGCAATGCAATGAAATATAGTGCAATACAGTGCAATGCAAAAACACTCGTTATGTCTTTAATCAACATGGGAATTAGGTTGTTCTGGTGTGCAATGCAATGCGAAAAGAGCATAACCTATATGTTATTCTTCAGTGCACAACGTTAGATCTTTAGTGCAATGCAATGCAGTGCAAAGCAATGCAAATCAATGCAATGCAATGCAATACAATTGCAATGCAACAACACACGTTATGTCTTTAATGAACATGGGAATGATTTAGTTCTGGTGTGCAATGCAATGCAATGCAAAAAGTGCATAACCTATATGTTATTCTTCAGTGCACAACGTTAGAGCGTTAGTGTAATGCAATGCAATGCAATGCAATGCAGTGCAAAGCAAGTCAAATCAATATAGTGCAATACATTGCAATGCAAAAACACTCGTTATGTCTTTAATCAACTTGGGAATGAGGTAGTTCTGGTGTGCAATGCGAAAGGTGCATAACCTATATGTTATTCTTTAGTGCACAACGTTAGATCGTTAGTGCAATGCAATGCAGTGCAAAGCAATGCAAAGCAATGCAATGCAATGCAACAACACACATATCATCTCTATAATGAACTTGGGAATGATTTAGTTCTGGTGTGCAATGCAATGCAATGCAAAAAGTGCATAACCTATATGTTAGGTCCAATGCGGTGCAATGCGGTGCAATGCGGTGCAATGCGGTGCAATGCGGTGCAATGCGGTGCAATGCGGTGCAATGCAGTGCAATGCAGTGCAATGCAATGCAATGCAATGCAAATAAATGCAATTTAATGCAATACAATGCAATGCAACAACACACGTTATGTCTTTAATCAACATGGGAATGAGATAGTTTTGGTGTGCAATGCAATGCAAAAAGTGCATAACATATGTTAATTCTTCAGTGCACAACGTTAGATCGTTAGTGCAATGCAATTCAATGCAATGCAATGAAATGCAATGCAATGCAACAACACACATATCATCTATATAATGAACTTGGGAATGATTTAGTTCTGGTGTGCAATGCAATGCAATGCAATATAGTGCAATACAATGCAATGCAAAAACACTCCTTATGTCTTTAATCAACATGGGAATGAGGTTGTTCTGGTGTGCAATGCAATGCGAAAAGTGCATAACCTATATGTTATTCTTCAGTGCACAACGTTAGATCGTTAGTGCAATGCAATGCATTGCAATGCAATGCAATGCAATGCAATGCAATGCAATGCAATGCAATGCAATGCAAAGCAATGCAATGCAATGCAATGCAACAACACACATATCATCTATATAATGAACTTGGGAATGATTTAGTTCTGGTGTGCAATGCAATGCAATGAAATATAGTGCAATACAGTGCAATGCAAAAACACTCGTTATGTCTTTAATCAACATGGGAATTAGGTTGTTCTGGTGTGCAATGCAATGCGAAAAGTGCATAACCTATATGTTATTCTTCAGTGCACAACGTTAGATCGTTAGTGCAATGCAATGCAATGCAATGCAAAGCAATACAAATAAAAGCAATGCAATGCAATGCAACAACACACTTTATGTCTTTAATCAACATGGGAATGAGGTAGTTCTGGTGTGCAATGCAATGCAAAAAAGTGCATAACATATGTTAATTCTTCAGTGCACAACGTTAGATCGTTAGTGCAATGCAATGCAATGCAATGCAACAACACACATATCATCTCTATAATGAACTTGGGAATGATTTAGTTCTGGTGTGCAATGCAATGCAATGCAAAAAGTGCATAACCTATGTGTTATTGTTCAGTGCACAACGTTAGAGCGTTAGTGTAATGCAATACAATGCAATGCAATGCAATGCAATGCAATGCAATGCAAATAAATGCAATGCAATGCAATACAATGCAATGCAACAACACACGTTATGTCTTTAATCAACATGGGAATGAGGTAGTTCTGGTGTGCAATGCAATGCAAAAAGTGCATAACATATGTTAATTCTTCAGTGCACAACGTTAGATCGTTAGTGCAATGCAATGCAATTCAATGCAATGCAATGCAATGCAATGCAATGCAATGCAACAACACACATATCATCTATATAATGAACTTGGGAATGATTTAGTTCTGGTGTGCAATGCAATGCAATGCAATATAGTGCAATACAATGCAATGCAAAAACACTCGTTATGTCTTTAATCAACATGGGAATGAGGTTGTTCTGGTGTGCAATGCAATGCGAAAAGTGCATAACCTATATGTTATTCTTCAGTGCACAACGTTAGATCGTTAGTGCAATGCAATGCAATGCAATGCAATGCAGTGCAAAGCAATGCAAATAAAAGCAATGCAATGCAATGCAATGCAACAACACACGTTATGTCTTTAATCAACATGGGAATGAGGTAGTTCTGGTGTGCAATGCAATGCAATGCAAAAAGTGCATAACATATGTTATTCTTCAGTGCACAACGTTAAATCGTTAGTGCAATGCAATTCAATGCAATGCAATGCAATGCAACAACACACATATCATCTCTATAATGAACTTGGGAATGATTTTGTTCTGGTGTGCAATGCAATGCAAAAAGAGCATAACCTATATGTTATTCTTCAGTGCACAACGTTAGATCTTTAGTGCAATGCAATGCAGTGCAAAGCAATGCAAATCAATGTAATGCAATGCAAAACATTGCATTGCAATACAATGCAATGCAACAACACACGTTATGTCTTTAATGAACATGGGAATGATTTAGTTCTGGTGTGCAATGCAATGCAAAAAGTGCATAACCTATATGTTATTCTTCAGTGCACAACGTTAGATCGTTAGTGCAATGCAATGCAATGCAATGCAATGCAATGCAACAGCACACATATCATATCAAAGCAATGCAAATAAAAGCAATGCAATGCAATGCAATACAATGCAATGCAACAACACACGTTATATGTCTTTAATCAACATGGGAATGAGGTAGTTCTGGTGTGCAATGCAATGCAATGCAAAAAGTGCATAACCTATATGTTATTCTTCAGTGCACAAAGTTAGATCGTTAGTGCAATGCAATGCAATGCAACGAAATGCAGTGCAAAGCAATGCAATGCAAATCAATGCAATGCAATACAATGCAATGCAACAACACACATTATCTCTTTAATGAACATGGGAATGATTTAGTTCTGGTGTGCAATGCAATGCAATGCAAAAAGTGCATAACCTATATGTTATTCTTCAGTGCACAAAGTTAGATCGTTAGTGCAATGCAATGCACTGCAATGCAGTGCAAAGCAATGCAAAGCAATGTTCTGGTGTGCAATGCAATGCAATGTCATAAATGCATAACCTATATGTTATTCTTCAGTGCACAACGTTAGATCGTTAGTGCAATGCAAAGCAATGCAATGCAAATTAATGCAATGCAATACAATGCAATGCAACAACACACATTATCTCTTTAATGAACATGGGAATGATTTAGTTCTGGTGTGCAATGCAATGCAATGCAAAAAGTGCATAACCTATATGTTATTCTTCAGTGCACAACGTTAGATCGTTAGTGCAATGCAATGCAATGCAATGCAATGCAGTGCAAAGCAATGCAAATCAATATAGTGCAATACATTGCAATGCAAAAACACTCGTTATGTCTTTAATCAACTTGGGAATGAGGTAGTTCTGGTGTGCAATGCGAAAAGTGCATAACCTATATGTTATTCTTTAGTGCACAACGTTAGATCGTTAGTGCAATGCAATGCAGTGCAAAGCAATGCAAAGCAATGCAATGCAATGCAACAACACACATATCATCTCTATAATGAACTTGGGAATGATTTAGTTCTGGTGTGCAATGCAATGCAATGCAAAAAGTGCATAACCTATATGTTAGGTCCAATGCGGTGCAATGCGGTGCAATGCGGTGCAATGCAGTGCAATGCAGTGCAATGCAGTGCAATGCAGTGCAATGCAATGCAATGCAATGCAATGCAATGCAAATAAATGCAATTTAATGCAATACAATGCAATGCAACAACACACGTTATGTCTTTAATCAACATGGGAATGAGATAGTTTTGGTGTGCAATGCAATGCAAAAAGTGCATAACATATGTTAATTCTTCAGTGCACAACGTTAGATCGTTAGTGCAATGCAATTCAATGCAATGCAATGAAATGCAATGCAATGCAACAACACACATATCATCTATATAATGAACTTGGGAATGATTTAGTTCTGGTGTGCAATGCAATGCAATGCAATATAGTGCAATACAATGCAATGCAAAAACACTCCTTATGTCTTTAATCAACATGGGAATGAGGTTGTTCTGGTGTGCAATGCAATGCGAAAAGTGCATAACCTATATGTTATTCTTCAGTGCACAACGTTAGATCGTTAGTGCAATGCAATGCATTGCAATGCAATGCAATGCAATGCAATGCAATGCAATGCAATGCAATGCAATGCAATGCAATGCAATGCAAAGCAATGCAATGCAATGCAATGCAACAACACACATATCATCTATATAATGAACTTGGGAATGATTTAGTTCTGGTGTGCAATGCAATGCAATGCAATGCAATGCAATGCAATGCAATGCAAAGCAATGCAATGCAATGCAATGCAACAACACACATATCATCTATATAATGAACTTGGGAATGATTTAGTTCTGGTGTGCAATGCAATGCAATGCAATATAGTGCAATACAATGCAATGCAAAAACACTCCTTATGTCTTTAATCAACATGGGAATGAGGTTGTTCTGGTGTGCAATGCAATGCGAAAAGTGCATAACCTATATGTTATTCTTCAGTGCACAACGTTAGATCGTTAGTGCAATGCAATGCATTGCAATGCAATGCAATGCAATGCAATGCAATGCAATGCAATGCAATGCAATGCAATGCAATGCAATGCAAAGCAATGCAATGCAATGCAATGCAACAACACACATATCATCTATATAATGAACTTGGGAATGATTTAGTTCTGGTGTGCAATGCAATGCAATGCAATATAGTGCAATACAGTGCAATGCAAAAACACTCGTTATGTCTTTAATCAACATGGGAATTAGGTTGTTCTGGTGTGCAATGCAATGCGAAAAGTGCATGACCTATATGTTATTCTTCAGTGCACAACGTTAGATCGTTAGTGCAATGCAATGCAATGCAATGCAAAGCAATACAAATAAAAGCAATGCAATGCAATGCAACAACACACTTTATGTCTTTAATCAACATGGGAATGAGGTAGTTCTGGTGTGCAATGCAATGCAAAAAAGTGCATAACATATGTTAATTCTTCAGTGCACAACGTTAGATCGTTAGTGCAATGCAATGCAATGCAATGCAATGCAACAACACACATATCATCTCTATAATGAACTTGGGAATGATTTAGTTCTGGTGTGCAATGCAATGCAATGCAAAAAGTGCATAACCTATGTGTTATTGTTCAGTGCACAACGTTAGAGCGTTAGTGTAATGCAATACAATGCAATGCAATGCAATGCAATGCAATGCAATGCAAATAAATGCAATGCAATGCAATACAATGCAATGCAACAACACACGTTATGTCTTTAATCAACATGGGAATGAGGTAGTTCTGGTGTGCAATGCAATGCAAAAAGTGCATAACATATGTTAATTCTTCAGTGCACAACGTTAGATCGTTAGTGCAATGCAATGCAATGGCAATTCAATGCAATGCAATGCAATGCAATGCAATGCAATGCAACAACACACATATCATCTATATAATGAACTTGGGAATGATTTAGTTCTGGTGTGCAATGCAATGCAATGCAATATAGTGCAATACAATGCAATGCAAAAACACTCGTTATGTCTTTAATCAACATGGGAATGAGGTTGTTCTGGTGTGCAATGCAATGCGAAAAGTGCATAACCTATATGTTATTCTTCAGTGCACAACGTTAGATTGTTAGTGCAATGCAATGCAATGCAATGCAATGCAATGCAATGCAACAGCACACATATCATATCAAAGCAATGCAAATAAAAGCAATGCAATGCAATGCAATACAATGCAATGCAACAACACACGTTATATGTCTTTAATCAACATGGGAATGAGGTAGTTCTGGTGTGCAATGCAATGCAATGCAAAAAGTGCATAACCTATATGTTATTCTTCAGTGCACAAAGTTAGATCGTTAGTGCAATGCAATGCAATGCAACGAAATGCAGTGCAAAGCAATGCAATGCAAATCAATGCAATGCAATACAATGCAATGCAACAACACACATTATCTCTTTAATGAACATGGGAATGATTTAGTTCTGGTGTGCAATGCAATGCAATGCAAAAAGTGCATAACCTATATGTTATTCTTCAGTGCACAACGTTAGATCGTTAGTGCAATGCAATGCAATGCAATGCAACAACACACATATCATCTCTATAATGAACTTGGGAATGATTTTGTTCTCGTGTGCAATGCAATGCGAAAAGAGCATAACCTATATGTTATTCTTCAGTGCACAACGTTAGATCGTTAGTGCAATGCAATGCAATGAAATGCAGTGCAAAGCAATGAAATGCAAATGAATGCAATGCAATACAATGCAATGCAACAACACATTATCTCTTTAATGAACATGGGAATGATTTGGTTCTGGTGTGCAATGCAATGCAATGCAAAAAGTGCATAACCTATATGTTATTCTTCAGTGCACAACGTTAGATCGTTAGTGCAATGCAATGCAATGCAATGCAATGCAATGCAATGCAATGCAATGCAGTGCAAAGCAATGCAAATCAATGCAATGCAATGCAATGCAATACAATGCAATGCAACAACACACGTTATGTCTTTAATGAACATTGGAATGATTTAGTTCTGAAATATGTTCAGTGGGTCAAGATAATTGACCCACTGAACATATTTCTACCTGAAGAGTCTTTGAACTTGAACTTTCTATTCATAATCTTCTTCCTCAATCTTCATTGACTTCTGATTCATCAGCCAGACAGCAGTCCATATTTGACCCACTAAACATATTTCTGGCAAAAGAGTCCTCGATCTTGAACCTTTTAAACATACTCATAGACTCTTTCTGGTGTTTCATCAGCCATGCAGAAGTCCAGATGTGACATGTTGAACATATTTCTGACTGAAGAGTCCTTGATCTTGAACTTTCTATTCACACTTATAGACTCCTTCAGATAGTACATCGGCCAGACAACTGTCCATAATGACTTTTTTTTTCTGGCCAACGAGTCTATGTACTTGAACTTTCTATACATGCTCATTGACTCCTTTTAGTGCTTCATCAGCCAGAGAGTACTCCATAATTTACCTACTGAAAATATTTCTGGTAAAAGAGTCCTCGATCCCATCTGATGTTACATCAGCCATAAAGAAGTCCATAATTGACCCAAGGGACATATTTGTGGCCAATCTTGAACTTTCTATACATACTCATAGTCTCCTTCTGATTCTTCATAAGCCATATTTATGTTCATATTTATGACCTATTATTATTTCTGGTCAAAGGTTCCTCAAAAGTTTTTAAACTATGTAAAATTATAGACTCCATCTGATGATAAATCAGACCAAAAGAGGTCAAATTTTGACTCTTGAGTCAATATGTATAGAGAGTTAATGTTCAATGATTCTTTGGCCAAAAATATATTCAGAGGGTCACATACCTGTTAAAGTGATGTATCATCAGAAGAAGTCTATGAGTATTTAGTAAGTTAACTTGTGAGGACCTTTTTGCCAAAAATATTTTCAGTTCGCCAGATATGGACATCTATATAGCTAATGCCACTGTTGCCTTTGGCTTGCTCAGTTGGGGATATTTTGGGGATATTTTATTTTATTTTATCAATCAATAAATTCCACTAGAAACAAACCTTGTTGTATTATTTTATTTTAATTTAATACTGTGAAGCTGCTTTGATACAATCTGTATTGTGAAAAGCGCTATACAAATATACTTGATTTGATTTGATTTAATGAAGAATCAGAAAGAGTCAATGAGTATATATAGAATGGTCAAGTTGAGACTCTTTGACCAGAAAAAATTTCACTATGTCAAATATGGACTTTTGTCATGATGATATAACATCCGAAGATATCAATCCGAATGTATAGTGTTAATCTTTAAGGACTCTTTGGCCAGTAATATTTTCGGACATCAGAAGGAGTCTATAGATTAAGATAGACGAAATCCTTTTGAGAACTCTTTGGTCAAATTTTTTTTCAATCGGTCAAATATGGACTACTGCCTGCCTGGTTTTGCATTGCAAGAAGTCAGTCTATATTGTATAGTGAGTTAATGTTCACGGACTCTTTGGCCAGAAATATTTTCAGTAGGTCAAAAATAGACTACTGGCTGGTTAATATAACATCACAAGAAGTCAATCTGTAGTATAGCAAGATAATGTTCAAGAACTCTTTGGCCAGAAATATGTTCAGAAGGTCAAAAGGTGACCTTTGTATAGCTGATTTATTATCAGAAGGAGACTATAACTTTATATAATTTGAAAAATTTTGAGGACACTTTGACCAGAAATAAGTTCAAAAGGTCAGATATGGACATCTATATGGCTTATGAAGCATCAGAAGGAGTCTATGAGTATGTATAGAAAGGTCAAGATCGAGGACTCTTTGGCAAGAAATATGTTCCTTGGGTCAAATATGGAATTCTGTATGTCTGACGTAACATCAGAAAGAGTCAACAAGTATATAAGGAAAGGTCAAGTTTCGAGTACTCACTCCTTGGCCGGAAAAAAATTCGGTAGGCCAAATATGGACTTTTGTCAGGATGATATCCAAAGATATCAGTCTGAATGTATAGTGTTAATCTTTTAGGACTCATTGGTCAGAAATATGTTCAGTAGGTCAAAAGGGGACCTCTGTATAGCTGATTTATCATCAGAAGGAGACTATAACTTTATATAGTTTGAAAAATCTTGAGGACACTTTGACCACAAATAAGTTCAAAATGTCAGATATAAAAATCTATATGGCTTATGAAGCATCAGAAGGAGTCTATGAGTATGTATAGAAAGCCCAAGATCGAGGACTCTTTGGCCAGAAATATGTTCAGGAGGTCAAAAGGGGACCTCTGTATAGCTGATTTATCATCAGAAGGAGTTTATAACTTTCTATAGTTTGAAAAAATGTTAGGACACTTTGACCACAAATAAGTTCAAAAACTCAGATATGGACATCTATATGGCTTATGAAGCATCAGAAGGAGTCTATGAGTATGTATAGAAAGCCCAAGATCGAGGACTCTTTGGCCAGAAATATGTTCAGTAGGTCAAAAAGGGGCCCTCTGTATAGCTGATTTATCATCAAAAGGAGTCTATAACTTTATATAGTTTGAAAAAATGTTAGGACACTTTGACCACAAATGAGTTCAAAAGGTCAGATATGGACATCTATATGGCTTATGAAGCATCAGAAGGAGTCTATGAGTATGTATAGAAAGCCCAAGATCAAGGACTCTTTGGCCAGAAATATGTTCAGGACGTCAAAAGGGGACCTCTGTATAGCTGATTTATCATCAAAAGGAGTCTATAACTTTATATAGTTTGAAAATATGTTAGGACACTTTGACCACAAATAAGTTCACAAGGTCAGATATGGACATCTATATGGCTTATGAAGCATCAGAAAGACCTTTTGAACTTATTTGTGGTCAAAGTGTCCTAAAATTTTTCAAACTATATAAAGTTATAGACTCCTTTTAAAGATAAATCAGCTATACAGAGGGCCCCTTTTGACCTACTGAACATATTTCTGGCCAAAGAGTCCTCGATCTTGTGTTTTCGATACATACTCATAGACTCTTTCTGATGCTTCATAAGCCATATAGATGTCCATATCTGACCTTGTGAACTTATTTGTGGTCAAAGTGTCCTAACATATTTTCAAACTATATAAAGTTATAGACTCCTTTTGATGATAAATCAGCTATACAGAGGTCCCCTTTTGACGTCCTGAACATATTTCTGGCCAAAGAGTCCTTGATCTTGGGCTTTCTATACATACTCATAGACTCCTTCTGATGCTTCATAAGCCATATAGATGTCCATATCTGACCTTTTGAACTCATTTGTGGTCAAAGTGTCCTAACATTTTTTCAAACTATATAAAGTTATAGACTCCTTTTGATGATAAATCAGCTATACAGAGGGCCCCTTTTTGACCTACTGAACATATTTCTGGCCAAAGAGTCCTCGATCTTGGGCTTTCTATACATACTCATAGACTCCTTCTGATGCTTCATAAGCCATATAGATGTCCATATCTGAGTTTTTGAACTTATTTGTGGTCAAAGTGTCCTAACATTTTTTCAAACTATAGAAAGTTATAAACTCCTTTTGATGATAAATCAGCTATACAGAGGTCCCCTTTTGACCTCCTGAACATATTTCTGGCCAAAGAGTCCTCGATCTTGGGCTTTCTATACATACTCATAGACTCCTTCTGATGCTTCATAAGCCATATAGATTTTTATATCTGACATTTTGAACTTATTTGTGGTCAAAGTGTCCTCAAGATTTTTCAAACTATATAAAGTTATAGTCTCCTTCTGATGATAAATCAGCTATACAGAGGTCCCCTTTTGACCTACTGAACATATTTCTGACCAATGAGTCCTAAAAGATTAACACTATACATTCAGACTGATATCTTTGGATATCATCCTGACAAAAGTCCATATTTGGCCTACCGAATTTTTTTCCGGCCAAGGAGTGAGTACTCGAAACTTGACCTTTCCTTATATACTTGTTGACTCTTTCTGATGTTACGTCAGACATACAGAATTCCATATTTGACCCAAGGAACATATTTCTTGCCAAAGAGTCCTCGATCTTGACCTTTCTATACATACTCATAGACTCCTTCTGATGCTTCATAAGCCATATAGATGTCCATATCTGACCTTTTGAACTTATTTCTGGTCAAAGTGTCCTCAAAATTTTTCAAATTATATAAAGTTATAGTCTCCTTCTGATAATAAATCAGCTATACAAAGGTCACCTTTTGACCTTCTGAACATATTTCTGGCCAAAGAGTTCTTGAACATTATCTTGCTATACTACAGATTGACTTCTTGTGATGTTATATTAACCAGCCAGTAGTCTATTTTTGACCTACTGAAAATATTTCTGGCCAAAGAGTCCGTGAACATTAACTCACTATACAATATAGACTGACTTCTTGCAATGCAAAACCAGGCAGGCAGTAGTCCATATTTGACCGATTGAAAAAAAATTTGACCAAAGAGTTCTCAAAAGGATTTCGTCTATCTTAATCTATAGACTCCTTCTGATGTCCGAAAATATTACTGGCCAAAGAGTCCTTAAAGATTAACACTATACATTCGGATTGATATCTTCGGATGTTATATCATCATGACAAAAGTCCATATTTGACATAGTGAAATTTTTTCTGGTCAAAGAGTCTCAACTTGACCATTCTATATATACTCATTGACTCTTTCTGATTCTTCATTAAATCAAATCAAATCAAGTATATTTGTATAGCGCTTTTCACAATACAGATTGTATCAAAGCAGCTTCACAGTATTAAATTAAAATAAAATAATACAACAAGGTTTGTTTCTAGTGGAATTTATTGATTGATAAAATAAAATAAAATATCCCCAAAATATCCCCAACTGAGCAAGCCAAAGGCAACAGTGGCATTAGCTATATAGATGTCCATATCTGGCGAACTGAAAATATTTTTGGCAAAAAGGTCCTCACAAGTTAACTTACTAAATACTCATAGACTTCTTCTGATGATACATCACTTTAACAGGTATGTGACCCTCTGAATATATTTTTGGCCAAAGAATCATTGAACATTAACTCTCTATACATATTGACTCAAGAGTCAAAATTTGACCTCTTTTGGTCTGATTTATCATCAGATGGAGTCTATAATTTTACATAGTTTAAAAACTTTTGAGGAACCTTTGACCAGAAATAATAATAGGTCATAAATATGAACATAAATATGGCTTATGAAGAATCAGAAGGAGACTATGAGTATGTATAGAAAGTTCAAGATTGGCCACAAATATGTCCCTTGGGTCAATTATGGACTTCTTTATGGCTGATGTAACATCAGATGGGATCGAGGACTCTTTTACCAGAAATATTTTCAGTAGGTAAATTATGGAGTACTCTCTGGCTGATGAAGCACTAAAAGGAGTCAATGAGCATGTATAGAAAGTTCAAGTACATAGACTCGTTGGCCAGAAAAAAAAAGTCATTATGGACAGTTGTCTGGCCGATGTACTATCTGAAGGAGTCTATAAGTGTGAATAGAAAGTTCAAGATCAAGGACTCTTCAGTCAGAAATATGTTCAACATGTCACATCTGGACTTCTGCATGGCTGATGAAACACCAGAAAGAGTCTATGAGTATGTTTAAAAGGTTCAAGATCGAGGACTCTTTTGCCAGAAATATGTTTAGTGGGTCAAATATGGACTGCTGTCTGGCTGATGAATCAGAAGTCAATGAAGATTGAGGAAGAAGATTATGAATAGAAAGTTCAAGTTCAAAGACTCTTCAGGTAGAAATATGTTCAGTGGGTCAATTATCTATATGGAGTCACTGAGAATCTATAGAAAGTTCAAGACAGAGGACTCTTTTACTATAAATATGTTCAGAGGGTCAATTATGGACTATTGTCTGCTTGTGAAACATCAGAAGGAGTCAATGAGCCTATATAGAAAGTTCAAGTTCAAGACTCTTCGGGCAGCAATATGTTCAGTAGGTCAATTATGGACTAATGTCTGGCTGATGAAACACTAAAAGGAGTCAATTAGCATGTACAGAATGTTCAAGTTCATGGACTTGTTGGCCAGAAATATGTTTAATAATTAATATGGACAATTGTCTGTCCGATGTACTTTTATAATTATGAATAGAAAGTTCAAGATCAAAAACTCTTTGGTCAGAAATATGTTCAACATGTCAAATCTGGACTTCTGTATGGCTGAAGAAACATCAGAAGTAAATGATTATGTATAGAAAGTTCAAGTTCATAGACTCTTCGGGCAGAAAAATGTTCAGTAGGTCAATTGTGGACAATTATCTGGCTGATGAAACATCAGAAGGAGTATGTATAGAAAGAATAAGATCAAGGTCTCTTTGGCCAGAAATATGTTCAATTGATCAAATTTTGAAATACTATATTGCTGTTGTAAAATCAGGAGTCATTGAGTATGTATTGAAAAATGTTCATAGACTCATTGGTCAGAAATAGGTTTAATAGGTCATATTGATACAATACAATACAATACAATAATGTTTTGCTATTGTAACATCAGAAGGAGTCAATGTATAGAGAAATCAAGATTATAAACCCATCGTTCAGAAATCAGTAGTAGTCAGTTTAGTAGTCAATTATGGATAATTTTTTGGCTGAAGTACTATCTGAAAGCGTCTATGAGTATGTGTAGAAAGATCAAGGACTCTTCCAGACAATTGTCAAATATGGATAATAGCCTGGGTGATGAAAAATCAGAAGGAGATAGTAATTATGTATAGATAATTAAAGTTCTAGGTCTCTTTGGCCAGATATATGTTCAATGGGTCAAATTTGGACTAACAATATGGTTGATTTAACATCAAAAGTAGTCAATGAGAATGCATATAAACAGACCTTTTGACAACTCTTTTGGCCAGAAATATGTTCTCTTGGTCAAATATGGACTACTGTATGGTGGATGTAAAATCAAAAATAGTCTAGGAGAAGGAACAGTAAGTTAAACTTTGATGATTCTTTTGCCAGAAATATGTTCAGTAGGTCAATAATTGACTTCTGTCTCAATGATGAAACATCAGAACAAGCCTATGATTATGTATAGAACGATCAAGATCGAGGACACTTTGGTTATAGAAATGTTCAATAGGTCAAATTTGAACTATACTGTATGGCTGATGAAACATCAGAAGGATTGTAAGAGCAATTAGTCTAGAAATTTAAAGTTCAAGGTCTCATGTCTAGAAATATGTTCAAAATATAAAATTTGAACTACTGTTCAAATACATTGGATAGCAGATAATTAATTAACAAGTCTACAAGTATGTTTAGAAAGTTCAAGATCGAGGACTCTATGGTCAGAAATATATTCAATGGGTCAAGTATGGACATCTTTCAGGCTGATGAAACATCGGAAGCTGTCAATGAGCATGTACAGAAAGGTCAAGATCAGGGACTCTTTGACCAAAAATATGTTTAGTAGGTCAAATATGGACTTTTGTATGGCTAATGTATTATTAAGAGAAGTCAATAAGCAGAGAAAGTTAATGTTCAAAGACTCTTTGGCCAAAAATATTTTCAGTAGGTCAAAAATAGACTACTGGCTGGTTAATATAACATCACAAGAAGTCAATCTGTAGTATAGCAAGATAATGTTCAAGAACTCTTTGGCCAGAAATATGTTCAGAAGGTCAAAAGGTGACCTTTGTATAGCTGATTTATTATCAGAAGGAGACTATAACTTTATATAATTTGAAAAATTTTGAGGACACTTTGACCAGAAATAAGTTCAAAAGGTCAGATATGGACATCTATATGGCTTATGAAGCATCAGAAGGAGTCTATGAGTATGTATAGAAAGGTCAAGATCGAGGACTCTTTGGCAAGAAATATGTTCCTTGGGTCAAATATGGAATTCTGTATGTCTGACGTAACATCAGAAAGAGTCAACAAGTATATAAGGAAAGGTCAAGTTTCGAGTACTCACTCCTTGGCCGGAAAAAAATTCGGTAGGCCAAATATGGACTTTTGTCAGGATGATATCCAAAGATATCAGTCTGAATGTATAGTGTTAATCTTTTAGGACTCATTGGTCAGAAATATGTTCAGTAGGTCAAAAGGGGACCTCTGTATAGCTGATTTATCATCAGAAGGAGACTATAACTTTATATAGTTTGAAAAATCTTGAGGACACTTTGACCACAAATAAGTTCAAAATGTCAGATATAAAAATCTATATGGCTTATGAAGCATCAGAAGGAGTCTATGAGTATGTATAGAAAGCCCAAGATCGAGGACTCTTTGGCCAGAAATATGTTCAGGAGGTCAAAAGGGGACCTCTGTATAGCTGATTTATCATCAGAAGGAGTTTATAACTTTCTATAGTTTGAAAAAATGTTAGGACACTTTGACCACAAATAAGTTCAAAAACTCAGATATGGACATCTATATGGCTTATGAAGCATCAGAAGGAGTCTATGAGTATGTATAGAAAGCCCAAGATCGAGGACTCTTTGGCCAGAAATATGTTCAGTAGGTCAAAAAGGGGCCCTCTGTATAGCTGATTTATCATCAAAAGGAGTCTATAACTTTATATAGTTTGAAAAAATGTTAGGACACTTTGACCACAAATGAGTTCAAAAGGTCAGATATGGACATCTATATGGCTTATGAAGCATCAGAAGGAGTCTATGAGTATGTATAGAAAGCCCAAGATCAAGGACTCTTTGGCCAGAAATATGTTCAGGACGTCAAAAGGGGACCTCTGTATAGCTGATTTATCATCAAAAGGAGTCTATAACTTTATATAGTTTGAAAATATGTTAGGACACTTTGACCACAAATAAGTTCACAAGGTCAGATATGGACATCTATATGGCTTATGAAGCATCAGAAAGACCTTTTGAACTTATTTGTGGTCAAAGTGTCCTAAAATTTTTCAAACTATATAAAGTTATAGACTCCTTTTAAAGATAAATCAGCTATACAGAGGGCCCCTTTTGACCTACTGAACATATTTCTGGCCAAAGAGTCCTCGATCTTGTGTTTTCGATACATACTCATAGACTCTTTCTGATGCTTCATAAGCCATATAGATGTCCATATCTGACCTTGTGAACTTATTTGTGGTCAAAGTGTCCTAACATATTTTCAAACTATATAAAGTTATAGACTCCTTTTGATGATAAATCAGCTATACAGAGGTCCCCTTTTGACGTCCTGAACATATTTCTGGCCAAAGAGTCCTTGATCTTGGGCTTTCTATACATACTCATAGACTCCTTCTGATGCTTCATAAGCCATATAGATGTCCATATCTGACCTTTTGAACTCATTTGTGGTCAAAGTGTCCTAACATTTTTTCAAACTATATAAAGTTATAGACTCCTTTTGATGATAAATCAGCTATACAGAGGGCCCCTTTTTGACCTACTGAACATATTTCTGGCCAAAGAGTCCTCGATCTTGGGCTTTCTATACATACTCATAGACTCCTTCTGATGCTTCATAAGCCATATAGATGTCCATATCTGAGTTTTTGAACTTATTTGTGGTCAAAGTGTCCTAACATTTTTTCAAACTATAGAAAGTTATAAACTCCTTTTGATGATAAATCAGCTATACAGAGGTCCCCTTTTGACCTCCTGAACATATTTCTGGCCAAAGAGTCCTCGATCTTGGGCTTTCTATACATACTCATAGACTCCTTCTGATGCTTCATAAGCCATATAGATTTTTATATCTGACATTTTGAACTTATTTGTGGTCAAAGTGTCCTCAAGATTTTTCAAACTATATAAAGTTATAGTCTCCTTCTGATGATAAATCAGCTATACAGAGGTCCCCTTTTGACCTACTGAACATATTTCTGACCAATGAGTCCTAAAAGATTAACACTATACATTCAGACTGATATCTTTGGATATCATCCTGACAAAAGTCCATATTTGGCCTACCGAATTTTTTTCCGGCCAAGGAGTGAGTACTCGAAACTTGACCTTTCCTTATATACTTGTTGACTCTTTCTGATGTTACGTCAGACATACAGAATTCCATATTTGACCCAAGGAACATATTTCTTGCCAAAGAGTCCTCGATCTTGACCTTTCTATACATACTCATAGACTCCTTCTGATGCTTCATAAGCCATATAGATGTCCATATCTGACCTTTTGAACTTATTTCTGGTCAAAGTGTCCTCAAAATTTTTCAAATTATATAAAGTTATAGTCTCCTTCTGATAATAAATCAGCTATACAAAGGTCACCTTTTGACCTTCTGAACATATTTCTGGCCAAAGAGTTCTTGAACATTATCTTGCTATACTACAGATTGACTTCTTGTGATGTTATATTAACCAGCCAGTAGTCTATTTTTGACCTACTGAAAATATTTCTGGCCAAAGAGTCCGTGAACATTAACTCACTATACAATATAGACTGACTTCTTGCAATGCAAAACCAGGCAGGCAGTAGTCCATATTTGACCGATTGAAAAAAAATTTGACCAAAGAGTTCTCAAAAGGATTTCGTCTATCTTAATCTATAGACTCCTTCTGATGTCCGAAAATATTACTGGCCAAAGAGTCCTTAAAGATTAACACTATACATTCGGATTGATATCTTCGGATGTTATATCATCATGACAAAAGTCCATATTTGACATAGTGAAATTTTTTCTGGTCAAAGAGTCTCAACTTGACCATTCTATATATACTCATTGACTCTTTCTGATTCTTCATTAAATCAAATCAAATCAAGTATATTTGTATAGCGCTTTTCACAATACAGATTGTATCAAAGCAGCTTCACAGTATTAAATTAAAATAAAATAATACAACAAGGTTTGTTTCTAGTGGAATTTATTGATTGATAAAATAAAATAAAATATCCCCAAAATATCCCCAACTGAGCAAGCCAAAGGCAACAGTGGCATTAGCTATATAGATGTCCATATCTGGCGAACTGAAAATATTTTTGGCAAAAAGGTCCTCACAAGTTAACTTACTAAATACTCATAGACTTCTTCTGATGATACATCACTTTAACAGGTATGTGACCCTCTGAATATATTTTTGGCCAAAGAATCATTGAACATTAACTCTCTATACATATTGACTCAAGAGTCAAAATTTGACCTCTTTTGGTCTGATTTATCATCAGATGGAGTCTATAATTTTACATAGTTTAAAAACTTTTGAGGAACCTTTGACCAGAAATAATAATAGGTCATAAATATGAACATAAATATGGCTTATGAAGAATCAGAAGGAGACTATGAGTATGTATAGAAAGTTCAAGATTGGCCACAAATATGTCCCTTGGGTCAATTATGGACTTCTTTATGGCTGATGTAACATCAGATGGGATCGAGGACTCTTTTACCAGAAATATTTTCAGTAGGTAAATTATGGAGTACTCTCTGGCTGATGAAGCACTAAAAGGAGTCAATGAGCATGTATAGAAAGTTCAAGTACATAGACTCGTTGGCCAGAAAAAAAAAGTCATTATGGACAGTTGTCTGGCCGATGTACTATCTGAAGGAGTCTATAAGTGTGAATAGAAAGTTCAAGATCAAGGACTCTTCAGTCAGAAATATGTTCAACATGTCACATCTGGACTTCTGCATGGCTGATGAAACACCAGAAAGAGTCTATGAGTATGTTTAAAAGGTTCAAGATCGAGGACTCTTTTGCCAGAAATATGTTTAGTGGGTCAAATATGGACTGCTGTCTGGCTGATGAATCAGAAGTCAATGAAGATTGAGGAAGAAGATTATGAATAGAAAGTTCAAGTTCAAAGACTCTTCAGGTAGAAATATGTTCAGTGGGTCAATTATCTATATGGAGTCACTGAGAATCTATAGAAAGTTCAAGACAGAGGACTCTTTTACTATAAATATGTTCAGAGGGTCAATTATGGACTATTGTCTGCTTGTGAAACATCAGAAGGAGTCAATGAGCCTATATAGAAAGTTCAAGTTCAAGACTCTTCGGGCAGCAATATGTTCAGTAGGTCAATTATGGACTAATGTCTGGCTGATGAAACACTAAAAGGAGTCAATTAGCATGTACAGAATGTTCAAGTTCATGGACTTGTTGGCCAGAAATATGTTTAATAATTAATATGGACAATTGTCTGTCCGATGTACTTTTATAATTATGAATAGAAAGTTCAAGATCAAAAACTCTTTGGTCAGAAATATGTTCAACATGTCAAATCTGGACTTCTGTATGGCTGAAGAAACATCAGAAGTAAATGATTATGTATAGAAAGTTCAAGTTCATAGACTCTTCGGGCAGAAAAATGTTCAGTAGGTCAATTGTGGACAATTATCTGGCTGATGAAACATCAGAAGGAGTATGTATAGAAAGAATAAGATCAAGGTCTCTTTGGCCAGAAATATGTTCAATTGATCAAATTTTGAAATACTATATTGCTGTTGTAAAATCAGGAGTCATTGAGTATGTATTGAAAAATGTTCATAGACTCATTGGTCAGAAATAGGTTTAATAGGTCATATTGATACAATACAATACAATACAATAATGTTTTGCTATTGTAACATCAGAAGGAGTCAATGTATAGAGAAATCAAGATTATAAACCCATCGTTCAGAAATCAGTAGTAGTCAGTTTAGTAGTCAATTATGGATAATTTTTTGGCTGAAGTACTATCTGAAAGCGTCTATGAGTATGTGTAGAAAGATCAAGGACTCTTCCAGACAATTGTCAAATATGGATAATAGCCTGGGTGATGAAAAATCAGAAGGAGATAGTAATTATGTATAGATAATTAAAGTTCTAGGTCTCTTTGGCCAGATATATGTTCAATGGGTCAAATTTGGACTAACAATATGGTTGATTTAACATCAAAAGTAGTCAATGAGAATGCATATAAACAGACCTTTTGACAACTCTTTTGGCCAGAAATATGTTCTCTTGGTCAAATATGGACTACTGTATGGTGGATGTAAAATCAAAAATAGTCTAGGAGAAGGAACAGTAAGTTAAACTTTGATGATTCTTTTGCCAGAAATATGTTCAGTAGGTCAATAATTGACTTCTGTCTCAATGATGAAACATCAGAACAAGCCTATGATTATGTATAGAACGATCAAGATCGAGGACACTTTGGTTATAGAAATGTTCAATAGGTCAAATTTGAACTATACTGTATGGCTGATGAAACATCAGAAGGATTGTAAGAGCAATTAGTCTAGAAATTTAAAGTTCAAGGTCTCATGTCTAGAAATATGTTCAAAATATAAAATTTGAACTACTGTTCAAATACATTGGATAGCAGATAATTAATTAACAAGTCTACAAGTATGTTTAGAAAGTTCAAGATCGAGGACTCTATGGTCAGAAATATATTCAATGGGTCAAGTATGGACATCTTTCAGGCTGATGAAACATCGGAAGCTGTCAATGAGCATGTACAGAAAGGTCAAGATCAGGGACTCTTTGACCAAAAATATGTTTAGTAGGTCAAATATGGACTTTTGTATGGCTAATGTATTATTAAGAGAAGTCAATAAGCAGAGAAAGTTAATGTTCAAAGACTCTTTGGCCAAAAATGTGTTCAGTAGTTCAAATAGGAACCTCTGTATGGCTGAATTAACATAATAAGAAACCCTTTGAGGACCATTTGACCAGAAATAAGTTCAATAGGTCAAATATGGAATTCTATATGTGGCTTATGAACCATCAGAAGGAGTCTAGGAGTGAGAATGCAAAGTTCAAGATTGAGGACTTTTTTTTATCAGAAGGAGTCTATAACTTTATATAGTTTGAAAAATTTTGAGGACACTTTGACCAGAAATAAGTTCAAAAGGATAGATATGGACATCTATATGGCTTATGAAGCATCAGAAGGAGTCTATGAGTATGTATAGAAAGCCCAAGATCGAGGACTCTTTGGCAAGAAATATGTTCCTTGGGTCAAATATGGAATTCTGTATGTCTGACGTAACATCAGAAAGAGTCAACAAGTATATATGAAAAGGTCAAGTTTCGAGTACTCACTCCTTGGCCAGAAAAAAATTCGGTAGGTCAAATATGGACTACTGTCTGCCTGATTTTACATTACGAGAAATCAGTCTATATGTATAGTGAGTTGATGTTCACAGACTGGCCAGAAATATGTTCAGTAGGTCAAAAATAGACTACTGGCTGGTTAATATAACATCACAAGAAGTCAATCTGTAGTATAGCAAGACAATGTTCAACTCTTTGGCCAGAAATATGTTCAGAAGGTCAAAAGGTGACCTTTGTATAGCTGATTTATTATCAGAAGGAGTCTATAACTTTATATAGTTAGAAAAATTTTGAGGACATTTGACCAGAAATAAGTTCAGAAGGACAGATATGGACATCTATATGGCTTATGAAGCATCAGAAGTAGTCTATGAGTATGTATAGAAAGCCCAAGATCGAGGACTCTTTGGCAAGAAATATGTTCCCTGGGTCAAATATGGACTTCTGTATGGCTGACATAACATCAGAAAAAGTCAAAGAGTATATATGGAAAGGTCAAGTTTCGAGTACTCCTTGGCCAGATAAAAATTCAGTATGTCAAATATGGACTTTTGTCAGGATGATATAACATCCGAAGATATCAGTCTGAATGTATAGTGTTAATCTTTTAGGACTCTTTGGCCAGAAATATGTTCAGTAGGTCAAAAGGGGACCTCTGTATAGCTGATTTATCATCAGAAGGAGACTATAACTTTATATAGTTTGAAAAAATTTTGAGGACACTTTGACCACCAATAAGTTCAAAAGGTCAGATATGGACATCTATATGGCTTATGAAGCATCAGAAGGCGTCTATGAGTATGTATAGAAAGCCCAAGATCAAGGACTCTTTGGCCAGAAATATGTTCAGGAGGTCAAAATGGGACCTCTGTATAGCTGATTTATCATCAAAATGATTCTATAACTTACATAGTTTGAATTTTTTTTAGGACACTTTGACCACAAATAAGTTCAAAAGGTCAGATATGGACATCTATATGGCTTATGAAGCATCAGAAGGATGCGTATATGTATAGAAAGCCCAAGATCGAGGACTCTTTGGCCAGAAATGTGTTTAGGAGGTCAAAAGGGGACCTCTGTATAGCTGACTTATCATCAAAAGGAGTCTATAACTTTATATAGTTTGAATTTTTTTTAGGACACTTTGACCACAAATAAGTTCAAAATGTCAGATATGGAAATCTATATGGCTTATGAAGCACCACAAGGAGTCTATGAGTATGTATAGAAAGCCCAAGATCGAGGAGTCTTTGGCCAGAAATATGTTCAGGAGGTCAAAAGGGGACCTCTGTATAGCTGATTTATCATCAAAAGGAGTCTATAACTTTCTATAGTTTGAAAAAATGTTAGGACACTTTGACCACAAATAAGTTCAAAATGTCAGATATGGACATCTATATGGCTTATGAAGCATCAGAAGGAGTCTATGAGTATGTATAGAAAGCCAAAGATCAAGGACTCTTTGGCCAGAAATATGTTCAGTAGGTCAGAAGGGGCCCTCTGTATAGCTGATTTATCATCAAAAGGAGTCTATAACTTTATATAGTTTGAATTTTTTTTAGGACACTTTGACCACAAATAAGTTCAAAAGGTCAGATATGGAAATCTATATGGCTTATGAAGCATCAGAAGGAGTCTATGAGTACGTATAGAAAGCCCAAGATCAAGGACTCTTTGGGCAGAAATATGTTCAGGAGGTCATAAGGGGACCTCTGTATAGCTGATTTATCATCAAAAGGAGTCTATAACTTTATATAGTTTGAATTTTTTTTAGGACACTTTGACCACAAATAAGTTCAAAATGTCAGATATGGAAATCTATATGGCTTATGAAGCACCAGAAGGAGTCTATGAGTATGTATAGAAAGCCCAAGATCAAGGACTCTTTGGCCAGAAATATGTTCAGGAGGTCAAAAGGGGACCTCTGTATAGCTGATTTATCATCAAAAGGAGTCTATAACTTTATATAGTTTGAATTTTTTTAGGACACTTTGACCACAAATAAGTTCAAAAGGTCAGATATGGACATCTATATGGCTTATGAAGCATCAGAAGGAGTCTGTGAGTATGTATAGAAAGCCAAAGATCAAGGACTCTTTGGCCAGAAATATGTTTAGGAGGTCAAAAGGGGCCCTCTGTATAGCTGAATTATCATCAAAAAGAGTCTATAACTTTCCATAGTTTGAAAAAATGTTAGGACACTTTGACCACAAATAAGTTCAAAAGGTCAGATATGGACATCTATATGGCTTATGAAGCATCAGAAGGAGTTGGACTATATGAATAGAAAGCCCAAGATCGAGGACTCTTTGGCCAAAAATATGTTCCTTGGGTCAAATATGGACTTCTGTATGGCTGACGTAACATCAGAAAAAGTCAACGAGTATAAATGGAAAGGTCAAGTTTCGAGTACTCCTTGGCCAGAAAAAAATTCAGTATGTCAAATTTGGACCTTTGTCAGGATGATATAACATTTTTAAGGACTCTTTGGCCAGAAATATGTTCAGTAGGTCAAAAGCGTACCTATGTATAGCTCATTGTTATAACATTATGTGCTTTGCACAAACGATCTAACGTTGAGCATCATTAAAGAAACATAGGTTATGCACTTCGTGCATTGCATTGCATTGCACACCAAAACTAACTCAATGCCATGTTCATTAGAGAGATAACATATGTGTTGTTGCTTTGCACAAACTGTCTAACGTTATGCATTGAAGAATAACATTATTGTCTGTGCACTACTTGTATTGCATTGCACAACAGAACTAACTCGATCCCATGTTCATTACAAAGATAACATGTGTGTTGTCTTGCATTGCATTGCACACACGATCTAACGTTGTGCATTGAAGAATAACATAGGCTATGCACTTCTTGCATTGCATTGCACACCAGAACTAACTCATTCCCGTGTTCATTAAAGAGATAACATATGTGTTGTTGCTTTGCACAAACTGTCTAACGTTATGCATTGAAGAATAACATTATTGTCTGTGCACTACTTGTATTGCATTGCACAACAGAACTAACTCGATCCCATGTTCATTACAAAGATAACATGTGTGTTGTCTTGCATTGCATTGCACAAACGATCTAACGTTGTGCACTGAAGAATAACTTATAGGTTATGCATATTTCGCATTGCATTGCACTAAATCATTCCCATGTTCATTATAGAGATGATATGTGTGTTGATGCATTGCATTGCATTGCATTGAATTGCATTGCACTAACGATCTAACTTTGTGCACTGAAGAATAACATATGTTATGCACTTTTCGCATTGCATTGCACACCAGAACTAACTCATTCCCATGTTCATTAAAGAGATAACGTGTGTTGTTGCATTGCATTGTATTGCATTGCATTGCATTGATTTGCATTGCTTTGCATTGCTTTGCATTGCTTTGCATTGCACTAACGATCTAACGTTGTGCCCGTATTGCATTGCATTGCACACCAGAACTAAATCATTCCCATGTTCATTAAATACATAACGTGTGTTGTTGCATTGCATTGCATTGTATTGCATTGCATTGATTTGCATTGATTTGCATTGCTTTGCATTGCTTTGCACTGCATTGCATTGCACTAACGATCTAACGTTGTGCACTGAAGAATAACATATAGGTTATGCACTTTTCGCATTGCATTGCACACCAGAACTACCTCATTCCCATGTTGATTAAAGACATAACGAGTGTTTTTGCATTGCATTGTATTGCACTATATTGATTTGCATTGCTTTGCACTGCATTGCATTACACTAACGCTCTAACGTTGTGCACTGAAGAATAACATATAGGTTATGCACTTTTTGCATTGCATTGCATTGCACACCAGAACTAAATCATTCCCATGTTCATTAAAGACATAACGTGTGTTGTTGCATTGCATTGTATTGCATTGCATTGTATTGCAATGCAATGTTTTGCATTGCATTACATTGATTTGCATTGCTTTGCACTGCATTGCATTGCACTAAAGATCTAAAGTTGTGCACTGAAGAATAACATATAGGTTATGCTCTTGTCGCATT
Source organism: Abramis brama (assembly GCF_963993115.1). Classification (NCBI taxonomy): domain Eukaryota; kingdom Metazoa; phylum Chordata; class Actinopteri; order Cypriniformes; family Leuciscidae; genus Abramis; species Abramis brama. Next base: position 19,070,475 of record NC_139974.1, on the reverse strand, counting down.
GCATTGCACACCAGAACAAAATCATTCCCAAGTTCATTATAGAGATGATATGTGTGTTGTTGCATTGCATTGCATTGCATTGCATTGCATTGCATTGCATTGCATTGCTTTTATTTGCATTGCATTGCACTGCATTGCATTGCATTGCTTATATTTGCATTGCATTGCACTGCATTGCATTGCATTGCATTGCATTGCATTGCAACGATTTAACGTTGTGCACTGAAGAATAACATATAGGTTATGCACTTTTCGCATTGCATTGCACACCAGAACTACCTCATTCCCATGTTGATTAAAGACATAACGAGTGTTTTTGCATTGCATTGTATTGCACTATATTGATTTGCATTGCTTTGCACTGCATTGCATTGCATTACACTAACGCTCTAACGTTGTGCACTGAACAATAACATATAGGTTATGCACTTTTTGCATTGCATTGCACACCAGAACTAAATCATTCCCATGTTCATTAAAGACAAAACATGTGTTGTTGCATTGCATTGCATTGCATTGTATTGCATTGCATTGCATTGCAATGTATTGCAATGCAATGTATTGCATTGCATTGCATTGCATTGATTTGCATTGCACTAACGATCTAACGTTGTGCACGTATTGCATTGCATTGCACACCAGAACTAAATCATTCCCATGTTCATTAAAGACATAACGTGTGTTGTTGCATTGCATTGTATTGCATTGCATTGCATTGCATTGATTTGCATTGCTTTGCATTGCTTTGCACTGCATTGCATTGCACTAACGATCTAACGTTGTGCACTGAAGAATAACATATAGGTTATGCACTTTTCGCATTGCACACCAGAACTACCTCATTCCCATGTTGATTAAAGACATAACGAGTGTTTTTGCATTGCATTGTATTGCACTATATTGATTTGCATTGCTTTGCACTGCATTGCATTGCATTGCATTACACTAACGCTCTAACGTTGTGCACTGAAGAATAACATATAGGTTATGCACTTTTTGCATTGCATTGCATTGCACACCAGAACTAAATCATTCCCATGTTCATTAAAGACATAACGTGTGTTGTTGCATTGCATTGTATTGCATTGCAATGCAATGTTTTGCATTGCATTACATTGATTTGCATTGCTTTGCACTGCATTGCATTGCACTAAAGATCTAACGTTGTGCACTGAAGAATAACATATAGGTTATGCTCTTTTCGCATTGCATTGCACACCAGAACAAAATCATTCCCAAGTTCATTATAGAGATCATATGTGTGTTGTTGCATTGCATTGCATTGCATTGCATTGCTTTTATTTGCATTGCATTGCACTGCATTGCACTGCATTGCATTGCATTGCATTGCATTGCATTGCATTGCATTGCACTGCATTGCACTAACGATCTAACGTTGTGCACTGAAGAATAACATATAGGTTATGCACTTTTCGCATTGCACACCAGAACTACCTCATTCCCATATTGATTAAAGACATAACGAGTGTTTTTGCATTGCATTGTATTGCACTATATTGATTTGCATTGCTTTGCACTGCATTGCATTGCATTACACTAACGATCTAACGTTGTGCACTGAAGAATAACATATAGGTTATGCTCTTTTCGCATTGCATTGCACACCAGAACAAAATCATTCCCAAGTTCATTATAGAGATGATATGTGTGTTGTTGCATTGCATTGCATTGCATTGCATTGCATTGCACTTCAGTGCACAACGATCTAACGTTGTGCACTGAAGAATAACATATAGGTTATGCACTTTTTGCATTGCATTGCATTGCACACCAGAACTAAATCATTCCCATGTTCACTAAAGAGATAACGTGTGTTGTTGCATTGCATTGTATTGCATTGCATTGCATTTGTGCATTGCATTGCACTAACGATCTAATGTTATGTTGTGCACTGAAGAATAACATATGCACTTTTCGCATTGCATTGCATTGCACACCAGAACAAAATCATTCCCATGTTCATTATAGAGATGATATGTGTGTTGTTGCATTGCATTGCATTTCATTACATTACATTACATTGCATTGCATTGAATCGCACTGCACTAACGATCTAACGTTGTGCACTGAAGAATAACATATGCACTTTTCGCATTACATTGCACACCAGAACTAACTCAATCCCATGTTCATTAAAGACATGACATGAGTGTTGGGTCATTGCATTGCACTAACGATCTAACGTTGTGTACTGAAGAATAACATATAGGTTATGTACTTTTCGCATTGCATTGCAATGCACACCAGAACAAAATCATTCCCAAGTTCATTATATAGATAATATGTGTGTTGTTGCATTGCATTGCATTGCATAGCGATCTAACGTTGTGCACTGAAGAATAACATATAGGTTATGCACTTTTTGCATTGCATTGCATTGCACACCAGAACTAAATCATTCCCATGTTCATTAAAGAGATAACGTGTGTTGTTGCATTGCATTGTATTGTATTGCATTGATTTGCATTGATTTGCATTGCATTGCACTGCATTGCATTGCATTGCATTGCACTAACGATCTAACGTTGTGCACTGAAGAATAACATATAGGTTATGCACTTTTTGCATTGCATTGCATTGCACACCAGAACTAAATCATTCCCATGTTCATTAAAGAGATAACGTGTGTTGGTGCATTGCATTGGATTACATTGCATTGCACACACGATCTAACGTTGTGTATTGAAGAATAACATAGGCTATGCACTTCTTGCATTGCATTGCACTAACGATCTAACTTTGTGCACTGAAGAATAACATATAAGTTATGCACTTTTCGCATTGCATTGCACACCAGAACTAACTCAATCCCATGTTCATTCAAGACATATGTGTGTTGTTGCATTGCATTGCATTGTTAGATCGTTAGTGCAATACAATGCAATGGAATGCAACAACACACATATCATCTCTTTAATGAACATGGGATTGAGTTAGTTCTGGTGTGCAATGCAATGCAAATTTGCCTAGTAAAAACAGAGTTTGTGTTGTTGAATCATATTTTTTTCTAGTACCTCTTAAATATAGAGCTCATGACAAATAAAAGTTCCAGATGGACAAACATTAACTGCAAAACCCAGTGTGAATAACAATATCTTAAAATAAACTAGAGAGTGGATACACAGATATGGCCTATTTATGAATGAAATTCATGCATTTATTTGTCATTTAAACTTATGCAAACAGGGAAAGAGAGTAGAAAACACTTATTGTCCTGTCGCCCCCTCTAGTGGACAGCATTAAGTATTACGGCCTTCATTGCTCAGAGAACGCAAGTCAATGGATTTTTTTGGGGAAAGTAAGTCTTTTTTTATTTTTATTTTTTATTAATGTTTATTACAAACTCTCGTGGAGACAACAGCAAAGAAAAAGGCAAGGTATCAAACAAAATGCAGTTTTGACAATGAAAAAGATCAAATAAATAAAAAAATTAAATAAAATAAGGCATTGTTCTCAAATAAATAATATGTGTTACAGGACCAAAAACATTTCAGCAGCATAACAAATAGCTTCTACAGTTTGTTTAGAATTTTTTACAAGGTTCAAGGAGGATAATAACATACGAAATTCATTTTTAAAACAGTTTACATTTGGCAATTGTTTTTTCCATTTATTTTTGTGAATGTTCAAACCCATAATGATGATAAGGTTAATCAAAAGTGAAATGTCCCTCGTCAGTTTAGAATTATAAATAAGAATATCTTCGATTGTAAATTGTTCAAGTTCACTAATTTTATGGAAAAGCTGGTTGAACAAAGACTTTTTGTTTGATACAAATTACTCTATTATTCCACAAGGTGGCACAATGAGGGGTAAAGTTATGGGTAAATACCATCTTCCAATGATGCAAACTTGTTTATGAAACTCAGATAATTTAAAAAAATTTAGAAAATTTCAAAGTCACATTTCAAAAGAAAGTTTAACCCACCGAACCTCTTGAAAATACTTTTTGGAATTTGAAACCATATTGAATCCGGCTTCAATAGAAACTCTTTCAACCACTTTATTTTAAATGTTCCTAACATTGCCTCAAAATCCAATGTTTTGATCCCCCCCCTTTAACCAACATAGTAGGTCTTATTTATCCATATAAATTTATATATAGTTAATTTTCCTCGCGTTTTTTGGAGCAATGTAAAGAGATTGACATGGATAAATCAGTTTGGATACCCTCAGCCTTGGACAATAAGTAACGCCCAAAAATGGAAAGATCTCTACTAAGCCAGTGGTTTAAGGATAATTGGTATTTGAATAAGGGAAATTTTAATAAGGAAAATTGATATTTGATCAATTTTTTCTTTCATATTAATTTCCTCTCTTTGTTTTTCATCTTTAACCATCTTAACTCCAAGATATTTTACTTCTTTTTTTAACAGGGATTTCTGTATCTATACAGTCATATAACGCAAGTAGTTCACACTTTCATATTTAAACGAAGACCTGAAGCTTTGGAAAAAATTGAAATTATTTGCAATGAATTGCTAACCATAGATTTATCCCATTAAAGATTCGCGCAAAATTTTAGCGATTTTTTCTAAATATCGATAAAAAAACTATTGCGAAATGACGGCGTTTCCATTAACCGATGTTATGCGACTGAAACGTCATTTTTTCCTCTCGCGATAAGTCATTCCAACGGACGATCATGGCAACGGACGTTGGTAAGTTTATATATATATAACAGCCACGTACCGCACTAGACACTAACGTCAAGAAAGCTGGACATTTTTACTCTTTTACTTTCGTTTTCAACGTAATTCTCCTCAGGGAAAGGGAAAACAACACACAAAAAAGCACATTTTCCACATTCTTTAATTTAAACACAAAAACCACAAAATAACTCATTGCATTGTATTGGGTGTCTCTGCCGACCTCTTGTGGACAAAAATAGCATAACATGGCATTTCATGACTATTGCCACTAGATGGAGCAAATGAACATTTCTCACTCATGCTAATTTTTCATTCTTTCATTAAGAAAGAGGGAGAATTGATGCTAAATTTATTGATTAAAGATTAAAGTGCACACGAATTAAACAATAAGAATAATGATAAACATTGTAATATTCTGTTAAAAAAATATGATCAATTTTGAATTCATGGTGACTTTAAGTGAATGTCGTCACTTCCTCAGTTCCCGTCACTATGGTTACGGTAAACAGACACGGCAGAACAGCAGTGGGTGGAGCTGAACTAATGTTCATTCGCATCATTTATTATCTAACAACAAACAAACAAACAAACAAACAAACAAACAAACAAACGGCCTCCACTTTCCTCTTGTTATGAAAGCGACGGAGGCAGGTGAGAAAACTGATTTTTATTTTCTCTCACGAAGTATAAATCATTCGAGCTATTAATAACGCGGTGTATATTGGGAAACAGTTTGATAAATTATATGTTTTTTCCCCCTGTTTTGCAGAGGAAGACATGAACGAGTCATCCAGTTAGAACTATGAAGAACTATTATAAGGTTATTATAACTATTAAAGGTTATATTTTTTTTAACCTTTATAAAGGGCATTTTTTCCATAATTTTATTAAATGCATGCTCCATCTTTCATTTCAAATTCTTAAATTTGATCAATACATTCAATTAGAATAATAAGACACTAGGCTGTTACCAATCAAATAAAATAATTTACATTGAAATGAGATTATGAGAGTGTAAATATTTTTTGAATAAACAAATAAGGAATGTTGAAAAGAATGATACTTTGAAACTAAACCGCCAGTAGGAGGCGGCAGGCGACCGTGTTAATGACCGAGCCATTGAGTCATTCATTCAAACGATTCATTCAATGGGCCATTGAATCTTTGAGTCAACCGATTCGTTCAAAACGCTGAATCATTCAGCGTTTGAAACATGGCTGAGTGTTCATGTGAGATGCGCGTCATCTGTGCTATCAATCGCCACATGCATTAAATGAAATAAAACCAGAATCATCCTCGCGGTTTCGGTGATTCCCTAGTAATTTTTATTTATTTTTTATTTTATGTTAAAAATTATTTTAATCATGTCATTTGTCCGGTTGGGCGAGTACACTTCTCTTTCACGTGTCCCTTCAAAAAACAAAAAAACCACAAAAAAAAAAAACCACACGTGTCCCGGGCAAGTTAATGTGGAGCCCTGATATGTTTTCCTTGACTGGTTTTCCCTGAGGAGAGTTACGTGGTTGAAAACGAAAGTAAAATAGGGGGACGCACGTTCATTGCGTTTTACAGTGATGACTTTATTAAACTCAACACATTATAATGATTTATCTGTCATCCACCCTCGATTAATTAGAATGTTTTTTTTTATTACTTGGCCCGCCCGACCCGCAGGTTATGATGATCCGCAGCGCTATCGGAAAACTATACGGTTTGCATTGCACTGCTTTGGGTGTCTCTGCCGACCTCTTGTGGACAAAAATAGTATAACATGGCATTTCATGACTATTGCCACTAGATGGAGCAAATGAACATTTCTTACTCATGTTAATTTTTCATCTCTGTTTTTTGTGTTTATTTAAAATAAGACAAATCTGATATTATTTTAATCTTACATCTGTTATTTAACAGTTGAGATAGTTGTTTAATGCAGAAACACTCGCCGGGTTTAAACTAGCAAAACCGGTTTAAAGTGCACACGAATTAATTAGCATGTTGTCATAATGAGTTACAATGAATGTTACTATTAGAACTATGATATTCTTTTCTATAGCCTACTTTTATCAATTCTATTGAGAAACCATGAGAAAAAGGTGAATAAAGACTTAAATTATTCATTATTATTATGTTTTGAACTATGCTGTGTTTTGCAGTGTGTGTGTTGTCAAATGTATTTTTAATTATTAAAATTGCCATTATTTTATATGAAAAAGTTAATTTTATTTTATTGACAAAATATTTTATTTTGTCTTTTTTATATATTTTGATTAGATCAGATAACATTTTAATCTGTCATATGATCATGTGATAATGTACTCCACCTATGGAGCATGTTGTCTCATTTCACTTCATTCATTCAGGGTAAATCAAGAGAAAAGTATACGCTGTATTAATGAAAGTTCCGTGTATCTTTTGATCATTTAATTTCCTGTTTGGAATGGAATAACGAGAAATGAAAACCAGCTCGTTTATTCGTTTTTTAGTTTATTTTAATTAGATTTTGGCTCGAGTCATTTGCACACGTGGGCGGCGCTGAAACGCCCCTTTCATCTGATTGGTCGAAACGCTCCGCCTTCAGTAAGCGACGAGCTTTTCTTTCTGTCAGGCAGAATAAGAGTCGGTACGAGTGCGGCACTGACAAATGCACTGTAATAAAATAATGTCTGAAACCACCACTCACTGTAAACTACGCACAATATTTGAAGCAGAAATATGTTAGTGGTCACGTAATTCGCGCTGCTGAGACTTGCAAGCGACCCCAATAATGTGAACCGCAGTAGGCCTATATGACAGATTATTTTAGCATGATGCATTTCCCATTGATAAATACAGTGCAAATAGTTCCGTCTCTTTGGATAAAAGTGAAGTGGAAATAAAAATCAATAATAGGCTGCTGAACTGTACCATGATAATATGTCCGTAACATTTACCACTCTCGTCTTTTATTTAGGCTACATCAAAAGGCAGGTGTGTGTGACGTATAAATCATTTTGAAAATTGAACAGAAATAAAGTTTATATTAATGAATGTAAGCATGTGTAGCCTACTCAGTTCACATGAAAAGAAAGAGACAGAAAAGAGAGAAGCTAGAATCAGTGAACGTACATTAATACTGACAAAATTAGCAGGTTTGGGATGAATTAAAATCATGTCGGTTGAAGAGCACGGCATACCTTTAAAGTGTTATTAGTTTTATTATAAAACTAACACAATTTTATTACATACTGAATTGGTCGATGTTTCTCTGAGTTTTCTTTATTATGTTGGCTTAAGAAAGCATTTAAACATTATTATTATGCATTATTATTATGAGAAATTGACTCCGCCTAGAACTTTAATGCTTCACCAAACTCAGCTCAGACTGGTCTGACTCGCTTATATCTTTTCTAACTGGTCAGACTTACTTTCCCAAAAAATCCATTGACTTGCGTTCTCTGAGCAATGAAGGCCAATACTCAATGCTGTCCACTAGAGGGGGCGACAGGATAATAAGTGTTTTCTACTCTCGTTCCCTGTTTGCATCAGTTTAAATGACAAATGCATGAATTTCATTCATAAATAGGCCATATCTGTGTATGAGAACAAGATTTACACTTCAAGCTTTACAACTAATTAAAACTTTAACCCTACTTCAAAGTTTGCCACTCTGTCATTTCTTTTAAGATATTGTTATTCCACTGGTTTTTGCATTTAATGTTTGTCCATCTGGAACTTGTATTTGTCATGAGCTCTATATTTAAGATGTACTAGAAAAAAATATGATTCAACAACACAAACTCTGTTTTTACTCGGCAAATTTGTTTTCCTTTCAAGTAGGCTTATCCTGCAGGTTATCCTGCTTTTTGCCATGGGTTGCCACACTGCCCAGAATAAACTATATTTTCTCCACACGAGATGTGGACGAGCGCATATCTTACACAGCTTCCAGTTCTGTTTAGACTATTGTAGTTTGTAATGCTTGTTATGTTCCTTAATTTAGATAGAATCTGGTTGTCTGTCTGTCTGTCTGTCTGACTATAGTGTTTAAACATAAACATATTACCTTTTTTAAACTATTTAAAAATCTGCTATATTTCACAAAGGAAGCCCATTTGTTGGCGTTGGCATTATACGAGAATGACATTCTGAATATGAGCCTATTGTTAGCTGGTTTAAAAATGCGGATTGATCATTGCAGAGTTATTCCTTATTGCAATGCAATACAAGAAGTGCATAGCCTATGTTATTCTTCACTGCACAACGTTAGATCGTTTGTGCAATGCAATGCAACAACACACGTCACCTCTTTAATGAACATGGGAATGAGTTAGTACTGGTGTGCAATGCAAAAAGTTCATTAAAGAGATAACATGTTGCACTGCATTGCACAAACGATCTAACGTTGTGCATTGAAGAATAGCATATAGGCTATGCACTTTTTGCATTGCATTGCACAGCAGAACTAACTCCTTCAAATGTTCATTAAAGAGATAACATTTTGCACTGCACAATCGATCTAACGTTGTGTCTATGGACATCTATATGGCTTATGAAACATCAGAAGGAGTCTATGAGTATGTATAGAAAACGCAAGATCGAGAACCCTTTGGCCAGAAATATGTTCAGTAGGTCAAACGGGGACCTCTGTATAGCTGATTTATCATCAAAAGGAGTCTATAACTTTCTATAGTTTGAAAAATTTGTAGGACACTTTGACCACAAATAAGTTCAAAAGGTCAGATATGGACATCTTATGAAGCATCAGAAGGAGTCTATGAGTATGTATAGAAAACCCAAGATCGAGGACTCTTTGGCCAGAAATATGTTCAGTAGGTCAGAAGGGGACCTTTGTATAGCTGATTTATCATCAAAAGGAGTCTATAACTTTCTATAGTTTGAAAAATTTTTAGGACACTTTGACCACAAATAAGTTCAAAAGGTCAGATATGGACATCTATATGGCTTATGAAGCATCAGAAGGAGTCTATGAGTATGTATAGAAAGCCCAAGATCGAGGACTCTTTGGCCAGAAATATGTTCTGGAGGTCAAAAGGGGCCCTCTGTATAGCTGATTTATCATCAAAAGGAGTCAATCACTTTATATAGTTTGAAAAATTTGTAGGACACTTTGACCACAAATAAGTTCAAAAGGTCAGATACGGACATCTATATAGCTTATGAAGCATCAGAAGGAGTCTATGAGTATGTATAGAAAACGCAAGATCAAGGACTCTTTGGCCAGAAATATGTTCAGGAGGTCAAAAGGGGACCTCTGTATAGCTGATTTATCATCAAAAGGAGTCTATAACTTTCTATTGTTTGAAAAATTTTGAGGACACTTTGACCACAAATAAGTTCAAAAAGTCAGATATCGACATCTATATGGCTTGTGAAGCATCAGAAGGAGTCTATGAGTATGTATAGAAAACGCAAGATCAAGGACTCTTTGGCCAGAAATATGTTCAGGAGGTCAAAAGGGGACCTCTGTATAGCTGATTTATCATCAAAAGGAGTCTATAACTTTCTATAGTTTGAAAAATTTTTAGGACACTTTGACCACAAATAAGTTCAAAAGGTCAGATATGGACATCTATATGGCTTATGAAGCATCAGAAGGAGTCTATGAGTATGTATAGAAAGCCCAAGATCGAGGACTCTTTGGCCAGAAATATGTTCTGGAGGTCAAAAGGGGCCCTCTGTATAGCTGATTTATCATCAAAAGGAGTCTATCACTTTCTATGGTTTGAAATAAAAATAGGACACTTTGACCACAAATAAGTTAAAACGGTCAGATATGGACATCTATATGGCTTATGAAGCATCAGAAGGAGTCTATGAGTATGTACAGAAAACGCAAGTTTGAGGACTCTTTGGCCAGAAATATGTTCTGGAGGTCAAAAGGGGCCCTCTGTATAGCTGATTTATCATCAAAAGGAGTCTATAACTTTCTATAGTTTGAAAAATTTGTAGGACACTTTGACCACAAATAAGTTCAAAAGGTCAGATATGGACATCTTATGAAGCATCAGAAGGAGTCTATGAGTATGTATAGAAAACGCAAGATTGAGGACTCTTTGGCCAGAAACATGTTCAGGACGTCAAAAGGGGCCCTCTGTATAGCTGATTTATCATCAAAAGGAGTCTATCACTTTATATAGTTTTAAAATTTTTTAGGACACTTTGACCACAAATAAGTTCAAAATGTCAGATATGGACATCGATATGGCTTATGAAGCATCAAAAGGAGTCTATGAGTATGTATAGAAAGCCCAAGATCGAGGACTGTTTGGCCAGAAATATGTTCTGGAGGTCAAAAGGGGCCCTCTGTATAGCTGATTTATCATCAAAAGGAGTCTATAACTTTCTATAGTTTGAAAAAAATTTAGGACACTTTGACCACAAATAAGTTCAAAATGTCAGATATGGACATCTATATGGCTTATGAAGCATCAGAAGGAGTATGTATAGAAAGCCCAAGATTGAGGACTCTTTGGCCAGAAATATGTTCTGGAGGTCAAAAGGGGCCCTCTGTATAGCTGATTTATCATCAAAAGGAGTCTATAACTTTCTATAGTTTGAAAAATTTTTAGGACACTTTGACCACAAATAAGTTCAAAAGGTCAGATATGGACATCTATATGGCTTATGAAGCATCAGAAGGAGTCTATGAGTATGTATAGAAAGCCCAAGATCGAGGACTCTTTGGCCAGAAATATGTTCTGGAGGTCAAAAGGGGCCCTCTGTATAGCTGATTTATCATCAAAAGGAGTCTATCACTTTCTATGGTTTGAAATAAAAATAGGACACTTTGACCACAAATAAGTTAAAACGGTCAGATATGGACATCTATATGGCTTATGAAGCATCAGAAGGAGTCTATGAGTATGTACAGAAAACGCAAGTTTGAGGACTCTTTGGCCAGAAATATGTTCTGGAGGTCAAAAGGGGCCCTCTGTATAGCTGATTTATCATCAAAAGGAGTCTATAACTTTCTATAGTTTGAAAAATTTGTAGGACACTTTGACCACAAATAAGTTCAAAAGGTCAGATATGGACATCTTATGAAGCATCAGAAGGAGTCTATGAGTATGTATAGAAAACGCAAGATTGAGGACTCTTTGGCCAGAAACATGTTCAGGACGTCAAAAGGGGCCCTCTGTATAGCTGATTTATCATCAAAAGGAGTCTATCACTTTATATAGTTTTAAAATTTTTTAGGACACTTTGACCACAAATAAGTTCAAAATGTCAGATATGGACATCGATATGGCTTATGAAGCATCAAAAGGAGTCTATGAGTATGTATAGAAAGCCCAAGATCGAGGACTGTTTGGCCAGAAATATGTTCTGGAGGTCAAACGGGGCCCTCTGTATAGCTGATTTATCATCAAAAGGAGTCTATAACTTTCTATAGTTTGAAAAAAATTTAGGACACTTTGACCACAAATAAGTTCAAAATGTCAGATATGGACATCTATATGGCTTATGAAGCATCAGAAGGAGTATGTATAGAAAGCCCAAGATAGAGGACTCTTTGGCCAGAAATATGTTCTGGAGGTCAAAAGGGGCCCTCTGTATAGCTGATTTATCATCAAAAGGAGTCTATCAACTTTATATAGTTTGAAAAAATTTTAGGACACTTTGACCACAAATAAGTTCAAAAGGTCAGATATGGACATCTATATGGCTTATGAAGCATCAGATGAAGTCTATGAGTATGTACAGAAAACGCAAGATCGAGGACTCTTTGGCCAGAAATATGTTGAGTAGGTCAAAAGGGGACCTTTGTATAGCTGATTTATCCTAAAAAGGAGTCTATATCTTTATATAGTTTTAAATTTTTTTTAGGACACTTTGACCACAAATAAGTTCAAAAGGTCAGATATGGACATCTATATGGCTTATGAAGCATCAGAAGGAGTCTATGAGTATGTATAGAAAGCCCAAGATCGAGTACTTTTTGGCCAGAAATATGTTCTGGAGGTCAAAAGGAGACCTCTGTATAGCTGATTTATCATCAAAAGGAGTCTATCACTTCATATAGTTTGCAAAATCTTTAGGACACTTTGACCACAAATAAGTTCAAAAGGTCAGATATGGACATCAATATGGCTTATGAAGCATCAGAAGGAGTCTATGAGTATGTATAGAAAGCCCAAGATCGAGGACTCTTTGGCCAGAAATATGTTCAGGAGGTCAAAAGGGGCCCTCTGTATAGCTGATTTATCATCAACAGGAGTATATAACTTTCTGTAGTTTGAAAAATTTGTAGGACACTTTGACCACAAATAAGTTCAAAAAGTCAGATATGGACATCTATATGGCTTATGAAGCATCAGAAGGAGTCTATGAGTATGTATAGAAAGCCCAAGATCGAGGACTCTTTGGCCAGAAATATGTTCAGGAGGTCAAAAGGGACCTCTGTATAGCTGATTTATCATCAAAAGGAGTCTATAACTTTCTATAGTTTGAAAAATTTGTAGGACACTTTGACCACAAATAAGTTCAAAAAGTCAGATATGGACATCTATATGGCTTATGAAGCATCAGAAGGAGTCTATGAGTATGTATAGAAAACGCAAGATTGAGGACTCTTTGGCCAGAAATATGTTCAGGAGGTCAAAAGGGGCCCTCTGCATAGCTGATTTATCATCAAAAGGAGTCTATAACTTTCTATAGTTTGAAAAATTTGTAGGACACTTTGACCACAAATAAGTTCAAAAAGTCAGATATGGACATCTATATGGCTTATGAAGCATCAGAAGGAGTCTATGAGTATGTATAGAAAACGCAAGATTGAGGACTCTTTGGCCAGAAATATGTTCAGGAGGTCAAAAGGGGACCTCTGTATAGCTGATTTATCATCAAAAGGAGTCTATAACTTTATATAGTTTGAAAAATTTTGAGGACACTTTGACTACAAATAAGTTCAAAAAGTCAGATATGGACATCTATATGGCTTATGAAGCATCAGAAGGAGTATGTATAGAAACGCAAGATTGAGGACTCTTTGGCCAGAAATATGTTCAGGAGGTCAAAAGGGGCCCTCTGCATAGCTGATTTATCATCAAAAGGAGTCTATAACTTTATATAGTTTGGAAAATTTTAGGACACTTTGACCACAAATAAGTACAAAATGTCAGATATGGACATCTATATGGCTTATGAAGCATCAGAAAGAGTCTATGAGTATGTATAGAAAGCCCAAGATCGAGGACTCTTTGGCCAGAAATATGTTTAGGAGGTCAAAAGGGGCCCTCTGTATAGCTGATTTATCATCAAAAGGAGTCTATAACTTTATATAATTTGAATTTTTTTTGGACGCTTTGACCACAAATAAGTTCAAAAGGTCAGATATGGACATCTATATGGCTAATGAAGCATCAGAAGGAGTCTATGAGTATAGAAAACGCAAGATCGAGGACTCTTTGGCCAGAAATATGTTTAGGAGGTCAAAAGGGGCCCTCTGTATAGCTGATTTATCATCAAAAGGAGTCTATCACTCTATATAGTTTGAAAAATGTTTTGGACACTTTGACCACCAATAAGTTCAAAAAGTCAGATATGGAAATCTATATGGCTTATGAAGCATCAGAAGGAGTCTATAAGTATGTATAGAAAGCCCAAGAATCAGGACTCTTTGGCCAGAAATATGTTCTGGAGGTCAAACGGGGCCCTCTGTATAGCTGATTTATCATCAAGAGGAGTCTATAACTTTATATAGTTTGAAAAAAATGTAGGACACTTTGACCACAAACAAGTTCAAAATGTCAGATATGGACATCTATATGGCTTATGAAGCATCAGAAGGAGTCTATGAGTATGTATAGAAAACGCAAGATTGAGGGCTCTTTGGCCAGAAATATGTTCAGTAGGTCAAAAGGGGCCCTCTGTATAGCTGATTTATCATCAAAAGGAGTCTATAACTTTCTATAGTTTGAAAAAATGTTAGGACACTTTGACCACAAACAAGTTCAAAATGTCAGATATGGACATCTATATGGCTTATGAAGCATCAGAAGGAGTCTATGAGTATGTATAGAAAACGCAAGATTGAGGACTCTTTGCCAGAAATATGTTCAGTAGGTCAAAAGGGGCCCTCTGTATAGCTGATTTATCATCAAAAGGAGTATATAACTTTCTGTAGTTTGAAAAATTTGTAGGACACTTTGACCACAAATAAGTTCAAAAAGTCAGATATGGACATCTATATGGCTTATGAAGCATCAGAAGGAGTCTATGAGTATGTATAGAAAGCCCAAGATCGAGGACTCTTTGGCCAGAAATATGTTCTGGAGGTCAAAAGGGGACCTCTGTTAACTGATTTATCATCAAAAGGAGTCTATAACTTTACATAGTTTGAAACATTTTGAGGACACTTTGACCACAAATAAGTTCAAAAGGTCAGATATGGACATCAATATGGCTTATGAAGCATCAGAAGGAGTCTATGAGTATGTATAGAAAGCCCAAGATCGAGGACTCTTTGGCCAGAAATATGTTCAGGAGGTCAAAAGGGACCTCTGTATAGCTGATTTATCATCAAAAGGAGTCTATAACTTTCTATAGTTTGAAAAATTTGTGGGACACTTTGACCACAAATAAGTTCAAAAAGTCAGATATGGACATCTATATGGCTTATGAAGCATCAGAAGGAGTCTATGAGTATGTATAGAAAACGCAAGATTGAGGACTCTTTGGCCAGAAATATGTTCAGGAGGTCAAAAGGGGACCTCTTTATAGCTGATTTATCATCAAAAGGAGTCTATAACTTTATATAGTTTGAAAAATTTTGAGGACACTTTGACTACAAATAAGTTCAAAAGGTCAGATATGGACATCTATATGGCTTATGAAGCATCAGAAGGAGTATGTATAGAAACGCAAGATTGAGGACTCTTTGGCCAGAAATATGTTCAGGAGGTCAAAAGGGGCCTCTGTATAGCTGATTTATCATCAAAAGGAGTCTATAACTTTATATAGTTTGAAAAATTTTAGGACACTTTGACCACAAATAAGTACAAAATGTCAGATATGGACATCTATATGGCTTATGAAGCATCAGAAAGAGTCTATGAGTATGTATAGAAAGCCCAAGATCGAGGACTCTTTGGCCAGAAATATGTTTAGGAGGTCAAAAGGGGCCCTCTGTATAGCTGATTTATCATCAAAAGGAGTCTATAACTTTATATAATTTGAAATTTTTTTGGACGCTTTGACCACAAATAAGTTCAAAAGGTCAGATATGGACATCTATATGGCTTATGAAGCATCAGAAGGAGTCTATGAGTATAGAAAATGCAAGATCGAGGACTCTTTGGCCAGAAATATGTTCAGTAGGTCAAAAGGGGACTTCTGTATAGCTGATTTATCATCAAAAGGAGTCTATAACTTTCTATAGTTTGAATAATTTTGAGGACACTTTGACCACAAATAAGTTCAAAAAGTCAGATATGGACATCTATATGGCTTATGAAGCATCAGAAGGAGTCTATGAGTATGTATAGAAAACGCAAGATCGAGGACTCTTTGGCCAGAAACATGTTCAGGAGGTCAAAAGGGGACCTCTGTATAGCTGATTTATCATCAAAAGGAGTCTATAACTTTCTATAGTTTGAAAAAAATGTAGGACACTTTGACCACAAACAAGTTCAAAATGTCAGATATGGACATCTATATGGCTTATGAAGCATCAGAAGGAGTCTATGAGTATGTATAGAAAACACAAGATTGAGGAGTCTTTGGCCAGAAATATGTTCAGTAGGTCAGAAGGGGCCCTCTGTATAGCTGATTTATCATCAAAAGGAGTCTATAACTTTCTATAGTTTGAAAAGAATGTAGGACACTTTGACCACAAACAAGTTCAAAATGTCAGATATGGACATCTATATGGCTTATGAAGCATCAGAAGTAATCTATGAGTATGTATAGAAAGCCCAAGATTGAGGACTCTTTGGCCAGAAACATGTTTAGGAGGTCAAAAGGGGACCTCTGTATAGCTGATTTATCATCAAAAGGAGTCTATAACTTTATATAGTTTGAATTTTTTTTTGGACACTTTGACCACAAACAAGTTCAAAAGGTAAGATATGGACATCTATATGGCTTATGAAGCATCAGAAGGAGTCTATGAGTATGTATAGAAAACCCAAGATCGAGGACTCTTTGGCCAGAAATATGTTCAGGAGGTCAAAAGGGGCCCTCTGTATAGCTGATTTATCATCAAAAGGAGTCTATAACTTTATATAGTTTAAAAAAAATTTAGGACACTTTGACCACAAATAAGTTCAAAAGGTCAGATATGGACATCTATATGGCTTATGAAGCATCAGAATGAGTCTATGAGTATGTATAAAAAGCCCAAGATCGAGGACTCTTTGGCCAGAAATATGTTCTGTAGGTCAAAAGGGGCTCTCTGATAAATGTCTGATTTATCCTAAAAAGGAGTCTATAACTTTATATAGTTTGAACATTTTTTAGGACACTTTGACCACAAATACGTTCAAAAAGTCAGATATGGACATCTATATGGCTTATGAAGCATCAGAAGGAGTATGTATAGAAAACGCAAGATCGAGGACTCTTTGGCCAGAAATATGTTCAGTAGGTCAAAAAGGGACCTCTATATAGCTGATTTATCATCAAAAGGAGTCTATAACTTTATATAGTTTGAAAAATTTTAGGACACTTTGACAACAAATAAGTTCAAAAGGTCAGATATGGACATCTATATGGCTTATGAAGCATCAGAATGAGTCTATGAGTATGTATAAAAAGCCCAAGATCTAGGACTCTTTGGCCAGAAATATGTTCTGGAGGTCAAAAGGGGCTCTCTGATAAATGTCTGATTTATCCTAAAAAGGAGTTTATAACTTTATATAGTTTGAACATTTTTTAGGACACTTTGACCACAAATAAGTTCAAAAAGTCAGATATGGACATCTATATGGCTTATGAAGCATCAGAAGGAGTATGTATAGAAAACGCAAGATCGAGGACTCTTTAGCCAGAAATATGTTCAGTAGGTCAAAAAGGGACCTCTATATAGCTGATTTATCATCAAAAGGAGTCTATCACTTTATATAGTTTGAAAAAAATTTAGGACACTTTGACCACAAATAAGTTCAAAAGGTCAGATATGGACATCTATATGGCTTATGAAGCATCAGATGAAGTCTATGAGTATGTATAGAAAACGCAAGATCGAGGACTCTTTGGCCAGAAATATGTTGAGTAGGTCAAAAGGGGACCTCTGTATAGCTGATTTATCCTAAAAAGGAGTCTATATCTTTATATAGTTTTAAATTTTTTTTAGGACACTTTGACCACAAATAAGTTCAAAAGGTCAGATATGGACATCTATATGGCTTATGAAGCATCAGAAGGAGTCTATGAGTATGTATAGAAAGCCCAAGATCAAGGACTTTTTGGCCAGAAATATGTTCTGGAGGTCAAAAGGGGACCTCTGTATAGCTGATTAATCATCAAAAGGAGTCTATCACTTCATATAGTTTGAAAAAATTTTAGGACACTTTGACCACAAATAAGTTCAAAATGTCAGATATGGACATCTATATGGCTTATGAAGCATCAGAAGGAGTATGTATAGAAAACGCAAGATCGAGGACACTTTGGCCAGAAATATGTTCAGGAGGTCAAAAGGGGACCTCTGTATAGCTAATTTATCATCAAAAGGAGTCTATCACTTTATATAGTTTGAAAAAAATTTAGGACACTTTGACCACAAATAAGTTCAAAATGTCAGATATGGACATCTATATGGCTTATAAAACATCAGAAGGAGTCTATGAGTATGTATAGAAAACGCAAGATCGAGGACTCTTTGGCCAGAAGTATGTTCTGGAGGTCAAAGGGGACCTCTGTATAGCTGATTTATCATCAAAAGGAGTCTATAACTTTATATAGTTTAAAAAAAATGTAGGACACTTTGACCACAAATAAGTTCAAAATGTCAGATATGGACATCTATATGGCTTATGAAGCATCAGAAGGAGTATGTATAGAAAACGCAAGATCGAGGACTCTTTGGCCAGAAATATGTTCTGGAGGTCAAAAGGGACCTCTGTATAGCTGATTTATCATCAAAAGGAGTCTATAACTTTCTATAGTTTGAAAAATTTTGAGGACACTTTGACCACAAATAAGTTCAAAAAGTCAGATATGGACATCTATATGGCTTATGAAGCATCAGAAGGAGTCTATCAGTATGTATTTAAAACGCAAGATTAAGGACTCTTTGGCCAGAAATATGTTCAGGAGGTCAGAAGGGGCCCTCTGTATAGCTGATTTATCATCAAAAGGAGTCTATAACTTCATATAGTTTGAAAAAAATTTAGGACACTTTGACCACAAATAAGTTCAAAAGGTCAGATATGGACATCTATATGGCTTATGAAAATGAAACATCAGAAGGAGTCTATGAGTATGTATTGAAAGCCCAAGATCGAGGACTCTTTGGCCAGAAATATGTTCAGTAGGTCAAAAGGGGACATCTCTATAGCTGATTTATCATCAAAAGGAGTCTATCACTTTATATAGTTTGAAAAATTTTGAGGACACTTTGACCACAAATAAGTTCAAAAGGTCAGATATGGACATCTATATGGCTTATGAAGCATCAGAAGGAGTCTATGAGTATGTATAGAAAGCCCAAGATCGAGGACTCTTTGGCCAGAAATATGTTCAGGAGGTCAAAAGGGGCCCTCTGTATAGCTGATTTATCATCAAAAGGAGTCTATAACTTTATATAGTTTAAAAAAAATTTAGGACACTTTGACCACAAATAAGTTCAAAAGGTCAGATATGGACATCTATATGGCTTATGAAGCATCAGAATGAGTCTATGAGTATGTATAAAAAGCCCAAGATCGAGGACTCTTTGGCCAGAAATATGTTCTGGAGGTCAAAAGGGGCTCTCTGATAAATGTCTGATTTATCCTAAAAAGGAGTCTATAACTTTATATAGTTTGAAAAATTTTAGGACACTTTGACAACAAATAAGTTCAAAAGGTCAGATATGGACATCTATATGGCTTATGAAGCATCAGAATGAGTCTATGAGTATGTATAAAAAGCCCAAGATCGAGGACTCTTTGGCCAGAAATATGTTCTGGAGGTCAAAAGGGGCTCTCTGATAAATGTCTGATTTATCCTAAAAAGGAGTCTATAACTTTATATAGTTTGAACATTTTTTAGGACACTTTGACCACAAATAAGTTCAAAAAGTCAGATATGGACATCTATATGGCTTATGAAGCATCAGAAGGAGTATGTATAGAAAACGCAAGATCGAGGACTCTTTGGCCAGAAATATGTTCAGTAGGTCAAAAAGGGACCTCTATATAGCTGATTTATCATCAAAAGGAGTCTATAACTTTATATAGTTTGAAAAATTTTATGACACTTTGACCACAAATAAGTTCAAAAAGTCAGATATGGACATCTATATGGCTTATGAAGCATCAGAAGGAGTCTATGAGTATGTATAGAAAACGCAAGATTGAGGACTCTTTGGCCAGAAATACATGTTCTGGAGGTCAAAAGGACATGATAAATCTGTATAGCTGATTTATCATCAAAAGGAGTCTATAACTTTATATAGTTTGAAAAATTTTAGGACATTTTGACCACAAATAAGTACAAAATGTCAGATATGGACATCTATATGGCTTATGAAGCATCAGAATGAGTCTATGAGTATGTATAAAAAGCCCAAGATCGAGGACTCTTTGGCCAGAAATATGTTCAGTAGGTCAAAAAGGGACCTCTATATAGCTTATTTATCATCAAAAGGAGTCCATAACTTTCTATAGTTTGAAAAAATTTTAGGACACTTTGACCACAAATAAGTTCAAAAGGTCAGATATGGACATCTATATGGCTTATGAAGCATCAGAAGGAGTATGTATAGAAAACGCAAGATCGAGGACTCTTTGGCCAGAAATATGTTCAGGAGGTCAAAAGGGGCCCTCTGTATAGCTGATTTATCATCAAAAGGAGTCTATCACTTTATATAGTTTGAAAAATTTTGAGGACACTTTGACCACAAATAAGTACAAAAAGTCAGATATGGACATCTATATGGCTTATGAAGCATCAGAAGGAGTCTATGAGTATGTATAGAAAACGCAAGATTGAGGACTCTTTGGCCAGAAATATGTTCTGGAGGTCAAAAGGGGCCCTCTGAATAGCTGATTTATCATCAAAAGGAGTCTATCACTTTCTATAGTTTGAAAAATTTTGAGGACACTTTGACCACAAATAAATTCAAAAAGTCAGATATGGACATCTATATGGCTTATGAAGCATCAGAAGGAGTCTATCAGTATGTATTTAAAACGCAAGATTGAGGACTCTTTGGCCAGAAATATGTTCAGGAGGTCAGAAGGGGCCCTCTGTATAGCTGATTTATCATCAAAAGGAGTCTATAACTTCATATAGTTTGAAAAAAAATTAGGACACTTTGACCACAAATAAGTTCAAAAGGTCAGATATGGACATCTATATGGCTTATGACAATTAAACATCAGAAGGAGTCTATGAGTATGTATTGAAAGCCCAAGATCGAGGACTCTTTGGCCAGAAATATGTTCAGTAGGTCAAAAGGAGACATCTCTATAGCTGATTTATCATCAAAAGGAGTCTATCACTTTATATAGTTTGAACAATTTTGAGGACACTTTGACCACAAATAAGTTCAAAAGGTCAGATATGGACATCTATATGGCTTATGAAGCATCAGAAGGAGTCTATGAGTATGTATAGAAAGCCCAAGATCGAGGACTCTTTGGCCAGAAATATGTTCAGGAGGTCAAAAGGGGCCCTCTGTATAGCTGATTTATCATCAAAAGGAGTCTATAACTTTATATAGTTTAAAAAAAATTTAGGACACTTTGACCACAAATAAGTTCAAAAGGTCAGATATGGACATCTATATGGCTTATGAAGCATCAGAATGAGTCTATGAGTATGTATAAAAAGCCCAAGATCGAGGACTCTTTGGCCAGAAATATGTTCTGTAGGTCAAAAGGGGCTCTCTGATAAATGTCTGATTTATCCTAAAAAGGAGTCTATAACTTTATATAGTTTGAACATTTTTTAGGACACTTTGACCACAAATAAGTTCAAAAAGTCAGATATGGACATCTATATGGCTTATGAAGCATCAGAAGGAGTATGTATAGAAAACGCAAGATCGAGGACTCTTTGGCCAGAAATATGTTCAGTAGGTCAAAAAGGGACCTCTATATAGCTGATTTATCATCAAAAGGAGTCTATCACTTTATATAGTTTGAAAAAAATTTAGGACACTTTGACCACAAATAAGTTCAAAAGGTCAGATATGGACATCTATATGGCTTATGAAGCATCAGATGAAGTCTATGAGTATGTATAGAAAACGCAAGATTGAGGACTCTTTGGCCAGAAATACATGTTCTGGAGGTCAAAAGGACATGATAAATCTGTATAGCTGATTTATCATCAAAAGGAGTCTATAACTTTATATAGTTTGAAAAATGTGTGGGACACTTTGACCACAAATAAGTTCAAAAAGTTAGATATGGACATCTATATGGCTTATGAAGCATCAGAAGGAGTCTATGAGTATGTATAGAAAACGCAAGATTGAGGACTTTTGGCCAGAAACATGTTCAGGAGGTCAGAAGGGGCCCTCTGTATAGCTGATTTATCATCAAAAGGAGTCTATAACTTTATATAGTTTGAAACATTTTGAGGACACTTTGACTACAAATAAGTTCAAAAGGTCAGATATGGACATCTATATGGCTTATGAAGCATCAGAATGAGTCTATGAGTATGTATAGAAAGCCCAAGATCGAGGACTCTTTGGCCAGAAATATGTTCTGGAGGTCAAAAGGGGCTCTCTGATAAATGTCTGATTTATCCTAAAAAGGAGTCTATAACTTTATATAGTTTGAAAAATTTTTAGGACACTTTGACCACAAATAAGTTCAAAAAGTCAGATATGGACATCTATATGGCTTATGAAGCATCAGAAGGAGTATGTATAGAAAACGCAAGATCAAGGACTCTTTGGCCAGAAATATGTTCAGTAGGTCAAAAGGGGACCTCTGTATAGCTGATTTATCATCAAAACGAGTCTATAACTTTATATAGTTTGAAAAATGTGTGGGACACTTTGACCACAAATAAGTTCAAAAAGTCAGATATGGACATCTATATGGCTTATGAAGCATCAGAAGGAGTCTATGAGTATGTATAGAAAACGCAAGATTGAGGACTTTTGGCCAGAAACATGTTCAGGAGGTCAGAAGGGGCCCTCTGTATAGCTGATTTATCATCAAAAGGAGTCTATAACTTTATATAGTTTGAAATATTTTGAGGACACTTTGACTACAAATAAGTTCAAAAGGTCAGATATGGACATCTATATGGCTTATGAAGCATCAGAATGAGTCTATGAGTATGTATAGAAAGCCCAAGATCGAGGACTCTTTGGCCAGAAATATGTTCTGGAGGTCAAAAGGGGCTCTCTGATAAATGTCTGATTTATCCTAAAAAGGAGTCTATAACTTTATATAGTTTGAAAATTTTTTAGGACACTTTGACCACAAATAAGTTCAAAAAGTCAGATATGGACATCTATATGGCTTATGAAGCATCAGAAGGAGTATGTATAGAAAACGCAAGATCAAGGACTCTTTGGCCAGAAATATGTTCAGTAGGTCAAAAAGGGACCTCTATATAGCTGATTTATCATCAAAAGGAGTCTATAACTTTATATAGTTTGAAAAATTTTTGGACACTTTGACCACAAATAAGTACAAAATGTCAGATATGGACATCTATATGGCTTATGAAGCATCAGAAGGAGTCTATGAGTATGTAGAGAAAGCCCAAGATCGAGGACTCTTTGGCCAGAAATATGTTCAGTAGGTCAAAAGGGGACCTCTGTATAGCTGATTTATCATCAAAAGTAGTCCATAACTTTCTATAGTTTGAAAAAATGTTAGGACACTTTGACCACAAATAAGTTCAAAAGGTCAGATATGGACATCTATATGGCTTATGAAGCATCAGAAGGAGTATGTAAAGAAAACGCAAGATCGAGTACTCTTTGGCCAGAAATATGTTCTGGAGGTCAAAAGGGGACCTCTGTATAGCTGATTTATCATCAAAAGGAGTCTATCACTTTATATAGTTTGAAAAATGTTAGGACACTTTGACCACAAATAAGTTCAAAAGGTCAGATATGGACATCTATATGGCTTATGAAGCATCAGAAGGAGTCTATGAGTATGTAGAGAAAGCCCAAGATCGAGGACTCTTTGGCCAGAAATATGTTCAGTAGGTCAAAAGGGGACCTCTGTATAGCTGATTTATCATCAAAAGGAGTCCATAACTTTCTATAGTTTGAAAAAATGTTAGGACACTTTGACCACAAATAAGTTCAAAAAGTCAGATATGGACATCTATATGGCTTATGAAGCATCAGAAGGAGTCTATGAGTATGTGAAGCCCAAGATCGAGGACTCTTTGGCCAGAAATATGTTCAGTAGGTCAAAAGGGGACCTCTGTATAGCTGATTTATCATCAAAAGGAGTCTATAACTTTCTATAGTTTGAAAAAAATGTAGGACACTTTGACCACAAATAAGTTCAAAAGGTCAGATATGGACATCTATATGGCTTATGAAGCATCAGAAGGAGTCTATGAGTATGTATAGAAAGCCCAAGTTCGAGGACTCTTTGGCCAGAAATATGTTCAGTAGGTCAAAAGGGGACCTCTGTATAGCTGATTTATCATCAAAAGGAGTCTATAACTTTATATAGTTTGAAAAATGTGTGGGACACTTTGACCACATATAAGTTCAAAAAGTCAGATATGGACATCTATATGGCTTATGAAGCATCAGAAGGAGTCTATGAGTATGTATAGAAAACGCAAGATTGAGGACTCTTTGGCCAGAAACATGTTCAGGAGGTCAGAAGGGGCCCTCTATATAGCTGATTTATCATCAAAAGGAGTCTATAACTTTATATAGTTTGAAAATTTTTTAGGACACTTTGACCACAAATATGTTCAAAAAGTCAGATATGGACATCTATATGGCTTATGAAGCATCAGAAGGGGTATGTATAGAAAACGCAAGATCAAGGACTCTTTGGCCAGAAATATGTTCAGTAGGTCAAAAAGGGACCTCTATATAGCTGATTTATCATCAAAAGGAGTCTATCACTTTATATAGTTTGAAAAAAATTTAGGACACTTTGACCACAAATAAGTTCAAAAGGTCAGATATGGACATCTATATGGCTTATGAAGCATCAGATGAAGTCTATGAGTATGTATAGAAAACGCAAGATCGAGGACTCTTTGGCCAGAAATATGTTGAGTAGGTCAAAAGGGGACGTCTGTATAGCTGATTTATCCTAAAAAGGAGTCTATATCTTTATATAGTTTTAAATTTTTTTTAGGACACTTTGACCACAAATAAGTTCAAAAGGTCAGATATGGACATCTATATGGCTTATGAAGCATCAGAAGGAGTCTATGAGTATGTATAGAAAGCCCAAGATCAAGGACTTTTTGGCCAGAAATATGTTCTGGAGGTCAAAAGGGGACCTCTGTATAGCTGATTAATCATCAAAAGGAGTCTATCACTTCATATAGTTTGAAAAAATTTTAGGACACTTTGACCACAAATAAGTTCAAAATGTCAGATATGGACATCTATATGGCTTATGAAGCATCAGAAGGAGTATGTATAGAAAACGCAAGATCGAGGACACTTTGGCCAGAAATATGTTCAGGAGGTCAAAAGGGGACCTCTGTATAGCTAATTTATCATCAAAAGGAGTCTATCACTTTATATAGTTTGAAAAAAATTTAGGACACTTTGACCACAAATAAGTTCAAAATGTCAGATATGGACATCTATATGGCTTATGAAACATCAGAAGGAGTCTATGAGTATGTATAGAAAACGCAAGATCGAGGACTCTTTGGCCAGAAGTATGTTCTGGAGGTCAAAGGGGACCTCTGTATAGCTGATTTATCATCAAAAGGAGTCTATAACTTTATATAGTTTAAAAAAAATGTAGGACACTTTGACCACAAATAAGTTCAAAATGTCAGATATGGACATCTATATGGCTTATGAAGCATCAGAAGGAGTATGTATAGAAAACGCAAGATCGAGGACTCTTTGGCCAGAAATATGTTCTGGAGGTCAAAAGGGACCTCTGTATAGCTGATTTATCATCAAAAGGAGTCTATAACTTTCTATAGTTTGAAAAATTTTGAGGACACTTTGACCACAAATAAGTTCAAAAAGTCAGATATGGACATCTATATGGCTTATGAAGCATCAGAAGGAGTCTATCAGTATGTATTTAAAACGCAAGAGTAAGGACTCTTTGGCCAGAAATATGTTCAGGAGGTCAGAAGGGGCCCTCTGTATAGCTGATTTATCATCAAAAGGAGTCTATAACTTCATATAGTTTGAAAAAAATTTAGGACACTTTGACCACAAATAAGTTCAAAAGGTCAGATATGGACATCTATATGGCTTATGAAAATGAAACATCAGAAGGAGTCTATGAGTATGTATTGAAAGCCCAAGATCGAGGACTCTTTGGCCAGAAATATGTTCAGTAGGTCAAAAGGGGACATCTCTATAGCTGATTTATCATCAAAAGGAGTCTATCACTTTATATAGTTTGAAAAATTTTGAGGACACTTTGACCACAAATAAGTTCAAAAGGTCAGATATGGACATCTATATGGCTTATGAAGCATCAGAAGGAGTCTATGAGTATGTATAGAAAGCCCAAGATCGAGGACTCTTTGGACAGAAATATGTTCAGGAGGTCAAAAGGGGCCCTCTGTATAGCTGATTTATCATCAAAAGGAGTCTATAACTTTATATAGTTTAAAAAAAATTTAGGACACTTTGACCACAAATAAGTTCAAAAGGTCAGATATGGACATCTATATGGCTTATGAAGCATCAGAATGAGTCTATGAGTATGTATAAAAAGCCCAAGATCGAGGACTCTTTGGCCAGAAATATGTTCTGGAGGTCAAAAGGGGCTCTCTGATAAATGTCTGATTTATCCTAAAAAGGAGTCTATAACTTTATATAGTTTGAACATTTTTTAGGACACTTTGACCACAAATAAGTTCAAAAAGTCAGATATGGACATCTATATGGCTTATGAAGCATCAGAAGGAGTATGTATAGAAAACGCAAGATCGAGGACTCTTTGGCCAGAAATATGTTCAGTAGGTCAAAAAGGGACCTCTATATAGCTGATTTATCATCAAAAGGAGTCTATAACTTTATATAGTTTGAAAAATTTTAGGACACTTTGACAACAAATAAGTTCAAAAGGTCAGATATGGACATCTATATGGCTTATGAAGCATCAGAATGAGTCTATGAGTATGTATAAAAAGCCCAAGATCGAGGACTCTTTGGCCAGAAATATGTTCTGGAGGTCAAAAGGGGCTCTCTGATAAATGTCTGATTTATCCTAAAAAGGAGTCTATAACTTTATATAGTTTGAACATTTTTTAGGACACTTTGACCACAAATAAGTTCAAAAAGTCAGATATGGACATCTATATGGCTTATGAAGCATCAGAAGGAGTATGTATAGAAAACGCAAGATCGAGGACTCTTTGGCCAGAAATATGTTCAGTAGGTCAAAAAGGGACCTCTATATAGCTGATTTATCATCAAAAGGAGTCTATAACTTTATATAGTTTGAAAAATTTTATGACACTTTGACCACAAATAAGTTCAAAAAGTCAGATATGGACATCTATATGGCTTATGAAGCATCAGAAGGAGTCTATGAGTATGTATAGAAAACGCAAGATTGAGGACTCTTTGGCCAGAAATACATGTTCTGGAGGTCAAAAGGACATGATAAATCTGTATAGCTGATTTATCATCAAAAGGAGTCTATAACTTTATATAGTTTGAAAAATTTTAGGACATTTTGACCACAAATAAGTACAAAATGTCAGATATGGACATCTATATGGCTTATGAAGCATCAGAATGAGTCTATGAGTATGTATAAAAAGCCCAAGATCGAGGACTCTTTGGCCAGAAATATGTTCAGGAGGTCAAAAGGGGCCCTCTGTATAGCTGATTTATCATCAAAAGGAGTCTATCACTTTATATAGTTTGAAAAATTTTGAGGACACTTTGACCACAAATAAGTACAAAAAGTCAGATATGGACATCTATATGGCTTATGAAGCATCAGAAGGAGTCTATGAGTATGTATAGAAAACGCAAGATTGAGGACTCTTTGGCCAGAAATATGTTCTGGAGGTCAAAAGGGGCCCTCTGAATAGCTGATTTATCATCAAAAGGAGTCTATCACTTTCTATAGTTTGAAAAATTTTGAGGACACTTTGACCACAAATAAATTCAAAAAGTCAGATATGGACATCTATATGGCTTATGAAGCATCAGAAGGAGTCTATCAGTATGTATTTAAAACGCAAGATTGAGGACTCTTTGGCCAGAAATATGTTCAGGAGGTCAGAAGGGGCCCTCTGTATAGCTGATTTATCATCAAAAGGAGTCTATAACTTCATATAGTTTGAAAAAAAATTAGGACACTTTGACCACAAATAAGTTCAAAAGGTCAGATATGGACATCTATATGGCTTATGAAAATTAAACATCAGAAGGAGTCTATGAGTATGTATTGAAAGCCCAAGATCGAGGACTCTTTGGCCAGAAATATGTTCAGTAGGTCAAAAGGGGACATCTCTATAGCTGATTTATCATCAAAAGGAGTCTATCACTTTATATAGTTTGAACAATTTTGAGGACACTTTGACCACAAATAAGTTCAAAAGGTCAGATATGGACATCTATATGGCTTATGAAGCATCAGAAGGAGTCTATGAGTATGTATAGAAAGCCCAAGATCGAGGACTCTTTGGCCAGAAATATGTTCAGGAGGTCAAAAGGGGCCCTCTGTATAGCTGATTTATCATCAAAAGGAGTCTATAACTTTATATAGTTTAAAAAAAATTTAGGACACTTTGACCACAAATAAGTTCAAAAGGTCAGATATGGACATCTATATGGCTTATGAAGCATCAGAATGAGTCTATGAGTATGTATAAAAAGCCCAAGATCGAGGACTCTTTGGCCAGAAATATGTTCTGTAGGTCAAAAGGGGCTCTCTGATAAATGTCTGATTTATCCTAAAAAGGAGTCTATAACTTTATATAGTTAGAACATTTTTTAGGACACTTTGACCACAAATAAGTTCAAAAAGTCAGATATGGACATCTATATGGCTTATGAAGCATCAGAAGGAGTATGTATAGAAAACGCAAGATCGAGGACTCTTTGGCCAGAAATATGTTCAGTAGGTCAAAAAGGGACCTCTATATAGCTGATTTATCATCAAAAGGAGTCTATCACTTTATATAGTTTGAAAAAAATTTAGGACACTTTGACCACAAATAAGTTCAAAAGGTCAGATATGGACATCTATATGGCTTATGAAGCATCAGATGAAGTCTATGAGTATGTATAGAAAACGCAAGATCAAGGACTCTTTGGCCAGAAATATGTTCAGTAGGTCAAAAGGGGACCTCTGTATAGCTGATTTATCATCAAAACGAGTCTATAACTTTATATAGTTTGAAAAATGTGTGGGACACTTTGACCACAAATAAGTTCAAAAAGTCAGATATGGACATCTATATGGCTTATGAAGCATCAGAAGGAGTCTATGAGTATGTATAGAAAACGCAAGATTGAGGACTTTTGGCCAGAAACATGTTCAGGAGGTCAGAAGGGGCCCTCTGTATAGCTGATTTATCATCAAAAGGAGTCTATAACTTTATATAGTTTGAAATATTTTGAGGACACTTTGACTACAAATAAGTTCAAAAGGTCAGATATGGACATCTATATGGCTTATGAAGCATCAGAATGAGTCTATGAGTATGTATAGAAAGCCCAAGATCGAGGACTCTTTGGCCAGAAATATGTTCTGGAGGTCAAAAGGGGCTCTCTGATAAATGTCTGATTTATCCTAAAAAGGAGTCTATAACTTTATATAGTTTGAAAATTTTTTAGGACACTTTGACCACAAATAAGTTCAAAAAGTCAGATATGGACATCTATATGGCTTATGAAGCATCAGAAGGAGTATGTATAGAAAACGCAAGATCAAGGACTCTTTGGCCAGAAATATGTTCAGTAGGTCAAAAAGGGACCTCTATATAGCTGATTTATCATCAAAAGGAGTCTATAACTTTATATAGTTTGAAAAATTTTTGGACACTTTGACCACAAATAAGTACAAAATGTCAGATATGGACATCTATATGGCTTATGAAGCATCAGAAGGAGTCTATGAGTATGTAGAGAAAGCCCAAGATCGAGGACTCTTTGGCCAGAAATATGTTCAGTAGGTCAAAAGGGGACCTCTGTATAGCTGATTTATCATCAAAAGTAGTCCATAACTTTCTATAGTTTGAAAAAATGTTAGGACACTTTGACCACAAATAAGTTCAAAAGGTCAGATATGGACATCTATATGGCTTATGAAGCATCAGAAGGAGTATGTAAAGAAAACGCAAGATCGAGTACTCTTTGGCCAGAAATATGTTCTGGAGGTCCAAAGGGGACCTCTGTATAGCTGATTTATCATCAAAAGGAGTCTATAACTTTATATAGTTTGAAAAATGTGTGGGACACTTTGACCACATATAAGTTCAAAAAGTCAGATATGGACATCTATATGGCTTATGAAGCATCAGAAGGAGTCTATGAGTATGTATAGAAAGCCCAAGTTCGAGGACTCTTTGGCCAGAAATATGTTCAGTAGGTCAAAAGGGGACCTCTGTATAGCTGATTTATCATCAAAAGGAGTCTATAACTTTATATAGTTTGAAAAATGTGTGGGACACTTTGACCACATATAAGTTCAAAAAGTCAGATATGGACATCTATATGGCTTATGAAGCATCAGAAGGAGTCTATGAGTATGTATAGAAAACGCAAGATTGAGGACTCTTTGGCCAGAAACATGTTCAGGAGGTCAGAAGGGGCCCTCTATATAGCTGATTTATCATCAAAAGGAGTCTATAACTTTATATAGTTTGAAAATTTTTTAGGACACTTTGACCACAAATAAGTTCAAAAAGTCAGATATGGACATCTATATGGCTTATGAAGCATCAGAAGGGGTATGTATAGAAAACGCAAGATCAAGGACTCTTTGGCCAGAAATATGTTCAGTAGGTCAAAAAGGGACCTCTATATAGCTGATTTATCATCAAAAGGAGTCTATCACTTTATATAGTTTGAAAAAAATTTAGGATACTTTGACCACAAATAAGTTCAAAAGGTCAGATATGGACATCTATATGGCTTATGAAGCATCAGATGAAGTCTATGAGTATGTATAGAAAACGCAAGATCGAGGACTCTTTGGCCAGAAATATGTTGAGTAGGTCAAAAGGGGACCTCTGTATAGCTGATTTATCCTAAAAAGGAGTCTATATCTTTATATAGTTTTAAATTTTTTTTAGGACACTTTGACCACAAATAAGTTCAAAAGGTCAGATATGGACATCTATATGGCTTATGAAGCATCAGAAGGAGTCTATGAGTATGTATAGAAAGCCCAAGATCGAGGACTCTTTGGCCAGAAATATGTTCAGTAGGTCAAAAGGGGACATCTCTATAGCTGATTTATCATCAAAAGGAGTCTATCACTTTATATAGTTTGAAAAATTTTGAGGACACTTTGACCACAAATAAGTTCAAAAGGTCAGATATGGACATCTATATGGCTTATGAAGCATCAGAAGGAGTCTATGAGTATGTATAGAAAGCCCAAGATCGAGGACTCTTTGGCCAGAAATATG
The DNA here is from genome assembly GCF_963993115.1 of Abramis brama. Taxonomy (NCBI): domain Eukaryota; kingdom Metazoa; phylum Chordata; class Actinopteri; order Cypriniformes; family Leuciscidae; genus Abramis; species Abramis brama. The sequence continues at coordinate 19,038,895 of NC_139974.1, read as the reverse complement.
TTCAGGAGGTCAAAAGGGGCCCTCTGTATAGCTGATTTATCATCAAAAGGAGTCTATAACTTTATATAGTTTAAAAAAAATTTAGGACACTTTGACCACAAATAAGTTCAAAAGGTCAGATATGGACATCTATATGGCTTATGAAGCATCAGAATGAGTCTATGAGTATGTATAAAAAGCCCAAGATCGAGGACTCTTTGGCCAGAAATATGTTCTGGAGGTCAAAAGGGGCTCTCTGATAAATGTCTGATTTATCCTAAAAAGGAGTCTATAACTTTATATAGTTTGAAAAATTTTAGGACACTTTGACAACAAATAAGTTCAAAAGGTCAGATATGGACATCTATATGGCTTATGAAGCATCAGAATGAGTCTATGAGTATGTATAAAAAGCCCAAGATCGAGGACTCTTTGGCCAGAAATATGTTCTGGAGGTCAAAAGGGGCTCTCTGATAAATGTCTGATTTATCCTAAAAAGGAGTCTATAACTTTATATAGTTTGAACATTTTTTAGGACACTTTGACCACAAATAAGTTCAAAAAGTCAGATATGGACATCTATATGGCTTATGAAGCATCAGAAGGAGTATGTATAGAAAACGCAAGATCGAGGACTCTTTGGCCAGAAATATGTTCAGTAGGTCAAAAAGGGACCTCTATATAGCTGATTTATCATCAAAAGGAGTCTATAACTTTATATAGTTTGAAAAATTTTATGACACTTTGACCACAAATAAGTTCAAAAAGTCAGATATGGACATCTATATGGCTTATGAAGCATCAGAAGGAGTCTATGAGTATGTATAGAAAACGCAAGATTGAGGACTCTTTGGCCAGAAATACATGTTCTGGAGGTCAAAAGGACATGATAAATCTGTATAGCTGATTTATCATCAAAAGGAGTCTATAACTTTATATAGTTTGAAAAATTTTAGGACATTTTGACCACAAATAAGTACAAAATGTCAGATATGGACATCTATATGGCTTATGAAGCATCAGAATGAGTCTATGAGTATGTATAAAAAGCCCAAGATCGAGGACTCTTTGGCCAGAAATATGTTCAGTAGGTCAAAAAGGGACCTCTATATAGCTTATTTATCATCAAAAGGAGTCCATAACTTTCTATAGTTTGAAAAAATTTTAGGACACTTTGACCACAAATAAGTTCAAAAGGTCAGATATGGACATCTATATGGCTTATGAAGCATCAGAAGGAGTATGTATAGAAAACGCAAGATCGAGGACTCTTTGGCCAGAAATATGTTCAGGAGGTCAAAAGGGGCCCTCTGTATAGCTGATTTATCATCAAAAGGAGTCTATCACTTTATATAGTTTGAAAAATTTTGAGGACACTTTGACCACAAATAAGTACAAAAAGTCAGATATGGACATCTATATGGCTTATGAAGCATCAGAAGGAGTCTATGAGTATGTATAGAAAACGCAAGATTGAGGACTCTTTGGCCAGAAATATGTTCTGGAGGTCAAAAGGGGCCCTCTGAATAGCTGATTTATCATCAAAAGGAGTCTATCACTTTCTATAGTTTGAAAAATTTTGAGGACACTTTGACCACAAATAAATTCAAAAAGTCAGATATGGACATCTATATGGCTTATGAAGCATCAGAAGGAGTCTATCAGTATGTATTTAAAACGCAAGATTGAGGACTCTTTGGCCAGAAATATGTTCAGGAGGTCAGAAGGGGCCCTCTGTATAGCTGATTTATCATCAAAAGGAGTCTATAACTTCATATAGTTTGAAAAAAAATTAGGACACTTTGACCACAAATAAGTTCAAAAGGTCAGATATGGACATCTATATGGCTTATGAAAATTAAACATCAGAAGGAGTCTATGAGTATGTATTGAAAGCCCAAGATCGAGGACTCTTTGGCCAGAAATATGTTCAGTAGGTCAAAAGGGGACATCTCTATAGCTGATTTATCATCAAAAGGAGTCTATCACTTTATATAGTTTGAACAATTTTGAGGACACTTTGACCACAAATAAGTTCAAAAGGTCAGATATGGACATCTATATGGCTTATGAAGCATCAGAAGGAGTCTATGAGTATGTATAGAAAGCCCAAGATCGAGGACTCTTTGGCCAGAAATATGTTCAGGAGGTCAAAAGGGGCCCTCTGTATAGCTGATTTATCATCAAAAGGAGTCTATAACTTTATATAGTTTAAAAAAAATTTAGGACACTTTGACCACAAATAAGTTCAAAAGGTCAGATATGGACATCTATATGGCTTATGAAGCATCAGAATGAGTCTATGAGTATGTATAAAAAGCCCAAGATCGAGGACTCTTTGGCCAGAAATATGTTCTGTAGGTCAAAAGGGGCTCTCTGATAAATGTCTGATTTATCCTAAAAAGGAGTCTATAACTTTATATAGTTTGAACATTTTTTAGGACACTTTGACCACAAATAAGTTCAAAAAGTCAGATATGGACATCTATATGGCTTATGAAGCATCAGAAGGAGTATGTATAGAAAACGCAAGATCGAGGACTCTTTGGCCAGAAATATGTTCAGTAGGTCAAAAAGGGACCTCTATATAGCTGATTTATCATCAAAAGGAGTCTATCACTTTATATAGTTTGAAAAAAATTTAGGACACTTTGACCACAAATAAGTTCAAAAGGTCAGATATGGACATCTATATGGCTTATGAAGCATCAGATGAAGTCTATGAGTATGTATAGAAAACGCAAGATTGAGGACTCTTTGGCCAGAAATACATGTTCTGGAGGTCAAAAGGACATGATAAATCTGTATAGCTGATTTATCATCAAAAGGAGTCTATAACTTTATATAGTTTGAAAAATGTGTGGGACACTTTGACCACAAATAAGTTCAAAAAGTTAGATATGGACATCTATATGGCTTATGAAGCATCAGAAGGAGTCTATGAGTATGTATAGAAAACGCAAGATTGAGGACTTTTGGCCAGAAACATGTTCAGGAGGTCAGAAGGGGCCCTCTGTATAGCTGATTTATCATCAAAAGGAGTCTATAACTTTATATAGTTTGAAACATTTTGAGGACACTTTGACTACAAATAAGTTCAAAAGGTCAGATATGGACATCTATATGGCTTATGAAGCATCAGAATGAGTCTATGAGTATGTATAGAAAGCCCAAGATCGAGGACTCTTTGGCCAGAAATATGTTCTGGAGGTCAAAAGGGGCTCTCTGATAAATGTCTGATTTATCCTAAAAAGGAGTCTATAACTTTATATAGTTTGAAAAATTTTTAGGACACTTTGACCACAAATAAGTTCAAAAAGTCAGATATGGACATCTATATGGCTTATGAAGCATCAGAAGGAGTATGTATAGAAAACGCAAGATCAAGGACTCTTTGGCCAGAAATATGTTCAGTAGGTCAAAAGGGGACCTCTGTATAGCTGATTTATCATCAAAACGAGTCTATAACTTTATATAGTTTGAAAAATGTGTGGGACACTTTGACCACAAATAAGTTCAAAAAGTCAGATATGGACATCTATATGGCTTATGAAGCATCAGAAGGAGTCTATGAGTATGTATAGAAAACGCAAGATTGAGGACTTTTGGCCAGAAACATGTTCAGGAGGTCAGAAGGGGCCCTCTGTATAGCTGATTTATCATCAAAAGGAGTCTATAACTTTATATAGTTTGAAATATTTTGAGGACACTTTGACTACAAATAAGTTCAAAAGGTCAGATATGGACATCTATATGGCTTATGAAGCATCAGAATGAGTCTATGAGTATGTATAGAAAGCCCAAGATCGAGGACTCTTTGGCCAGAAATATGTTCTGGAGGTCAAAAGGGGCTCTCTGATAAATGTCTGATTTATCCTAAAAAGGAGTCTATAACTTTATATAGTTTGAAAATTTTTTAGGACACTTTGACCACAAATAAGTTCAAAAAGTCAGATATGGACATCTATATGGCTTATGAAGCATCAGAAGGAGTATGTATAGAAAACGCAAGATCAAGGACTCTTTGGCCAGAAATATGTTCAGTAGGTCAAAAAGGGACCTCTATATAGCTGATTTATCATCAAAAGGAGTCTATAACTTTATATAGTTTGAAAAATTTTTGGACACTTTGACCACAAATAAGTACAAAATGTCAGATATGGACATCTATATGGCTTATGAAGCATCAGAAGGAGTCTATGAGTATGTAGAGAAAGCCCAAGATCGAGGACTCTTTGGCCAGAAATATGTTCAGTAGGTCAAAAGGGGACCTCTGTATAGCTGATTTATCATCAAAAGTAGTCCATAACTTTCTATAGTTTGAAAAAATGTTAGGACACTTTGACCACAAATAAGTTCAAAAGGTCAGATATGGACATCTATATGGCTTATGAAGCATCAGAAGGAGTATGTAAAGAAAACGCAAGATCGAGTACTCTTTGGCCAGAAATATGTTCTGGAGGTCAAAAGGGGACCTCTGTATAGCTGATTTATCATCAAAAGGAGTCTATCACTTTATATAGTTTGAAAAATGTTAGGACACTTTGACCACAAATAAGTTCAAAAGGTCAGATATGGACATCTATATGGCTTATGAAGCATCAGAAGGAGTCTATGAGTATGTAGAGAAAGCCCAAGATCGAGGACTCTTTGGCCAGAAATATGTTCAGTAGGTCAAAAGGGGACCTCTGTATAGCTGATTTATCATCAAAAGGAGTCCATAACTTTCTATAGTTTGAAAAAATGTTAGGACACTTTGACCACAAATAAGTTCAAAAAGTCAGATATGGACATCTATATGGCTTATGAAGCATCAGAAGGAGTCTATGAGTATGTGAAGCCCAAGATCGAGGACTCTTTGGCCAGAAATATGTTCAGTAGGTCAAAAGGGGACCTCTGTATAGCTGATTTATCATCAAAAGGAGTCTATAACTTTCTATAGTTTGAAAAAAATGTAGGACACTTTGACCACAAATAAGTTCAAAAGGTCAGATATGGACATCTATATGGCTTATGAAGCATCAGAAGGAGTCTATGAGTATGTATAGAAAGCCCAAGTTCGAGGACTCTTTGGCCAGAAATATGTTCAGTAGGTCAAAAGGGGACCTCTGTATAGCTGATTTATCATCAAAAGGAGTCTATAACTTTATATAGTTTGAAAAATGTGTGGGACACTTTGACCACATATAAGTTCAAAAAGTCAGATATGGACATCTATATGGCTTATGAAGCATCAGAAGGAGTCTATGAGTATGTATAGAAAACGCAAGATTGAGGACTCTTTGGCCAGAAACATGTTCAGGAGGTCAGAAGGGGCCCTCTATATAGCTGATTTATCATCAAAAGGAGTCTATAACTTTATATAGTTTGAAAATTTTTTAGGACACTTTGACCACAAATATGTTCAAAAAGTCAGATATGGACATCTATATGGCTTATGAAGCATCAGAAGGGGTATGTATAGAAAACGCAAGATCAAGGACTCTTTGGCCAGAAATATGTTCAGTAGGTCAAAAAGGGACCTCTATATAGCTGATTTATCATCAAAAGGAGTCTATCACTTTATATAGTTTGAAAAAAATTTAGGACACTTTGACCACAAATAAGTTCAAAAGGTCAGATATGGACATCTATATGGCTTATGAAGCATCAGATGAAGTCTATGAGTATGTATAGAAAACGCAAGATCGAGGACTCTTTGGCCAGAAATATGTTGAGTAGGTCAAAAGGGGACCTCTGTATAGCTGATTTATCCTAAAAAGGAGTCTATATCTTTATATAGTTTTAAATTTTTTTTAGGACACTTTGACCACAAATAAGTTCAAAAGGTCAGATATGGACATCTATATGGCTTATGAAGCATCAGAAGGAGTCTATGAGTATGTATAGAAAGCCCAAGATCAAGGACTTTTTGGCCAGAAATATGTTCTGGAGGTCAAAAGGGGACCTCTGTATAGCTGATTAATCATCAAAAGGAGTCTATCACTTCATATAGTTTGAAAAAATTTTAGGACACTTTGACCACAAATAAGTTCAAAATGTCAGATATGGACATCTATATGGCTTATGAAGCATCAGAAGGAGTATGTATAGAAAACGCAAGATCGAGGACACTTTGGCCAGAAATATGTTCAGGAGGTCAAAAGGGGACCTCTGTATAGCTAATTTATCATCAAAAGGAGTCTATCACTTTATATAGTTTGAAAAAAATTTAGGACACTTTGACCACAAATAAGTTCAAAATGTCAGATATGGACATCTATATGGCTTATGAAACATCAGAAGGAGTCTATGAGTATGTATAGAAAACGCAAGATCGAGGACTCTTTGGCCAGAAGTATGTTCTGGAGGTCAAAGGGGACCTCTGTATAGCTGATTTATCATCAAAAGGAGTCTATAACTTTATATAGTTTAAAAAAAATGTAGGACACTTTGACCACAAATAAGTTCAAAATGTCAGATATGGACATCTATATGGCTTATGAAGCATCAGAAGGAGTATGTATAGAAAACGCAAGATCGAGGACTCTTTGGCCAGAAATATGTTCTGGAGGTCAAAAGGGACCTCTGTATAGCTGATTTATCATCAAAAGGAGTCTATAACTTTCTATAGTTTGAAAAATTTTGAGGACACTTTGACCACGAATAAGTTCAAAAAGTCAGATATGGACATCTATATGGCTTATGAAGCATCAGAAGGAGTCTATCAGTATGTATTTAAAACGCAAGATTAAGGACTCTTTGGCCAGAAATATGTTCAGGAGGTCAGAAGGGGCCCTCTGTATAGCTGATTTATCATCAAAAGGAGTCTATAACTTCATATAGTTTGAAAAAAATTTAGGACACTTTGACCACAAATAAGTTCAAAAGGTCAGATATGGACATCTATATGGCTTATGAAAATGAAACATCAGAAGGAGTCTATGAGTATGTATTGAAAGCCCAAGATCGAGGACTCTTTGGCCAGAAATATGTTCAGTAGGTCAAAAGGGGACATCTCTATAGCTGATTTATCATCAAAAGGAGTCTATCACTTTATATAGTTTGAAAAATTTTGAGGACACTTTGACCACAAATAAGTTCAAAAGGTCAGATATGGACATCTATATGGCTTATGAAGCATCAGAAGGAGTCTATGAGTATGTATAGAAAGCCCAAGATCGAGGACTCTTTGGACAGAAATATGTTCAGGAGGTCAAAAGGGGCCCTCTGTATAGCTGATTTATCATCAAAAGGAGTCTATAACTTTATATAGTTTAAAAAAAATTTAGGACACTTTGACCACAAATAAGTTCAAAAGGTCAGATATGGACATCTATATGGCTTATGAAGCATCAGAATGAGTCTATGAGTATGTATAAAAAGCCCAAGATCGAGGACTCTTTGGCCAGAAATATGTTCTGGAGGTCAAAAGGGGCTCTCTGATAAATGTCTGATTTATCCTAAAAAGGAGTCTATAACTTTATATAGTTTGAACATTTTTTAGGACACTTTGACCACAAATAAGTTCAAAAAGTCAGATATGGACATCTATATGGCTTATGAAGCATCAGAAGGAGTATGTATAGAAAACGCAAGATCGAGGACTCTTTGGCCAGAAATATGTTCAGTAGGTCAAAAAGGGACCTCTATATAGCTGATTTATCATCAAAAGGAGTCTATAACTTTATATAGTTTGAAAAATTTTAGGACACTTTGACAACAAATAAGTTCAAAAGGTCAGATATGGACATCTATATGGCTTATGAAGCATCAGAATGAGTCTATGAGTATGTATAAAAAGCCCAAGATCGAGGACTCTTTGGCCAGAAATATGTTCTGGAGGTCAAAAGGGGCTCTCTGATAAATGTCTGATTTATCCTAAAAAGGAGTCTATAACTTTATATAGTTTGAACATTTTTTAGGACACTTTGACCACAAATAAGTTCAAAAAGTCAGATATGGACATCTATATGGCTTATGAAGCATCAGAAGGGAGTATGTATAGAAAACGCAAGATCGAGGACTCTTTGGCCAGAAATATGTTCAGTAGGTCAAAAAGGGACCTCTATATAGCTGATTTATCATCAAAAGGAGTCTATAACTTTATATAGTTTGAAAAATTTTATGACACTTTGACCACAAATAAGTTCAAAAAGTCAGATATGGACATCTATATGGCTTATGAAGCATCAGAAGGAGTCTATGAGTATGTATAGAAAACGCAAGATTGAGGACTCTTTGGCCAGAAATACATGTTCTGGAGGTCAAAAGGACATGATAAATCTGTATAGCTGATTTATCATCAAAAGGAGTCTATAACTTTATATAGTTTGAAAAATTTTAGGACATTTTGACCACAAATAAGTACAAAATGTCAGATATGGACATCTATATGGCTTATGAAGCATCAGAATGAGTCTATGAGTATGTATAAAAAGCCCAAGATCGAGGACTCTTTGGCCAGAAATATGTTCAGTAGGTCAAAAAGGGACCTCTATATAGCTTATTTATCATCAAAAGGAGTCCATAACTTTCTATAGTTTGAAAAAATGTTAGGACACTTTGACCACAAATAAGTTCAAAAGGTCAGATATGGACATCTATATGGCTTATGAAGCATCAGAAGGAGTATGTATAGAAAACGCAAGATCGAGGACTCTTTGGCCAGAAATATGTTCAGGAGGTCAAAAGGGGCCCTCTGTATAGCTGATTTATCATCAAAAGGAGTCTATCACTTTATATAGTTTGAAAAATTTTGAGGACACTTTGACCACAAATAAGTACAAAAAGTCAGATATGGACATCTATATGGCTTATGAAGCATCAGAAGGAGTCTATGAGTATGTATAGAAAACGCAAGATTGAGGACTCTTTGGCCAGAAATATGTTCTGGAGGTCAAAAGGGGCCCTCTGAATAGCTGATTTATCATCAAAAGGAGTCTATCACTTTCTATAGTTTGAAAAATTTTGAGGACACTTTGACCACAAATAAATTCAAAAAGTCAGATATGGACATCTATATGGCTTATGAAGCATCAGAAGGAGTCTATCAGTATGTATTTAAAACGCAAGATTGAGGACTCTTTGGCCAGAAATATGTTCAGGAGGTCAGAAGGGGCCCTCTGTATAGCTGATTTATCATCAAAAGGAGTCTATAACTTCATATAGTTTGAAAAAAAATTAGGACACTTTGACCACAAATAAGTTCAAAAGGTCAGATATGGACATCTATATGGCTTATGAAAATTAAACATCAGAAGGAGTCTATGAGTATGTATTGAAAGCCCAAGATCGAGGACTCTTTGGCCAGAAATATGTTCAGTAGGTTAAAAGGGGACATCTCTATAGCTGATTTATCATCAAAAGGAGTCTATCACTTTATATAGTTTGAACAATTTTGAGGACACTTTGACCACAAATAAGTTCAAAAGGTCAGATATGGACATCTATATGGCTTATGAAGCATCAGAAGGAGTCTATGAGTATGTATAGAAAGCCCAAGATCGAGGACTCTTTGGCCAGAAATATGTTCAGGAGGTCAAAAGGGGCCCTCTGTATAGCTGATTTATCATCAAAAGGAGTCTATAACTTTATATAGTTTAAAAAAAATTTAGGACACTTTGACCACAAATAAGTTCAAAAGGTCAGATATGGACATCTATATGGCTTATGAAGCATCAGAATGAGTCTATGAGTATGTATAAAAAGCCCAAGATCGAGGACTCTTTGGCCAGAAATATGTTCTGTAGGTCAAAAGGGGCTCTCTGATAAATGTCTGATTTATCCTAAAAAGGAGTCTATAACTTTATATAGTTTGAACATTTTTTAGGACACTTTGACCACAAATAAGTTCAAAAAGTCAGATATGGACATCTATATGGCTTATGAAGCATCAGAAGGAGTATGTATAGAAAACGCAAGATCGAGGACTCTTTGGCCAGAAATATGTTCAGTAGGTCAAAAAGGGACCTCTATATAGCTGATTTATCATCAAAAGGAGTCTATCACTTTATATAGTTTGAAAAAAATTTAGGACACTTTGACCACAAATAAGTTCAAAAGGTCAGATATGGACATCTATATGGCTTATGAAGCATCAGATGAAGTCTATGAGTATGTATAGAAAACGCAAGATTGAGGACTCTTTGGCCAGAAATACATGTTCTGGAGGTCAAAAGGACATGATAAATCTGTATAGCTGATTTATCATCAAAAGGAGTCTATAACTTTATATAGTTTGAAAAATGTGTGGGACACTTTGACCACAAATAAGTTCAAAAAGTTAGATATGGACATCTATATGGCTTATGAAGCATCAGAAGGAGTCTATGAGTATGTATAGAAAACGCAAGATTGAGGACTTTTGGCCAGAAACATGTTCAGGAGGTCAGAAGGGGCCCTCTGTATAGCTGATTTATCATCAAAAGGAGTCTATAACTTTATATAGTTTGAAACATTTTGAGGACACTTTGACTACAAATAAGTTCAAAAGGTCAGATATGGACATCTATATGGCTTATGAAGCATCAGAATGAGTCTATGAGTATGTATAGAAAGCCCAAGATCGAGGACTCTTTGGCCAGAAATATGTTCTGGAGGTCAAAAGGGGCTCTCTGATAAATGTCTGATTTATCCTAAAAAGGAGTCTATAACTTTATATAGTTTGAAAAATTTTTAGGACACTTTGACCACAAATAAGTTCAAAAAGTCAGATATGGACATCTATATGGCTTATGAAGCATCAGAAGGAGTATGTATAGAAAACGCAAGATCAAGGACTCTTTGGCCAGAAATATGTTCAGTAGGTCAAAAGGGGACCTCTGTATAGCTGATTTATCATCAAAACGAGTCTATAACTTTATATAGTTTGAAAAATGTGTGGGACACTTTGACCACAAATAAGTTCAAAAAGTCAGATATGGACATCTATATGGCTTATGAAGCATCAGAAGGAGTCTATGAGTATGTATAGAAAACGCAAGATTGAGGACTTTTGGCCAGAAACATGTTCAGGAGGTCAGAAGGGGCCCTCTGTATAGCTGATTTATCATCAAAAGGAGTCTATAACTTTATATAGTTTGAAATATTTTGAGGACACTTTGACTACAAATAAGTTCAAAAGGTCAGATATGGACATCTATATGGCTTATGAAGCATCAGAATGAGTCTATGAGTATGTATAGAAAGCCCAAGATCGAGGACTCTTTGGCCAGAAATATGTTCTGGAGGTCAAAAGGGGCTCTCTGATAAATGTCTGATTTATCCTAAAAAGGAGTCTATAACTTTATATAGTTTGAAAATTTTTTAGGACACTTTGACCACAAATAAGTTCAAAAAGTCAGATATGGACATCTATATGGCTTATGAAGCATCAGAAGGAGTATGTATAGAAAACGCAAGATCAAGGACTCTTTGGCCAGAAATATGTTCAGTAGGTCAAAAAGGGACCTCTATATAGCTGATTTATCATCAAAAGGAGTCTATAACTTTATATAGTTTGAAAAATTTTTGGACACTTTGACCACAAATAAGTACAAAATGTCAGATATGGACATCTATATGGCTTATGAAGCATCAGAAGGAGTCTATGAGTATGTAGAGAAAGCCCAAGATCGAGGACTCTTTGGCCAGAAATATGTTCAGTAGGTCAAAAGGGGACCTCTGTATAGCTGATTTATCATCAAAAGTAGTCCATAACTTTCTATAGTTTGAAAAAATGTTAGGACACTTTGACCACAAATAAGTTCAAAAGGTCAGATATGGACATCTATATGGCTTATGAAGCATCAGAAGGAGTATGTATAGAAAACGCAAGATCGAGGACTCTTTGGCCAGAAATATGTTCAGTAGGTCAAAAAGGGACCTCTATATAGCTGATTTATCATCAAAAGGAGTCTATCACTTTATATAGTTTGAAAAATTTTATGACACTTTGACCACAAATAAGTTCAAAAAGTCAGATATGGACATCTATATGGCTTATGAAGCATCAGAAGGAGTCTATGAGTATGTATAGAAAACGCAAGATTGAGGACTCTTTGGCCAGAAATACATGTTCTGGAGGTCAAAAGGACATGATAAATCTGTATAGCTGATTTATCATCAAAAGGAGTCTATAACTTTATATAGTTTGAAAAATTTTAGGACATTTTGACCACAAATAAGTACAAAATGTCAGATATGGACATCTATATGGCTTATGAAGCATCAGAATGAGTCTATGAGTATGTATAAAAAGCCCAAGATCGAGGACTCTTTGGCCAGAAATATGTTCAGTAGGTCAAAAAGGGACCTCTATATAGCTTATTTATCATCAAAAGGAGTCCATAACTTTCTATAGTTTGAAAAAATGTTAGGACACTTTGACCACAAATAAGTTCAAAAGGTCAGATATGGACATCTATATGGCTTATGAAGCATCAGAAGGAGTATGTATAGAAAACGCAAGATCGAGGACTCTTTGGCCAGAAATATGTTCAGGAGGTCAAAAGGGGCCCTCTGTATAGCTGATTTATCATCAAAAGGAGTCTATCACTTTATATAGTTTGAAAAATTTTGAGGACACTTTGACCACAAATAAGTACAAAAAGTCAGATATGGACATCTATATGGCTTATGAAGCATCAGAAGGAGTCTATGAGTATGTATAGAAAACGCAAGATTGAGGACTCTTTGGCCAGAAATATGTTCTGGAGGTCAAAAGGGGCCCTCTGAATAGCTGATTTATCATCAAAAGGAGTCTATCACTTTCTATAGTTTGAAAAATTTTGAGGACACTTTGACCACAAATAAATTCAAAAAGTCAGATATGGACATCTATATGGCTTATGAAGCATCAGAAGGAGTCTATCAGTATGTATTTAAAACGCAAGATTGAGGACTCTTTGGCCAGAAATATGTTCAGGAGGTCAGAAGGGGCCCTCTGTATAGATGATTTATCATCAAAAGGAGTCTATAACTTCATATAGTTTGAAAAAAAATTAGGACACTTTGACCACAAATAAGTTCAAAAGGTCAGATATGGACATCTATATGGCTTATGAAAATTAAACATCAGAAGGAGTCTATGAGTATGTATTGAAAGCCCAAGATCGAGGACTCTTTGGCCAGAAATATGTTCAGTAGGTCAAAAGGGGACATCTCTATAGCTGATTTATCATCAAAAGGAGTCTATCACTTTATATAGTTTGAACAATTTTGAGGACACTTTGACCACAAATAAGTTCAAAAGGTCAGATATGGACATCTATATGGCTTATGAAGCATCAGAAGGAGTCTATGAGTATGTATAGAAAGCCCAAGATCGAGGACTCTTTGGCCAGAAATATGTTCAGGAGGTCAAAAGGGGCCCTCTGTATAGCTGATTTATCATCAAAAGGAGTCTATAACTTTATATAGTTTAAAAAAAATTTAGGACACTTTGACCACAAATAAGTTCAAAAGGTCAGATATGGACATCTATATGGCTTATGAAGCATCAGAATGAGTCTATGAGTATGTATAAAAAGCCCAAGATCGAGGACTCTTTGGCCAGAAATATGTTCAGTAGGTCAAAAAGGGACCTCTATATAGCTTATTTATCATCAAAAGGAGTCCATAACTTTCTATAGTTTGAAAAAATGTTAGGACACTTTGACCACAAATAAGTTCAAAAGGTCAGATATGGACATCTATATGGCTTATGAAGCATCAGAAGGAGTATGTATAGAAAACGCAAGATCGAGGACTCTTTGGCCAGAAATATGTTCAGGAGGTCAAAAGGGGCCCTCTGTATAGCTGATTTATCATCAAAAGGAGTCTATCACTTTATATAGTTTGAAAAATTTTGAGGACACTTTGACCACAAATAAGTACAAAAAGTCAGATATGGACATCTATATGGCTTATGAAGCATCAGAAGGAGTCTATGAGTATGTATAGAAAACGCAAGATTGAGGACTTTTGGCCAGAAACATGTTCAGGAGGTCAGAAGGGGCCCTCTGTATAGCTGATTTATCATCAAAAGGAGTCTATAACTTTATATAGTTTGAAACATTTTGAGGACACTTTGACTACAAATAAGTTCAAAAGGTCAGATATGGACATCTATATGGCTTATGAAGCATCAGAATGAGTCTATGAGTATGTATAGAAAGCCCAAGATCGAGGACTCTTTGGCCAGAAATATGTTCTGGAGGTCAAAAGGGGCTCTCTGATAAATGTCTGATTTATCCTAAAAAGGAGTCTATAACTTTATATAGTTTGAAAAATTTTTAGGACACTTTGACCACAAATAAGTTCAAAAAGTCAGATATGGACATCTATATGGCTTATGAAGCATCAGAAGGAGTATGTATAGAAAACGCAAGATCAAGGACTCTTTGGCCAGAAATATGTTCAGTAGGTCAAAAGGGGACCTCTGTATAGCTGATTTATCATCAAAACGAGTCTATAACTTTATATAGTTTGAAAAATGTGTGGGACACTTTGACCACAAATAAGTTCAAAAAGTCAGATATGGACATCTATATGGCTTATGAAGCATCAGAAGGAGTCTATGAGTATGTATAGAAAACGCAAGATTGAGGACTTTTGGCCAGAAACATGTTCAGGAGGTCAGAAGGGGCCCTCTGTATAGCTGATTTATCATCAAAAGGAGTCTATAACTTTATATAGTTTGAAATATTTTGAGGACACTTTGACTACAAATAAGTTCAAAAGGTCAGATATGGACATCTATATGGCTTATGAAGCATCAGAATGAGTCTATGAGTATGTATAGAAAGCCCAAGATCGAGGACTCTTTGGCCAGAAATATGTTCTGGAGGTCAAAAGGGGCTCTCTGATAAATGTCTGATTTATCCTAAAAAGGAGTCTATAACTTTATATAGTTTGAAAATTTTTTAGGACACTTTGACCACAAATAAGTTCAAAAAGTCAGATATGGACATCTATATGGCTTATGAAGCATCAGAAGGAGTATGTATAGAAAACGCAAGATCAAGGACTCTTTGGCCAGAAATATGTTCAGTAGGTCAAAAAGGGACCTCTATATAGCTGATTTATCATCAAAAGGAGTCTATAACTTTATATAGTTTGAAAAATTTTTGGACACTTTGACCACAAATAAGTACAAAATGTCAGATATGGACATCTATATGGCTTATGAAGCATCAGAAGGAGTCTATGAGTATGTAGAGAAAGCCCAAGATCGAGGACTCTTTGGCCAGAAATATGTTCAGTAGGTCAAAAGGGGACCTCTGTATAGCTGATTTATCATCAAAAGTAGTCCATAACTTTCTATAGTTTGAAAAAATGTTAGGACACTTTGACCACAAATAAGTTCAAAAGGTCAGATATGGACATCTATATGGCTTATGAAGCATCAGAAGGAGTATGTATAGAAAACGCAAGATCGAGGACTCTTTGGCCAGAAATATGTTCAGTAGGTCAAAAAGGGACCTCTATATAGCTGATTTATCATCAAAAGGAGTCTATAACTTTATATAGTTTGAAAAATTTTATGACACTTTGACCACAAATAAGTTCAAAAAGTCAGATATGGACATCTATATGGCTTATGAAGCATCAGAAGGAGTCTATGAGTATGTATAGAAAACGCAAGATTGAGGACTCTTTGGCCAGAAATACATGTTCTGGAGGTCAAAAGGACATGATAAATCTGTATAGCTGATTTATCATCAAAAGGAGTCTATAACTTTATATAGTTTGAAAAATTTTAGGACATTTTGACCACAAATAAGTACAAAATGTCAGATATGGACATCTATATGGCTTATGAAGCATCAGAATGAGTCTATGAGTATGTATAAAAAGCCCAAGATCGAGGACTCTTTGGCCAGAAATATGTTCAGTAGGTCAAAAAGGGACCTCTATATAGCTTATTTATCATCAAAAGGAGTCCATAACTTTCTATAGTTTGAAAAAATGTTAGGACACTTTGACCACAAATAAGTTCAAAAGGTCAGATATGGACATCTATATGGCTTATGAAGCATCAGAAGGAGTATGTATGGAAAACGCAAGATCGAGGACTCTTTGGCCAGAAATATGTTCAGGAGGTCAAAAGGGGCCCTCTGTATAGCTGATTTATCATCAAAAGGAGTCTATCACTTTATATAGTTTGAAAAATTTTGAGGACACTTTGACCACAAATAAGTACAAAAAGTCAGATATGGACATCTATATGGCTTATGAAGCATCAGAAGGAGTCTATGAGTATGTATAGAAAACGCAAGATTGAGGACTCTTTGGCCAGAAATATGTTCTGGAGGTCAAAAGGGGCCCTCTGAATAGCTGATTTATCATCAAAAGGAGTCTATCACTTTCTATAGTTTGAAAAATTTTGAGGACACTTTGACCACAAATAAATTCAAAAAGTCAGATATGGACATCTATATGGCTTATGAAGCATCAGAAGGAGTCTATCAGTATGTATTTAAAACGCAAGATTGAGGACTCTTTGGCCAGAAATATGTTCAGGAGGTCAGAAGGGGCCCTCTGTATAGCTGATTTATCATCAAAAGGAGTCTATAACTTCATATAGTTTGAAAAAAAATTAGGACACTTTGACCACAAATAAGTTCAAAAGGTCAGATATGGACATCTATATGGCTTATGAAAATTAAACATCAGAAGGAGTCTATGAGTATGTATTGAAAGCCCAAGATCGAGGACTCTTTGGCCAGAAATATGTTCAGTAGGTCAAAAGGGGACATCTCTATAGCTGATTTATCATCAAAAGGAGTCTATCACTTTATATAGTTTGAACAATTTTGAGGACACTTTGACCACAAATAAGTTCAAAAGGTCAGATATGGACATCTATATGGCTTATGAAGCATCAGAAGGAGTCTATGAGTATGTATAGAAAGCCCAAGATCGAGGACTCTTTGGCCAGAAATATGTTCAGGAGGTCAAAAGGGGCCCTCTGTATAGCTGATTTATCATCAAAAGGAGTCTATAACTTTATATAGTTTAAAAAAAATTTAGGACACTTTGACCACAAATAAGTTCAAAAGGTCAGATATGGACATCTATATGGCTTATGAAGCATCAGAATGAGTCTATGAGTATGTATAAAAAGCCCAAGATTGAGGACTCTTTGGCCAGAAATATGTTCAGTAGGTCAAAAAGGGACCTCTATATAGCTTATTTATCATCAAAAGGAGTCCATAACTTTCTATAGTTTGAAAAAATGTTAGGACACTTTGACCACAAATAAGTTCAAAAGGTCAGATATGGACATCTATATGGCTTATGAAGCATCAGAAGGAGTATGTATAGAAAACGCAAGATCGAGGACTCTTTGGCCAGAAATATGTTCAGGAGGTCAAAAGGGGCCCTCTGTATAGCTGATTTATCATCAAAAGGAGTCTATCACTTTATATAGTTTGAAAAATTTTGAGGACACTTTGACCACAAATAAGTACAAAAAGTCAGATATGGACATCTATATGGCTTATGAAGCATCAGAAGGAGTCTATGAGTATGTATAGAAAACGCAAGATTGAGGACTTTTGGCCAGAAACATGTTCAGGAGGTCAGAAGGGGCCCTCTGTATAGCTGATTTATCATCAAAAGGAGTCTATAACTTTATATAGTTTGAAACATTTTGAGGACACTTTGACTACAAATAAGTTCAAAAGGTCAGATATGGACATCTATATGGCTTATGAAGCATCAGAATGAGTCTATGAGTATGTATAGAAAGCCCAAGATCGAGGACTCTTTGGCCAGAAATATGTTCTGGAGGTCAAAAGGGGCTCTCTGATAAATGTCTGATTTATCCTAAAAAGGAGTCTATAACTTTATATAGTTTGAAAAATTTTTAGGACACTTTGACCACAAATAAGTTCAAAAAGTCAGATATGGACATCTATATGGCTTATGAAGCATCAGAAGGAGTATGTATAGAAAACGCAAGATCAAGGACTCTTTGGCCAGAAATATGTTCAGTAGGTCAAAAGGGGACCTCTGTATAGCTGATTTATCATCAAAACGAGTCTATAACTTTATATAGTTTGAAAAATGTGTGGGACACTTTGACCACAAATAAGTTCAAAAAGTCAGATATGGACATCTATATGGCTTATGAAGCATCAGAAGGAGTCTATGAGTATGTATAGAAAACGCAAGATTGAGGACTTTTGGCCAGAAACATGTTCAGGAGGTCAGAAGGGGCCCTCTGTATAGCTGATTTATCATCAAAAGGAGTCTATAACTTTATATAGTTTGAAATATTTTGAGGACACTTTGACTACAAATAAGTTCAAAAGGTCAGATATGGACATCTATATGGCTTATGAAGCATCAGAATGAGTCTATGAGTATGTATAGAAAGCCCAAGATCGAGGACTCTTTGGCCAGAAATATGTTCTGGAGGTCAAAAGGGGCTCTCTGATAAATGTCTGATTTATCCTAAAAAGGAGTCTATAACTTTATATAGTTTGAAAATTTTTTAGGACACTTTGACCACAAATAAGTTCAAAAAGTCAGATATGGACATCTATATGGCTTATGAAGCATCAGAAGGAGTATGTATAGAAAACGCAAGATCAAGGACTCTTTGGCCAGAAATATGTTCAGTAGGTCAAAAAGGGACCTCTATATAGCTGATTTATCATCAAAAGGAGTCTATAACTTTATATAGTTTGAAAAATTTTTGGACACTTTGACCACAAATAAGTACAAAATGTCAGATATGGACATCTATATGGCTTATGAAGCATCAGAAGGAGTCTATGAGTATGTAGAGAAAGCCCAAGATCGAGGACTCTTTGGCCAGAAATATGTTCAGTAGGTCAAAAGGGGACCTCTGTATAGCTGATTTATCATCAAAAGTAGTCCATAACTTTCTATAGTTTGAAAAAATGTTAGGACACTTTGACCACAAATAAGTTCAAAAGGTCAGATATGGACATCTATATGGCTTATGAAGCATCAGAAGGAGTATGTATAGAAAACGCAAGATCGAGGACTCTTTGGCCAGAAATATGTTCAGTAGGTCAAAAAGGGACCTCTATATAGCTGATTTATCATCAAAAGGAGTCTATAACTTTATATAGTTTGAAAAATTTTATGACACTTTGACCACAAATAAGTTCAAAAAGTCAGATATGGACATCTATATGGCTTATGAAGCATCAGAAGGAGTCTATGAGTATGTATAGAAAACGCAAGATTGAGGACTCTTTGGCCAGAAATACATGTTCTGGAGGTCAAAAGGACATGATAAATCTGTATAGCTGATTTATCATCAAAAGGAGTCTATAACTTTATATAGTTTGAAAAATTTTAGGACATTTTGACCACAAATAAGTACAAAATGTCAGATATGGACATCTATATGGCTTATGAAGCATCAGAATGAGTCTATGAGTATGTATAAAAAGCCCAAGATCGAGGACTCTTTGGCCAGAAATATGTTCAGTAGGTCAAAAAGGGACCTCTATATAGCTTATTTATCATCAAAAGGAGTCCATAACTTTCTATAGTTTGAAAAAATGTTAGGACACTTTGACCACAAATAAGTACAAAAAGTCAGATATGGACATCTATATGGCTTATGAAGCATCAGAAGGAGTATGTATAGAAAACGCAAGATCGAGGACTCTTTGGCCAGAAATATGTTCAGGAGGTCAAAAGGGGCCCTCTGTATAGCTGATTTATCATCAAAAGGAGTCTATCACTTTATATAGTTTGAAAAATTTTGAGGACACTTTGACCACAAATAAGTACAAAAAGTCAGATATGGACATCTATATGGCTTATGAAGCATCAGAAGGAGTCTATGAGTATGTATAGAAAACGCAAGATTGAGGACTCTTTGGCCAGAAATATGTTCTGGAGGTCAAAAGGGGCCCTCTGAATAGCTGATTTATCATCAAAAGGAGTCTATCACTTTCTATAGTTTGAAAAATTTTGAGGACACTTTGACCACAAATAAATTCAAAAAGTCAGATATGGACATCTATATGGCTTATGAAGCATCAGAAGGAGTCTATCAGTATGTATTTAAAACGCAAGATTGAGGACTCTTTGGCCAGAAATATGTTCAGGAGGTCAGAAGGGGCCCTCTGTATAGCTGATTTATCATCAAAAGGAGTCTATAACTTCATATAGTTTGAAAAAAAATTAGGACACTTTGACCACAAATAAGTTCAAAAGGTCAGATATGGACATCTATATGGCTTATGAAAATTAAACATCAGAAGGAGTCTATGAGTATGTATTGAAAGCCCAAGATCGAGGACTCTTTGGCCAGAAATATGTTCAGTAGGTCAAAAGGGGACATCTCTATAGCTGATTTATCATCAAAAGGAGTCTATCACTTTATATAGTTTGAACAATTTTGAGGACACTTTGACCACAAATAAGTTCAAAAGGTCAGATATGGACATCTATATGGCTTATGAAGCATCAGAAGGAGTCTATGAGTATGTATAGAAAGCCCAAGATCGAGGACTCTTTGGCCAGAAATATGTTCAGGAGGTCAAAAGGGGCCCTCTGTATAGCTGATTTATCATCAAAAGGAGTCTATAACTTTATATAGTTTAAAAAAAATTTAGGACACTTTGACCACAAATAAGTTCAAAAGGTCAGATATGGACATCTATATGGCTTATGAAGCATCAGAATGAGTCTATGAGTATGTATAAAAAGCCCAAGATCGAGGACTCTTTGGCCAGAAATATGTTCAGTAGGTCAAAAAGGGACCTCTATATAGCTTATTTATCATCAAAAGGAGTCCATAACTTTCTATAGTTTGAAAAAATGTTAGGACACTTTGACCACAAATAAGTTCAAAAGGTCAGATATGGACATCTATATGGCTTATGAAGCATCAGAAGGAGTATGTATAGAAAACGCAAGATCGAGGACTCTTTGGCCAGAAATATGTTCAGGAGGTCAAAAGGGGCCCTCTGTATAGCTGATTTATCATCAAAAGGAGTCTATCACTTTATATAGTTTGAAAAATTTTGAGGACACTTTGACCACAAATAAGTACAAAAAGTCAGATATGGACATCTATATGGCTTATGAAGCATCAGAAGGAGTCTATGAGTATGTATAGAAAACGCAAGATTGAGGACTCTTTGGCCAGAAATATGTTCTGGAGGTCAAAAGGGGCCCTCTGAATAGCTGATTTATCATCAAAAGGAGTCTATCACTTTCTATAGTTTGAAAAATTTTGAGGACACTTTGACCACAAATAAATTCAAAAAGTCAGATATGGACATCTATATGGCTTATGAAGCATCAGAAGGAGTCTATCAGTATGTATTTAAAACGCAAGATTGAGGACTCTTTGGCCAGAAATATGTTCAGGAGGTCAGAAGGGGCCCTCTGTATAGCTGATTTATCATCAAAAGGAGTCTATAACTTCATATAGTTTGAAAAAAAATTAGGACACTTTGACCACAAATAAGTTCAAAAGGTCAGATATGGACATCTATATGGCTTATGAAAATTAAACATCAGAAGGAGTCTATGAGTATGTATTGAAAGCCCAAGATCGAGGACTCTTTGGCCAGAAATATGTTCAGTAGGTCAAAAGGGGACATCTCTATAGCTGATTTATCATCAAAAGGAGTCTATCACTTTATATAGTTTGAACAATTTTGAGGACACTTTGACCACAAATAAGTTCAAAAGGTCAGATATGGACATCTATATGGCTTATGAAGCATCAGAAGGAGTCTATGAGTATGTATAGAAAGCCCAAGATCGAGGACTCTTTGGCCAGAAATATGTTCAGGAGGTCAAAAGGGGCCCTCTGTATAGCTGATTTATCATCAAAAGGAGTCTATAACTTTATATAGTTTAAAAAAAATTTAGGACACTTTGACCACAAATAAGTTCAAAAGGTCAGATATGGACATCTATATGGCTTATGAAGCATCAGAATGAGTCTATGAGTATGTATAAAAAGCCCAAGATCGAGGACTCTTTGGCCAGAAATATGTTCTGTAGGTCAAAAGGGGCTCTCTGATAAATGTCTGATTTATCCTAAAAAGGAGTCTATAACTTTATATAGTTTGAACATTTTTTAGGACACTTTGACCACAAATAAGTTCAAAAAGTCAGATATGGACATCTATATGGCTTATGAAGCATCAGAAGGAGTATGTATAGAAAACGCAAGATCGAGGACTCTTTGGCCAGAAATATGTTCAGTAGGTCAAAAAGGGACCTCTATATAGCTGATTTATCATCAAAAGGAGTCTATCACTTTATATAGTTTGAAAAAAATTTAGGACACTTTGACCACAAATAAGTTCAAAAGGTCAGATATGGACATCTATATGGCTTATGAAGCATCAGATGAAGTCTATGAGTATGTATAGAAAACGCAAGATTGAGGACTCTTTGGCCAGAAATACATGTTCTGGAGGTCAAAATGACATGATAAATCTGTATAGCTGATTTATCATCAAAAGGAGTCTATAACTTTATATAGTTTGAAAAATGTGTGGGACACTTTGACCACAAATAAGTTCAAAAAGTTAGATATGGACATCTATATGGCTTATGAAGCATCAGAAGGAGTCTATGAGTATGTATAGAAAACGCAAGATTGAGGACTTTTGGCCAGAAACATGTTCAGGAGGTCAGAAGGGGCCCTCTGTATAGCTGATTTATCATCAAAAGGAGTCTATAACTTTATATAGTTTGAAACATTTTGAGGACACTTTGACTACAAATAAGTTCAAAAGGTCAGATATGGACATCTATATGGCTTATGAAGCATCAGAATGAGTCTATGAGTATGTATAGAAAGCCCAAGATCGAGGACTCTTTGGCCAGAAATATGTTCTGGAGGTCAAAAGGGGCTCTCTGATAAATGTCTGATTTATCCTAAAAAGGAGTCTATAACTTTATATAGTTTGAAAAATTTTTAGGACACTTTGACCACAAATAAGTTCAAAAAGTCAGATATGGACATCTATATGGCTTATGAAGCATCAGAAGGAGTATGTATAGAAAACGCAAGATCAAGGACTCTTTGGCCAGAAATATGTTCAGTAGGTCAAAAGGGGACCTCTGTATAGCTGATTTATCATCAAAACGAGTCTATAACTTTATATAGTTTGAAAAATGTGTGGGACACTTTGACCACAAATAAGTTCAAAAAGTCAGATATGGACATCTATATGGCTTATGAAGCATCAGAAGGAGTCTATGAGTATGTATAGAAAACGCAAGATTGAGGACTTTTGGCCAGAAACATGTTCAGGAGGTCAGAAGGGGCCCTCTGTATAGCTGATTTATCATCAAAAGGAGTCTATAACTTTATATAGTTTGAAATATTTTGAGGACACTTTGACTACAAATAAGTTCAAAAGGTCAGATATGGACATCTATATGGCTTATGAAGCATCAGAATGAGTCTATGAGTATGTATAGAAAGCCCAAGATCGAGGACTCTTTGGCCAGAAATATGTTCTGGAGGTCAAAAGGGGCTCTCTGATAAATGTCTGATTTATCCTAAAAAGGAGTCTATAACTTTATATAGTTTGAAAATTTTTTAGGACACTTTGACCACAAATAAGTTCAAAAAGTCAGATATGGACATCTATATGGCTTATGAAGCATCAGAAGGAGTATGTATAGAAAACGCAAGATCAAGGACTCTTTGGCCAGAAATATGTTCAGTAGGTCAAAAAGGGACCTCTATATAGCTGATTTATCATCAAAAGGAGTCTATAACTTTATATAGTTTGAAAAATTTTTGGACACTTTGACCACAAATAAGTACAAAATGTCAGGTATGGACATCTATATGGCTTATGAAGCATCAGAAGGAGTCTATGAGTATGTAGAGAAAGCCCAAGATCGAGGACTCTTTGGCCAGAAATATGTTCAGTAGGTCAAAAGGGGACCTCTGTATAGCTGATTTATCATCAAAAGTAGTCCATAACTTTCTATAGTTTGAAAAAATGTTAGGACACTTTGACCACAAATAAGTTCAAAAGGTCAGATATGGACATCTATATGGCTTATGAAGCATCAGAAGGAGTATGTAAAGAAAACGCAAGATCGAGTACTCTTTGGCCAGAAATATGTTCTGGAGGTCAAAAGGGGACCTCTGTATAGCTGATTTATCATCAAAAGGAGTCTATCACTTTATATAGTTTGAAAAATGTTAGGACACTTTGACCACAAATAAGTTCAAAAGGTCAGATATGGACATCTATATGGCTTATGAAGCATCAGAAGGAGTCTATGAGTATGTAGAGAAAGCCCAAGATCGAGGACTCTTTGGCCAGAAATATGTTCAGTAGGTCAAAAGGGGACCTCTGTATAGCTGATTTATCATCAAAAGGAGTCCATAACTTTCTATAGTTTGAAAAAATGTTAGGACACTTTGACCACAAATAAGTTCAAAAAGTCAGATATGGACATCTATATGGCTTATGAAGCATCAGAAGGAGTCTATGAGTATGTGAAGCCCAAGATCGAGGACTCTTTGGCCAGAAATATGTTCAGTAGGTCAAAAGGGGACCTCTGTATAGCTGATTTATCATCAAAAGGAGTCTATAACTTTCTATAGTTTGAAAAAAATGTAGGACACTTTGACCACAAATAAGTTCAAAAGGTCAGATATGGACATCTATATGGCTTATGAAGCATCAGAAGGAGTCTATGAGTATGTATAGAAAGCCCAAGTTCGAGGACTCTTTGGCCAGAAATATGTTCAGTAGGTCAAAAGGGGACCTCTGTATAGCTGATTTATCATCAAAAGGAGTCTATAACTTTATATAGTTTGAAAAATGTGTGGGACACTTTGACCACATATAAGTTCAAAAAGTCAGATATGGACATCTATATGGCTTATGAAGCATCAGAAGGAGTCTATGAGTATGTATAGAAAACGCAAGATTGAGGACTCTTTGGCCAGAAACATGTTCAGGAGGTCAGAAGGGGCCCTCTATATAGCTGATTTATCATCAAAAGGAGTCTATAACTTTATATAGTTTGAAAATTTTTTAGGACACTTTGACCACAAATAAGTTCAAAAAGTCAGATATGGACATCTATATGGCTTATGAAGCATCAGAAGGGGTATGTATATAAAACGCAAGATCAAGGACTCTTTGGCCAGAAATATGTTCAGTAGGTCAAAAGGGGACCTCTATATAGCTGATTTATCATCAAAAGGAGTCTATCACTTTATATAGTTTGAAAAAAATTTAGGACACTTTGACCACAAATAAGTTCAAAAGGTCAGATATGGACATCTATATGGCTTATGAAGCATCAGATGAAGTCTATGAGTATGTATAGAAAACGCCTCGGTTACGACTGTAACCTCGGTTCCCTGAAGAGGGAACGAGCGTTGCGTCGAGTTTGACGCTATGGGAACGCTTTGCGTGATGACGTCTTGAAGCACATGTAAAATCAGTCCAATGGTGTGGCGGAACGTCAGAGGCGGGTGACGTCACGTACCAGGAAGCTATAAAAGCCGGCCCGAAACAGAAAACGAAAGCTTCGTAAAGTCTGAAGT
Source organism: Abramis brama (assembly GCF_963993115.1). Classification (NCBI taxonomy): domain Eukaryota; kingdom Metazoa; phylum Chordata; class Actinopteri; order Cypriniformes; family Leuciscidae; genus Abramis; species Abramis brama. Next base: position 19,013,424 of record NC_139974.1, on the reverse strand, counting down.
CGTGTTGACAGGCATGAAGGAGATATGGCAAGGTGACGCAACGCTCGTTCCCTCTTCAGGGAACCGAGGTTACAGTCGTAACCGAGGCGTTCCCTTTCAAGGGAACTCGCGTTGCGTCGAGTTTGACGCTATGGGAACGTCTATACCAACGCCTCCATAGCTACAAATGTCTGTCCTGTGTGAAATCTGGTGAGCAGCACTAGGAAGACAAAACATGAGACCCTGGAGCAGAGTCTAGATCCAGAGAGTAGAACCTGACGAAAGTGTGCGGTGAGGACCAGCCTGCCGCATCACAAACGTCCTGTAACGAAACTCCTGATATAAGGGCCTTAGAGGCCGCCATACTCCTCGTAGAGTGCGACCGGACAGCCAAAGGAGAAGGCTGTCCAGCCGCCTCATAAGCAAGTGAGATAGTCTCAACCACCCACTTGCTCATCCTTTGCTTAGACACTGGACCTCCCTTGTTAGGGGAGCAAATGTCACTTTTACGCCACAGGGCAGCTCTGTGGACATACGCGTCTAACGCCCGAACAGGGCAAAGCAAATTATTAGCCTCCTGGTCCGATTTCGAAAGGGAGGAGGACCTCCAAATGCCACGAGGGAAACGAGATACCAAAGGGGTCTTTCCCCACAGACATTCCACCCAAAGTAATGTGGTAAGCACCTATGGCCGCCACATAAACCTTTAAAGTGGACGGGGTCAGACCTGCAGTGAACCGGTCCTGCAGGAACTCCAGAACTGTACCAATTGGGCAGTTGACTGGATCCAACCGACGGTCACTACACAAAGAGGTGAATACTCTCCAGTTCAGGGCATAAAGTTTCCTCGTGGAGGGAGCTCTGGACTGTAGAATGGTCTCAACAACCTCAGTTGAGAGACCTGACTCTATGAGCTGGGCCCCCTCAGAGGCCAAGCCCACAGGTTCCACAGTTCTGGGCGGGGGTGAAATATCGAGCCCTCCGCCTGGGACAGAAGGTCCCTCCTGACGGGTAGCTCCAGAGGAGGCCCGTCGAGGAGCGACACAAGATCGGGAAACCATACTCTGCCCGGCCAGCGCGGGGCTATAAGAAGCAGGCAAACCCGGTCCCTGCGAACTCTCTCCAGAACTCCCGGGAGCAGAGCAACTGGGGGAAAAGCGTACAGACGTAGCCTCGGCCACGTCTGCACCATAGCATCCAGTCCAAAGGAGCTGGATGCGTGAGGGAGAACCAAAGTGGACAGTGAGACGTCTCTCGAGACGCAAACAGACCCACTTATAATTTCCATATCAGCTCCACCACCTCGGGGGTGGAGCCACCATTCCCCGGGCCTCGGCCCCTGTCTCGACAGAGTGTCTGCTCCTATATTCTGGACCCCGGGGATGTAGGCTGCCTTGAGTGACAGCAACTTCCCCTGGGACCACAAGAGGATATGGCGTGCCAGCGCAAACCCCCTTGATATAGGCGACTACCGACGTGTTGTCCGTATGTACTACACATGGTGTCCCCTGAGACCTGTGATAAAGCTCCTCAGAGCCCGGAAGACAGCTAACATCTCTAGGCTATAGAATGCCAGGAACGATGATGGTCTTCCCACAGACCTTGAGATGAGCGACCCTCAGGATCGCTCCCCAACCCGTGAGGGAAGCATCCGTCGTTAGCAGTTTGCGACGACAAGGAGCTCCCAGCACTGGGCCCTGGGACAGGAACCAAGGTTTCTTCCACATAACCAAGGCACGTAGGCATCACCGCGTGACCTTGATTGTGCGAAATGGGTTGCCCCTCGGGGAAAAACCCTCTGGTCCTGAGCCACCACTGCAGGGGCCTCATGTGCAGCAGTCCAAAAGGTATCCCGTTGGAAGCTGCTGCCATGAGACCCAACAGTCTCTGGAACTGTTTGACAGTGAGTAGCTGGCCTAGCTTTACACTTCTCACAGCTGCCAGGATCGAAGCGTGGCGATGACAGGCGCGCCTGCATCGACACTGAATCCCAAACCACGCCTAAAAAAGTGGTCCTCTAAAATAGAGAAGCACACTCTTCTTGGCGTTCAGCCGTAACCCCAACTCTTTCATATGGGCGAGAACAACATCTTGATGTTGAACCGCCATCTAATGCGACTGAGCTAAAATCAACCAATCGTCGATGTAGTTCGTGATGCGAATACCCCGGAGGCGCAGAGGCGCCAGAGCTGCATCCACGCATTTGGTGAAAGTGCGGGGTGATAAAGCCAGGCCGAATGGAAGAATTCGATATTGGTATGCTTTGCCCCCGAAAGCAAACCTCAGGAACTTCCAATGACACGGACGGATGGAAATATGCGTCCTTGAGGTCTATCGTGACAAACCAGTCCTCGGACTAATCTGTGGCACGATTGTCTCAATGTTAACATTTCGAACTTGAGCTGCATGACAACTCGAAGACCTAAAATGGGACGCAATCCCCCGTCCTACTTTGGAACTATGAAGTACCGGCTGTAAAACCCGGTTTCCCTGTTGGAGGGAGGTACATATTCTATGGCCCCTTTCTCTAACAGAGTGTTTACTTCCTGTTCCATAACCAGAACCTGCTCGGGGCCCACCATTGTGGGCAGGACCCCCATAAACCGCGGTGGGCGTTACTAGAATTGTATCTAATACCCTTTTTCCACGGTCTGCAGGACCCAACGAGAAACATTTGACAGTAGCTTCCACGCTGTCAAAGATTCTACTAGAGGTACCAGTCTCTCGAGACTGGTTTCTGGATTTTGTTGCTGTTGAGTAGTCGGTTCGTCGCCCTGTAACGGCGCACCGGCAGGGAACGACCAAACAGACTGCTCTAGCACCCTCCTCAGAGGGGGCGGGCATCCCGAGGCCACTACGTTTCCGGGTGGACCTTGAGATATGTGCTCGCCGGAGACCGCTGCGCCCTGTAACACCGGAGGCGGCAGGGTTGGCAGAACGGTCCCCTGAGGGCACCGAAGAGAGACGGCACCGTATTTTTCTCCTGCTGTTGAGCAGTCGGTTCGTCGCCCTGTAACGGCGCACCGGCAGGGAACGACCAAACAGACTGCTCTAGCACCCTCCTCAGAGGGGGCGGGCATCCCGAGGCCACTACGTTTCCGGGTGGACCTTGAGATATGTGCTCGCCGGAGACCGCTGCGCCCTGTAACGCCGGAGGCGGCAGGGTTGGCAGAACGGTCCCCTGAGGGCACCGAAGAGAGACGGGCACCGTGAAAAGAGGTGTTAACCGCTCTGCTTCGGGGGGACTACCCTCATTTGTCCTGAGCCCTCAGACATCAGGACTTTTTCCCAGCAGCCTTCTTGGCGGTAATAACGGTCCGCAGATCCGTTTTACCCCTCGAAGACTGCTGGGTTTGAGAGCGCCCTCCGTGTCCCCGAGATTTTTGTGGGGGAGCACGGGAGGAAACGCTCTGTTTCTGAGTGGCGCGGTGCACAACGCTCTTTTTAGAGGAGTGAGGCTGCTCCCGCTCAGCAGCCTCATAGAAAGAACGGCGGGGGAGAAGTTTCTGAAGTGCAGCTGCCTGTTTTGAAGCTTCTTGTGACTTCGCTACAGCACTATTAACTGCGTCTCCAAATAACCCTTGCGTAGATACTGGTGCATCTAAAAGAACATGTTTTTCTTTGTCCTTTATGTCACTTAAGTTAAGCCACAGATGCCTCTCAGTGGCCACCAGGGCTGCCATAGAGCGGCCGATGGATTTAGCCGTCTCCTTGGTGGCCCTGAGAGACAAATCCGTGGCTCTACGCAGTTCAGACACCGTATCAGCACTAATACCCCCGCCCTCCTCAAAATCACCCAATAACTCAGCCTGGTAAGCCTGCATTATGGACATTGTATGTAAACACGCTGCAGCTTGACCGGCGGCGGCATAAGCTTTATGAACCAGGGAAGAAGTAACTTTTACTGGCTTGGATGGAAGTGCAGGAGCCTTCAGAGAAAATGCCGTTGCTGGAGAGAGATAGCTCGCGAGCGTCTCTTCCACCTTCGGCATCTCCCCATAACCATGCTCTTTATAATTGTGAATGGATGAATAGTGTGATGTTTGTGCAGTATACACTCGATATGACACTGGTTTCGCCCACGATCTCGACACCTCGGTGTGGAGATCGGGGAAAAACGGCAGGCTCCTGCGCTGGGGCTGCGCACGAGATGGCAGGAAGCGTTCGTCGAGCGAACGTCCTGCCTATCTTCTGGCCACTCAATAGACAGTCTGTCAACAGCTCTAGTAATGACATCGAGCAGTTCCTCAAACGCATGAGACTGAGGTGGCGAATCCTCAGACTCAGCTACAATACTCACAACATCCAACTCCTCAGAGCTGGATAGTTGCAGTACTGGTACCTCTATCGGGGGGGAAGAAACCGCAGCGCGTGCTTCCACACCCTGATAAGAGGCACTGGATCTATCAGACGGATGCTGAGATAAGGCAGAGCCCGTCTCAACATCCACTGATAAATCCATCTGTGAACCCCAGGTCTGAGATCGACGCCGTGCCTCGGCAGCGGCGGGACCCGAGCCCTGGGGAGCGTGGTCGGGATTGAACCGAGCCAAGCGGGATCGGAGCGTACGCAATGGAAGCGCACAGCAATGCACACAGTCACCACCCTCGAGTGCTGACTGGGCATGCTCCTCTCCCAAACAAACAACACAAAGAGTGTGTGTGTCACCTCCCGTTAAATAACGCGGGCAGGGATGGACACACACTCTAAACTGCTGCTCGCTCGCCATACTGAATATATATATATATGATATAGACAGACAACACCAAATATACAGACAGATTTCACACAGAGCGCAACTGAAGACTCAGAAAGCTTTCGTTTTCTGTTTCGGGCCGGCTTTTATAGCTTCCTGGTACGTGACGTCACCCGCCTCTGACGTTCCGCCACACCATTGGACTGATTTTACATGTGCTTCAAGACGTCATCACGCAAAGCGTTCCCATAGCGTCAAACTCGACGCAACGCGAGTTCCCTTGAAAGGGAACGCAAGATCGAGGACTCTTTGGCCAGAAATATGTTGAGTAGGTCAAAAGGGGACCTCTGTATAGCTGATTTATCCTAAAAAGGAGTCTATATCTTTATATAGTTTTAAATTTTTTTTAGGACACTTTGACCACAAATAAGTTCAAAAGGTCAGATATGGACATCTATATGGCTTATGAAGCATCAGAAGGAGTCTATGAGTATGTATAGAAAGCCCAAGATCAAGGACTTTTTGGCCAGAAATATGTTCTGGAGGTCAAAAGGGGACCTCTGTATAGCTGATTAATCATCAAAAGGAGTCTATCACTTCATATAGTTTGAAAAAATTTTAGGACACTTTGACCACAAATAAGTTCAAAATGTCAGATATGGACATCTATATGGCTTATGAAGCATCAGAAGGAGTATGTATAGAAAACGCAAGATCGAGGACTCTTTGGCCAGAAATATGTTCAGTAGGTCAAAAAGGGACCTCTATATAGCTGATTTATCATCAAAAGGAGTCTATAACTTTATATAGTTTGAAAAATTTTAGGACACTTTGACAACAAATAAGTTCAAAAGGTCAGATATGGACATCTATATGGCTTATGAAGCATCAGAATGAGTCTATGAGTATGTATAAAAAGCCCAAGATCGAGGACTCTTTGGCCAGAAATATGTTCTGGAGGTCAAAAGGGGCTCTCTGATAAATGTCTGATTTATCCTAAAAAGGAGTCTATAACTTTATATAGTTTGAACATTTTTTAGGACACTTTGACCACAAATAAGTTCAAAAAGTCAGATATGGACATCTATATGGCTTATGAAGCATCAGAAGGAGTATGTATAGAAAACGCAAGATCGAGGACTCTTTGGCCAGAAATATGTTCAGTAGGTCAAAAAGGGACCTCTATATAGCTGATTTATCATCAAAAGGAGTCTATAACTTTATATAGTTTGAAAAATTTTATGACACTTTGACCACAAATAAGTTCAAAAAGTCAGATATGGACATCTATATGGCTTATGAAGCATCAGAAGGAGTCTATGAGTATGTATAGAAAACGCAAGATTGAGGACTCTTTGGCCAGAAATACATGTTCTGGAGGTCAAAAGGACATGATAAATCTGTATAGCTGATTTATCATCAAAAGGAGTCTATAACTTTATATAGTTTGAAAAATTTTAGGACATTTTGACCACAAATAAGTACAAAATGTCAGATATGGACATCTATATGGCTTATGAAGCATCAGAATGAGTCTATGAGTATGTATAAAAAGCCCAAGATCGAGGACTCTTTGGCCAGAAATATGTTCAGTAGGTCAAAAAGGGACCTCTATATAGCTTATTTATCATCAAAAGGAGTCCATAACTTTCTATAGTTTGAAAAAATGTTAGGACACTTTGACCACAAATAAGTTCAAAAGGTCAGATATGGACATCTATATGGCTTATGAAGCATCAGAAGGAGTATGTATAGAAAACGCAAGATCGAGGACTCTTTGGCCAGAAATATGTTCAGGAGGTCAAAAGGGGCCCTCTGTATAGCTGATTTATCATCAAAAGGAGTCTATCACTTTATATAGTTTGAAAAATTTTGAGGACACTTTGACCACAAATAAGTACAAAAAGTCAGATATGGACATCTATATGGCTTATGAAGCATCAGAAGGAGTCTATGAGTATGTATAGAAAACGCAAGATTGAGGACTCTTTGGCCAGAAATATGTTCTGGAGGTCAAAAGGGGCCCTCTGAATAGCTGATTTATCATCAAAAGGAGTCTATCACTTTCTATAGTTTGAAAAATTTTGAGGACACTTTGACCACAAATAAATTCAAAAAGTCAGATATGGACATCTATATGGCTTATGAAGCATCAGAAGGAGTCTATCAGTATGTATTTAAAACGCAAGATTGAGGACTCTTTGGCCAGAAATATGTTCAGGAGGTCAGAAGGGGCCCTCTGTATAGCTGATTTATCATCAAAAGGAGTCTATAACTTCATATAGTTTGAAAAAAAATTAGGACACTTTGACCACAAATAAGTTCAAAAGGTCAGATATGGACATCTATATGGCTTATGAAAATTAAACATCAGAAGGAGTCTATGAGTATGTATTGAAAGCCCAAGATCGAGGACTCTTTGGCCAGAAATATGTTCAGTAGGTCAAAAGGGGACATCTCTATAGCTGATTTATCATCAAAAGGAGTCTATCACTTTATATAGTTTGAACAATTTTGAGGACACTTTGACCACAAATAAGTTCAAAAGGTCAGATATGGACATCTATATGGCTTATGAAGCATCAGAAGGAGTCTATGAGTATGTATAGAAAGCCCAAGATCGAGGACTCTTTGGCCAGAAATATGTTCAGGAGGTCAAAAGGGGCCCTCTGTATAGCTGATTTATCATCAAAAGGAGTCTATAACTTTATATAGTTTAAAAAAAATTTAGGACACTTTGACCACAAATAAGTTCAAAAGGTCAGATATGGACATCTATATGGCTTATGAAGCATCAGAATGAGTCTATGAGTATGTATAAAAAGCCCAAGATCGAGGACTCTTTGGCGAGAAATATGTTCTGTAGGTCAAAAGGGGCTCTCTGATAAATGTCTGATTTATCCTAAAAAGGAGTCTATAACTTTATATAGTTTGAACATTTTTTAGGACACTTTGACCACAAATAAGTTCAAAAAGTCAGATATGGACATCTATATGGCTTATGAAGCATCAGAAGGAGTATGTATAGAAAACGCAAGATCGAGGACTCTTTGGCCAGAAATATGTTCAGTAGGTCAAAAAGGGACCTCTATATAGCTGATTTATCATCAAAAGGAGTCTATCACTTTATATAGTTTGAAAAAAATTTAGGACACTTTGACCACAAATAAGTTCAAAAGGTCAGATATGGACATCTATATGGCTTATGAAGCATCAGATGAAGTCTATGAGTATGTATAGAAAACGCAAGATTGAGGACTCTTTGGCCAGAAATACATGTTCTGGAGGTCAAAAGGACATGATAAATCTGTATAGCTGATTTATCATCAAAAGGAGTCTATAACTTTATATAGTTTGAAAAATGTGTGGGACACTTTGACCACAAATAAGTTCAAAAAGTTAGATATGGACATCTATATGGCTTATGAAGCATCAGAAGGAGTCTATGAGTATGTATAGAAAACGCAAGATTGAGGACTTTTGGCCAGAAACATGTTCAGGAGGTCAGAAGGGGCCCTCTGTATAGCTGATTTATCATCAAAAGGAGTCTATAACTTTATATAGTTTGAAACATTTTGAGGACACTTTGACTACAAATAAGTTCAAAAGGTCAGATATGGACATCTATATGGCTTATGAAGCATCAGAATGAGTCTATGAGTATGTATAGAAAGCCCAAGATCGAGGACTCTTTGGCCAGAAATATGTTCTGGAGGTCAAAAGGGGCTCTCTGATAAATGTCTGATTTATCCTAAAAAGGAGTCTATAACTTTATATAGTTTGAAAAATTTTTAGGACACTTTGACCACAAATAAGTTCAAAAAGTCAGATATGGACATCTATATGGCTTATGAAGCATCAGAAGGAGTATGTATAGAAAACGCAAGATCAAGGACTCTTTGGCCAGAAATATGTTCAGTAGGTCAAAAGGGGACCTCTGTATAGCTGATTTATCATCAAAACGAGTCTATAACTTTATATAGTTTGAAAAATGTGTGGGACACTTTGACCACAAATAAGTTCAAAAAGTCAGATATGGACATCTATATGGCTTATGAAGCATCAGAAGGAGTCTATGAGTATGTATAGAAAACGCAAGATTGAGGACTTTTGGCCAGAAACATGTTCAGGAGGTCAGAAGGGGCCCTCTGTATAGCTGATTTATCATCAAAAGGAGTCTATAACTTTATATAGTTTGAAATATTTTGAGGACACTTTGACTACAAATAAGTTCAAAAGGTCAGATATGGACATCTATATGGCTTATGAAGCATCAGAATGAGTCTATGAGTATGTATAGAAAGCCCAAGATCGAGGACTCTTTGGCCAGAAATATGTTCTGGAGGTCAAAAGGGGCTCTCTGATAAATGTCTGATTTATCCTAAAAAGGAGTCTATAACTTTATATAGTTTGAAAATTTTTTAGGACACTTTGACCACAAATAAGTTCAAAAAGTCAGATATGGACATCTATATGGCTTATGAAGCATCAGAAGGAGTATGTATAGAAAACGCAAGATCAAGGACTCTTTGGCCAGAAATATGTTCAGTAGGTCAAAAAGGGACCTCTATATAGCTGATTTATCATCAAAAGGAGTCTATAACTTTATATAGTTTGAAAAATTTTTGGACACTTTGACCACAAATAAGTACAAAATGTCAGATATGGACATCTATATGGCTTATGAAGCATCAGAAGGAGTCTATGAGTATGTAGAGAAAGCCCAAGATCGAGGACTCTTTGGCCAGAAATATGTTCAGTAGGTCAAAAGGGGACCTCTGTATAGCTGATTTATCATCAAAAGTAGTCCATAACTTTCTATAGTTTGAAAAAATGTTAGGACACTTTGACCACAAATAAGTTCAAAAGGTCAGATATGGACATCTATATGGCTTATGAAGCATCAGAAGGAGTATGTAAAGAAAACGCAAGATCGAGTACTCTTTGGCCAGAAATATGTTCTGGAGGTCAAAAGGGGACCTCTGTATAGCTGATTTATCATCAAAAGGAGTCTATCACTTTATATAGTTTGAAAAATGTTAGGACACTTTGACCACAAATAAGTTCAAAAGGTCAGATATGGACATCTATATGGCTTATGAAGCATCAGAAGGAGTCTATGAGTATGTAGAGAAAGCCCAAGATCGAGGACTCTTTGGCCAGAAATATGTTCAGTAGGTCAAAAGGGGACCTCTGTATAGCTGATTTATCATCAAAAGGAGTCCATAACTTTCTATAGTTTGAAAAAATGTTAGGACACTTTGACCACAAATAAGTTCAAAAAGTCAGATATGGACATCTATATGGCTTATGAAGCATCAGAAGGAGTCTATGAGTATGTGAAGCCCAAGATCGAGGACTCTTTGGCCAGAAATATGTTCAGTAGGTCAAAAGGGGACCTCTGTATAGCTGATTTATCATCAAAAGGAGTCTATAACTTTCTATAGTTTGAAAAAAATGTAGGACACTTTGACCACAAATAAGTTCAAAAGGTCAGATATGGACATCTATATGGCTTATGAAGCATCAGAAGGAGTCTATGAGTATGTATAGAAAGCCCAAGTTCGAGGACTCTTTGGCCAGAAATATGTTCAGTAGGTCAAAAGGGGACCTCTGTATAGCTGATTTATCATCAAAAGGAGTCTATAACTTTATATAGTTTGAAAAATGTGTGGGACACTTTGACCACATATAAGTTCAAAAAGTCAGATATGGACATCTATATGGCTTATGAAGCATCAGAAGGAGTCTATGAGTATGTATAGAAAACGCAAGATTGAGGACTCTTTGGCCAGAAACATGTTCAGGAGGTCAGAAGGGGCCCTCTATATAGCTGATTTATCATCAAAAGGAGTCTATAACTTTATATAGTTTGAAAATTTTTTAGGACACTTTGACCACAAATAAGTTCAAAAAGTCAGATATGGACATCTATATGGCTTATGAAGCATCAGAAGGGGTATGTATAGAAAACGCAAGATCAAGGACTCTTTGGCCAGAAATATGTTCAGTAGGTCAAAAAGGGACCTCTATATAGCTGATTTATCATCAAAAGGAGTCTATCACTTTATATAGTTTGAAAAAAATTTAGGACACTTTGACCACAAATAAGTTCAAAAGGTCAGATATGGACATCTATATGGCTTATGAAGCATCAGATGAAGTCTATGAGTATGTATAGAAAACGCAAGATCGAGGACTCTTTGGCCAGAAATATGTTGAGTAGGTCAAAAGGGGACCTCTGTATAGCTGATTTATCCTAAAAAGGAGTCTATATCTTTATATAGTTTTAAATTTTTTTTAGGACACTTTGACCACAAATAAGTTCAAAAGGTCAGATATGGACATCTATATGGCTTATGAAGCATCAGAAGGAGTCTATGAGTATGTATAGAAAGCCCAAGATCAAGGACTTTTTGGCCAGAAATATGTTCTGGAGGTCAAAAGGGGACCTCTGTATAGCTGATTAATCATCAAAAGGAGTCTATCACTTCATATAGTTTGAAAAAATTTTAGGACACTTTGACCACAAATAAGTTCAAAATGTCAGATATGGACATCTATATGGCTTATGAAGCATCAGAAGGAGTATGTATAGAAAACGCAAGATCGAGGACACTTTGGCCAGAAATATGTTCAGGAGGTCAAAAGGGGACCTCTGTATAGCTAATTTATCATCAAAAGGAGTCTATCACTTTATATAGTTTGAAAAAAATTTAGGACACTTTGACCACAAATAAGTTCAAAATGTCAGATATGGACATCTATATGGCTTATGAAACATCAGAAGGAGTTTATGAGTATGTATAGAAAACGCAAGATCGAGGACTCTTTGGCCAGAAGTATGTTCTGGAGGTCAAAGGGGACCTCTGTATAGCTGATTTATCATCAAAAGGAGTCTATAACTTTATATAGTTTAAAAAAAATGTAGGACACTTTGACCACAAATAAGTTCAAAATGTCAGATATGGACATCTATATGGCTTATGAAAATGAAACATCAGAAGGAGTCTATGAGTATGTATTGAAAGCCCAAGATCGAGGACTCTTTGGCCAGAAATATGTTCAGTAGGTCAAAAGGGGACATCTCTATAGCTGATTTATCATCAAAAGGAGTCTATCACTTTATATAGTTTGAAAAATTTTGAGGACACTTTGACCACAAATAAGTTCAAAAGGTCAGATATGGACATCTATATGGCTTATGAAGCATCAGAAGGAGTCTATGAGTATGTATAGAAAGCCCAAGATCGAGGACTCTTTGGACAGAAATATGTTCAGGAGGTCAAAAGGGGCCCTCTGTATAGCTGATTTATCATCAAAAGGAGTCTATAACTTTATATAGTTTAAAAAAAATTTAGGACACTTTGACCACAAATAAGTTCAAAAGGTCAGATATGGACATCTATATGGCTTATGAAGCATCAGAATGAGTCTGTGAGTATGTATAAAAAGCCCAAGATCGAGGACTCTTTGGCCAGAAATATGTTCTGGAGGTCAAAAGGGGCTCTCTGATAAATGTCTGATTTATCCTAAAAAGGAGTCTATAACTTTATATAGTTTGAACATTTTTTAGGACACTTTGACCACAAATAAGTTCAAAAAGTCAGATATGGACATCTATATGGCTTATGAAGCATCAGAAGGAGTATGTATAGAAAACGCAAGATCGAGGACTCTTTGGCCAGAAATATGTTCAGTAGGTCAAAAAGGGACCTCTATATAGCTGATTTATCATCAAAAGGAGTCTATAACTTTATATAGTTTGAAAAATTTTAGGACACTTTGACAACAAATAAGTTCAAAAGGTCAGATATGGACATCTATATGGCTTATGAAGCATCAGAATGAGTCTATGAGTATGTATAAAAAGCCCAAGATCGAGGACTCTTTGGCCAGAAATATGTTCTGGAGGTCAAAAGGGGCTCTCTGATAAATGTCTGATTTATCCTAAAAAGGAGTCTATAACTTTATATAGTTTGAACATTTTTTAGGACACTTTGACCACAAATAAGTTCAAAAAGTCAGATATGGACATCTATATGGCTTATGAAGCATCAGAAGGAGTATGTATAGAAAACGCAAGATCGAGGACTCTTTGGCCAGAAATATGTTCAGTAGGTCAAAAAGGGACCTCTATATAGCTGATTTATCATCAAAAGGAGTCTATAACTTTATATAGTTTGAAAAATTTTATGACACTTTGACCACAAATAAGTTCAAAAAGTCAGATATGGACATCTATATGGCTTATGAAGCATCAGAAGGAGTCTATGAGTATGTATAGAAAACGCAAGATTGAGGACTCTTTGGCCAGAAATACATGTTCTGGAGGTCAAAAGGACATGATAAATCTGTATAGCTGATTTATCATCAAAAGGAGTCTATAACTTTATATAGTTTGAAAAATTTTAGGACATTTTGACCACAAATAAGTACAAAATGTCAGATATGGACATCTATATGGCTTATGAAGCATCAGAATGAGTCTATGAGTATGTATAAAAAGCCCAAGATCGAGGACTCTTTGGCCAGAAATATGTTCAGTAGGTCAAAAAGGGACCTCTATATAGCTTATTTATCATCAAAAGGAGTCCATAACTTTCTATAGTTTGAAAAAATGTTAGGACACTTTGACCACAAATAAGTTCAAAAGGTCAGATATGGACATCTATATGGCTTATGAAGCATCAGAAGGAGTATGTATAGAAAACGCAAGATCGAGGACTCTTTGGCCAGAAATATGTTCAGGAGGTCAAAAGGGGCCCTCTGTATAGCTGATTTATCATCAAAAGGAGTCTATCACTTTATATAGTTTGAAAAATTTTGAGGACACTTTGACCACAAATAAGTACAAAAAGTCAGATATGGACATCTATATGGCTTATGAAGCATCAGAAGGAGTCTATGAGTATGTATAGAAAACGCAAGATTGAGGACTCTTTGGCCAGAAATTTGTTCTGGAGGTCAAAAGGGGCCCTCTGAATAGCTGATTTATCATCAAAAGGAGTCTATCACTTTCTATAGTTTGAAAAATTTTGAGGACACTTTGACCACAAATAAATTCAAAAAGTCAGATATGGACATCTATATGGCTTATGAAGCATCAGAAGGAGTCTATCAGTATGTATTTAAAATGCAAGATTGAGGACTCTTTGGCCAGAAATATGTTCAGGAGGTCAGAAGGGGCCCTCTGTATAGCTGATTTATCATCAAAAGGAGTCTATAACTTCATATAGTTTGAAAAAAAATTAGGACACTTTGACCACAAATAAGTTCAAAAGGTCAGATATGGACATCTATATGGCTTATGAAAATTAAACATCAGAAGGAGTCTATGAGTATGTATTGAAAGCCCAAGATCGAGGACTCTTTGGCCAGAAATATGTTCAGTAGGTCAAAAGGGGACATCTCTATAGCTGATTTATCATCAAAAGGAGTCTATCACTTTATATAGTTTGAACAATTTTGAGGACACTTTGACCACAAATAAGTTCAAAAGGTCAGATATGGACATCTATATGGCTTATGAAGCATCAGAAGGAGTCTATGAGTATGTATAGAAAGCCCAAGATCGAGGACTCTTTGGCCAGAAATATGTTCAGGAGGTCAAAAGGGGCCCTCTGTATAGCTGATTCATCATCAAAAGGAGTCTATAACTTTATATAGTTTAAAAAAAATTTAGGACACTTTGACCACAAATAAGTTCAAAAGGTCAGATATGGACATCTATATGGCTTATGAAGCATCAGAATGAGTCTATGAGTATGTATAAAAAGCCCAAGATCGAGGACTCTTTGGCCAGAAATATGTTCTGTAGGTCAAAAGGGGCTCTCTGATAAATGTCTGATTTATCCTAAAAAGGAGTCTATAACTTTATATAGTTTGAACATTTTTTAGGACACTTTGACCACAAATAAGTTCAAAAAGTCAGATATGGACATCTATATGGCTTATGAAGCATCAGAAGGAGTATGTATAGAAAACGCAAGATCGAGGACTCTTTGGCCAGAAATATGTTCAATAGGTCAAAAAGGGACCTCTATATAGCTGATTTATCATCAAAAGGAGTCTATCACTTTATATAGTTTGAAAAAAATTTAGGACACTTTGACCACAAATAAGTTCAAAAGGTCAGATATGGACATCTATATGGCTTATGAAGCATCAGATGAAGTCTATGAGTATGTATAGAAAACGCAAGATTGAGGACTCTTTGGCCAGAAATACATGTTCTGGAGGTCAAAAGGACATGATAAATCTGTATAGCTGATTTATCATCAAAAGGAGTCTATAACTTTATATAGTTTGAAAAATGTGTGGGACACTTTGACCACAAATAAGTTCAAAAAGTTAGATATGGACATCTATATGGCTTATGAAGCATCAGAAGGAGTCTATGAGTATGTATAGAAAACGCAAGATTGAGGACTTTTGGCCAGAAACATGTTCAGGAGGTCAGAAGGGGCCCTCTGTATAGCTGATTTATCATCAAAAGGAGTCTATAACTTTATATAGTTTGAAACATTTTGAGGACACTTTGACTACAAATAAGTTCAAAAGGTCAGATATGGACATCTATATGGCTTATGAAGCATCAGAATGAGTCTATGAGTATGTATAGAAAGCCCAAGATCGAGGACTCTTTGGCCAGAAATATGTTCTGGAGGTCAAAAGGGGCTCTCTGATAAATGTCTGATTTATCCTAAAAAGGAGTCTATAACTTTATATAGTTTGAAAATTTTTTAGGACACTTTGACCACAAATAAGTTCAAAAAGTCAGATATGGACATCTATATGGCTTATGAAGCATCAGAAGGAGTATGTATAGAAAACGCAAGATCAAGGACTCTTTGGCCAGAAATATGTTCAGTAGGTCAAAAGGGGACCTCTGTATAGCTGATTTATCATCAAAACGAGTCTATAACTTTATATAGTTTGAAAAATGTGTGGGACACTTTGACCACAAATAAGTTCAAAAAGTCAGATATGGACATCTATATGGCTTATGAAGCATCAGAAGGAGTCTATGAGTATGTATAGAAAACGCAAGATTGAGGACTTTTGGCCAGAAACATGTTCAGGAGGTCAGAAGGGGCCCTCTGTATAGCTGATTTATCATCAAAAGGAGTCTATAACTTTATATAGTTTGAAATATTTTGAGGACACTTTGACTACAAATAAGTTCAAAAGGTCAGATATGGACATCTATATGGCTTATGAAGCATCAGAATGAGTCTATGAGTATGTATAGAAAGCCCAAGATCGAGGACTCTTTGGCCAGAAATATGTTCTGGAGGTCAAAAGGGGCTCTCTGATAAATGTCTGATTTATCCTAAAAAGGAGTCTATAACTTTATATAGTTTGAAAATTTTTTAGGACACTTTGACCACAAATAAGTTCAAAAAGTCAGATATGGACATCTATATGGCTTATGAAGCATCAGAAGGAGTATGTATAGAAAACGCAAGATCAAGGACTCTTTGGCCAGAAATATGTTCAGTAGGTCAAAAAGGGACCTCTATATAGCTGATTTATCATCAAAAGGAGTCTATAACTTTATATAGTTTGAAAAATTTTTGGACACTTTGACCACAAATAAGTACAAAATGTCAGATATGGACATCTATATGGCTTATGAAGCATCAGAAGGAGTCTATGAGTATGTAGAGAAAGCCCAAGATCGAGGACTCTTTGGCCAGAAATATGTTCAGTAGGTCAAAAGGGGACCTCTGTATAGCTGATTTATCATCAAAAGTAGTCCATAACTTTCTATAGTTTGAAAAAATGTTAGGACACTTTGACCACAAATAAGTTCAAAAGGTCAGATATGGACATCTATATGGCTTATGAAGCATCAGAAGGAGTATGTAAAGAAAACGCAAGATCGAGTACTCTTTGGCCAGAAATATGTTCTGGAGGTCAAAAGGGGACCTCTGTATAGCTGATTTATCATCAAAAGGAGTCTATCACTTTATATAGTTTGAAAAATGTTAGGACACTTTGACCACAAATAAGTTCAAAAGGTCAGATATGGACATCTATATGGCTTATGAAGCATCAGAAGGAGTCTATGAGTATGTAGAGAAAGCCCAAGATCGAGGACTCTTTGGCCAGAAATATGTTCAGTAGGTCAAAAGGGGACCTCTGTATAGCTGATTTATCATCAAAAGGAGTCCATAACTTTCTATAGTTTGAAAAAATGTTAGGACACTTTGACCACAAATAAGTTCAAAAAGTCAGATATGGACATCTATATGGCTTATGAAGCATCAGAAGGAGTCTATGAGTATGTGAAGCCCAAGATCGAGGACTCTTTGGCCAGAAATATGTTCAGTAGGTCAAAAGGGGACCTCTGTATAGCTGATTTATCATCAAAAGGAGTCTATAACTTTCTATAGTTTGAAAAAAATGTAGGACACTTTGACCACAAATAAGTTCAAAAGGTCAGATATGGACATCTATATGGCTTATGAAGCATCAGAAGGAGTCTATGAGTATGTATAGAAAGCCCAAGTTCGAGGACTCTTTGGCCAGAAATATGTTCAGTAGGTCAAAAGGGGACCTCTGTATAGCTGATTTATCATCAAAAGGAGTCTATAACTTTATATAGTTTGAAAAATGTGTGGGACACTTTGACCACATATAAGTACAAAAAGTCAGATATGGACATCTATATGGCTTATGAAGCATCAGAAGGAGTCTATGAGTATGTATAGAAAACGCAAGATTGAGGACTCTTTGGCCAGAAACATGTTCAGGAGGTCAGAAGGGGCCCTCTATATAGCTGATTTATCATCAAAAGGAGTCTATAACTTTATATAGTTTGAAATTTTTTTAGGACACTTTGACCACAAATAAGTTCAAAAAGTCAGATATGGACATCTATATGGCTTATGAAGCATCAGAAGGGGTATGTATAGAAAACGCAAGATCAAGGACTCTTTGGCCAGAAATATGTTCAGTAGGTCAAAAAGGGACCTCTATATAGCTGATTTATCATCAAAAGGAGTCTATAACTTTATATAGTTTGAAAAATTTTAGGACACTTTGACCACAAATAAGTACAAAATGTCAGATATGGACATCTATATGGCTTATGAAGCATCAGAAAGAGTCTATGAGTATGTATAGAAAGCCCAAGATCGAGGACTCTTTGGCCAGAAATATGTTTAGGAGGTCAAAAGGGGCCCTCTGTATCGCTGATTTATCATCAAAAGTAGTCCATAACTTTCTATAGTTTGAAAAAATGTTAGGACACTTTGACCACAAATAAGTTCAAAAGGTCAGATATGGACATCTATATGGCTTATGAAGCATCAGAAGGAGTATATGAGTATGTATAGAAAGCACAAGATCGAGGACTCTTTGGCCAGAAATATGTTCAGGAGGTCAAAAGGGGACCTATGTATAGCTGATTTATCATCAAAAGGAGTCTATCACTTTATATAGTTTGAAAAATGTTAGGACACTTTGACCACAAATAAGTTCAAAAGGTCAGATATGGACATCTATATGGCTTATGAAGCATCAGAAGGAGTCTATGAGTATGTATAGAAAGCCCAAGATCGAGGACTCTTTGGCCAGAAATATGTTCAGTAGGTCAAAAGGGGACCTCTGTATAGCTGATTTATCATCAAAAGGAGTCTATAACTTTCTATAGTTTGAAAAAAATTTAGGACACTTTGACCACAAATAAGTTCAAAAGGTCAGATATGGACATCTATATGGCTTATGAAGCATCAGAAGGAGTATGTATAGAAAACGCAAGATCGAGTACTCTTTGGCCAGAAATATGTTCTGGAGGTCAAAAGGGGACCTCTGTATAGCTGATTTATCATCAAAAGGAGTCTATCACTTTATATAGTTTGAAAAATGTTAGGACACTTTGACCACAAATAAGTTCAAAAGGTTAGATATGGACATCTATATGGCTTATGAAGCATCAGAAGGAGTCTATGAGTATGTATAGAAAGCCCAAGATCGAGGACTCTTTGGCCAGAAATATGTTCAGTAGGTCAAAAGGGGACCTCTGTATAGCTGATTTATCATCAAAAGGAGTCCATAACTTTCTATAGTTTGAAAAAATGTTAGGACACTTTGACCACAAATAAGTTCAAAAAGTCAGATATGGACATCTATATGGCTTATGAAGCATCAGAAGGAGTCTATGAGTATGTGAAGCCCAAGATCGAGGACTCTTTGGCCAGAAATATGTTCAGTAGGTCAAAAGGGGACCTCTGTATAGCTGATTTATCATCAAAAGGAGTCTATAACTTTCTATAGTTTGAAAAAAATGTAGGACACTTTGACCACAAATAAGTTCAAAAGGTCAGATATGGACATCTATATGGCTTATGAAGCATCAGAAGGAGTCTATGAGTATGTATAGAAAGCCCAAGATCGAGGACTCTTTGGCCAGAAATATGTTCAGTAGGTCAAAAGGGGACCTCTGTATAGCTGATTTATCATCAAAAGGAGTCTATCACTTTATATAGTTTGAAAAAATGTTAGGACACTTTGACCACAAATAAGTTCAAAAAGTCAGATATGGACATCTATATGGCTTATGAAGCATCAGAATGAGTCTATGAGTATGTATAGAAAGCCCAAGATCGAGGACTCTTTGGCCAAAAATTTGTTCTGGAGGTCAAAAGGGGCTCTCTGAGAAATGTCTGATTTATCCTAAAAAGGAGTCTATAACTTTATATAGTTTGAAAATTTTTTAGGACACTTTGACCACAAATAAGTTCAAAAAGTCAGATATGGACATCTATATGGCTTATGAAGCATCAGAAGGAGTATGTATAGAAAACGCAAGATCGAGGACACTTTGGCCAGAAATATGTTCAGGAGGTCAAAAGGGGACCTCTGTATAGCTAATTTATCATCAAAAGGAGTCTATCACTTTATATAGTTTGAAAAAAATTTAGGACACTTTGACCACAAATAAGTTCAAAATGTCAGATATGGACATCTATATGGCTTATGAAACATCAGAAGGAGTCTATGAGTATGTATAGAAAACGCAAGATCGAGGACTCTTTGGCCAGAAGTATGTTCTGGAGGTCAAAGGGGACCTCTGTATAGCTGATTTATCATCAAAAGGAGTCTATAACTTTATATAGTTTAAAAAAAATGTAGGACACTTTGACCACAAATAAGTTCAAAATGTCAGATATGGACATCTATATGGCTTATGAAGCATCAGAAGGAGTATGTATAGAAAACGCAAGATCGAGGACTCTTTGGCCAGAAATATGTTCTGGAGGTCAAAAGGGACCTCTGTATAGCTGATTTATCATCAAAAGGAGTCTATAACTTTCTATAGTTTGAAAAATTTTGAGGACACTTTGACCACAAATAAGTTCAAAAAGTCAGATATGGACATCTATATGGCTTATGAAGCATCAGAAGGAGTCTATCAGTATGTATTTAAAACGCAAGATTAAGGACTCTTTGGCCAGAAATATGTTCAGGAGGTCAGAAGGGGCCCTCTGTATAGCTGATTTATCATCAAAAGGAGTCTATAACTTCATATAGTTTGAAAAAAATTTAGGACACTTTGACCACAAATAAGTTCAAAAGGTCAGATATGGACATCTATATGGCTTATGAAGCATCAGAAGGAGTCTATGAGTATGTATAGAAAACGCAAGATTGAGGACTCTTTGGCCAGAAACATGTTCAGGAGGTCAGAAGGGGCCCTCTATATAGCTGATTTATCATCAAAAGGAGTCTATAACTTTATATAGTTTGAAAATTTTTTAGGACACTTTGACCACAAATAAGTTCAAAAAGTCAGATATGGACATCTATATGGCTTATGAAGCATCAGAAGGGGTATGTATAGAAAACGCAAGATCAAGGACTCTTTGGCCAGAAATATGTTCAGTAGGTCAAAAAGGGACCTCTATATAGCTGATTTATCATCAAAAGGAGTCTATCACTTTATATAGTTTGAAAAAAATTTAGGACACTTTGACCACAAATAAGTTCAAAAGGTCAGATATGGACATCTATATGGCTTATGAAGCATCAGATGAAGTCTATGAGTATGTATAGAAAACGCAAGATCGAGGACTCTTTGGCCAGAAATATGTTGAGTAGGTCAAAAGGGGACCTCTGTATAGCTGATTTATCCTAAAAAGGAGTCTATATCTTTATATAGTTTTAATTTTTTTTTAGGACACTTTGACCACAAATAAGTTCAAAAGGTCAGATATGGACATCTATATGGCTTATGAAGCATCAGAAGGAGTCTATGAGTATGTATAGAAAGCCCAAGATCAAGGACTTTTTGGCCAGAAATATGTTCTGGTGGTCAAAAGGGGACCTCTGTATAGCTGATTAATCATCAAAAGGAGTCTATCACTTCATATAGTTTGAAAAAATTTTAGGACACTTTGACCACAAATAAGTTCAAAATGTCAGATATGGACATCTATATGGCTTATGAAGCATCAGAAGGAGTATGTATAGAAAACGCAAGATCGAGGACACTTTGGCCAGAAATATGTTCAGGAGGTCAAAAGGGCACCTCTGTATAGCTAATTTATCATCAAAAGGAGTCTATCACTTTATATAGTTTGAAAAAAATTTAGGACACTTTGACCACAAATAAGTTCAAAATGTCAGATATGGACATCTATATGGCTTATGAAACATCAGAAGGAGTTTATGAGTATGTATAGAAAACGCAAGATCGAGGACTCTTTGGCCAGAAGTATGTTCTGGAGGTCAAAGGGGACCTCTGTATAGCTGATTTATCATCAAAAGGAGTCTATAACTTTATATAGTTTAAAAAAAATGTAGGACACTTTGACCACAAATAAGTTCAAAATGTCAGATATGGACATCTATATGGCTTATGAAAATGAAACATCAGAAGGAGTCTATGAGTATGTATTGAAAGCCCAAGATCGAGGACTCTTTGGCCAGAAATATGTTCAGTAGGTCAAAAGGGGACATCTCTATAGCTGATTTATCATCAAAAGGAGTCTATCACTTTATATAGTTTGAAAAATTTTGAGGACACTTTGACCACAAATAAGTTCAAAAGGTCAGATATGGACATCTATATGGCTTATGAAGCATCAGAAGGAGTCTATGAGTATGTATAGAAAGCCCAAGATCGAGGACTCTTTGGACAGAAATATGTTCAGGAGGTCAAAAGGGGCCCTCTGTATAGCTGATTTATCATCAAAAGGAGTCTATAACTTTATATAGTTTAAAAAAAATTTAGGACACTTTGACCACAAATAAGTTCAAAAGGTCAGATATGGACATCTATATGGCTTATGAAGCATCAGAATGAGTCTGTGAGTATGTATAAAAAGCCCAAGATCGAGGACTCTTTGGCCAGAAATATGTTCTGGAGGTCAAAAGGGGCTCTCTGATAAATGTCTGATTTATCCTAAAAAGGAGTCTATAACTTTATATAGTTTGAACATTTTTTAGGACACTTTGACCACAAATAAGTTCAAAAAGTCAGATATGGACATCTATATGGCTTATGAAGCATCAGAAGGAGTATGTATAGAAAACGCAAGATCGAGGACTCTTTGGCCAGAAATATGTTCAGTAGGTCAAAAAGGGACCTCTATATAGCTGATTTATCATCAAAAGGAGTCTATAACTTTATATAGTTTGAAAAATTTTAGGACACTTTGACAACAAATAAGTTCAAAAGGTCAGATATGGACATCTATATGGCTTATGAAGCATCAGAATGAGTCTATGAGTATGTATAAAAAGCCCAAGATCGAGGACTCTTTGGCCAGAAATATGTTCTGGAGGTCAAAAGGGGCTCTCTGATAAATGTCTGATTTATCCTAAAAAGGAGTCTATAACTTTATATAGTTTGAACATTTTTTAGGACACTTTGACCACAAATAAGTTCAAAAAGTCAGATATGGACATCTATATGGCTTATGAAGCATCAGAAGGAGTATGTATAGAAAACGCAAGATCGAGGACTCTTTGGCCAGAAATATGTTCAGTAGGTCAAAAAGGGACCTCTATATAGCTGATTTATCATCAAAAGGAGTCTATAACTTTATATAGTTTGAAAAATTTTATGACACTTTGACCACAAATAAGTTCAAAAAGTCAGATATGGACATCTATATGGCTTATGAAGCATCAGAAGGAGTCTATGAGTATGTATAGAAAACGCAAGATTGAGGACTCTTTGGCCAGAAATACATGTTCTGGAGGTCAAAAGGACATGATAAATCTGTATAGCTGATTTATCATCAAAAGGAGTCTATAACTTTATATAGTTTGAAAAATTTTAGGACATTTTGACCACAAATAAGTACAAAATGTCAGATATGGACATCTATATGGCTTATGAAGCATCAGAATGAGTCTATGAGTATGTATAAAAAGCCCAAGATCGAGGACTCTTTGGCCAGAAATATGTTCAGTAGGTCAAAAAGGGACCTCTATATAGCTTATTTATCATCAAAAGGAGTCCATAACTTTCTATAGTTTGAAAAAATGTTAGGACACTTTGACCACAAATAAGTTCAAAAGGTCAGATATGGACATCTATATGGCTTATGAAGCATCAGAAGGAGTATGTATAGAAAACGCAAGATCGAGGACTCTTTGGCCAGAAATATGTTCAGGAGGTCAAAAGGGGCCCTCTGTATAGCTGATTTATCATCAAAAGGAGTCTATCACTTTATATAGTTTGAAAAATTTTGAGGACACTTTGACCACAAATAAGTACAAAAAGTCAGATAT
This sequence comes from Abramis brama, assembly GCF_963993115.1. NCBI lineage: Eukaryota > Metazoa > Chordata > Actinopteri > Cypriniformes > Leuciscidae > Abramis > Abramis brama. Next base: position 18,989,996 of record NC_139974.1, on the reverse strand, counting down.
GGACATCTATATGGCTTATGAAGCATCAGAAGGAGTCTATGAGTATGTATAGAAAACGCAAGATTGAGGACTCTTTGGCCAGAAATATGTTCTGGAGGTCAAAAGGGGCCCTCTGAATAGCTGATTTATCATCAAAAGGAGTCTATCACTTTCTATAGTTTGAAAAATTTTGAGGACACTTTGACCACAAATAAATTCAAAAAGTCAGATATGGACATCTATATGGCTTATGAAGCATCAGAAGGAGTCTATCAGTATGTATTTAAAATGCAAGATTGAGGACTCTTTGGCCAGAAATATGTTCAGGAGGTCAGAAGGGGCCCTCTGTATAGCTGATTTATCATCAAAAGGAGTCTATAACTTCATATAGTTTGAAAAAAAATTAGGACACTTTGACCACAAATAAGTTCAAAAGGTCAGATATGGACATCTATATGGCTTATGAAAATTAAACATCAGAAGGAGTCTATGAGTATGTATTGAAAGCCCAAGATCGAGGACTCTTTGGCCAGAAATATGTTCAGTAGGTCAAAAGGGGACATCTCTATAGCTGATTTATCATCAAAAGGAGTCTATCACTTTATATAGTTTGAACAATTTTGAGGACACTTTGACCACAAATAAGTTCAAAAGGTCAGATATGGACATCTATATGGCTTATGAAGCATCAGAAGGAGTCTATGAGTATGTATAGAAAGCCCAAGATCGAGGACTCTTTGGCCAGAAATATGTTCAGGAGGTCAAAAGGGGCCCTCTGTATAGCTGATTTATCATCAAAAGGAGTCTATAACTTTATATAGTTTAAAAAAAATTTAGGACACTTTGACCACAAATAAGTTCAAAAGGTCAGATATGGACATCTATATGGCTTATGAAGCATCAGAATGAGTCTATGAGTATGTATAAAAAGCCCAAGATCGAGGACTCTTTGGCCAGAAATATGTTCTGTAGGTCAAAAGGGGCTCTCTGATAAATGTCTGATTTATCCTAAAAAGGAGTCTATAACTTTATATAGTTTGAACATTTTTTAGGACACTTTGACCACAAATAAGTTCAAAAAGTCAGATATGGACATCTATATGGCTTATGAAGCATCAGAAGGAGTATGTATAGAAAACGCAAGATCGAGGACTCTTTGGCCAGAAATATGTTCAGTAGGTCAAAAAGGGACCTCTATATAGCTGATTTATCATCAAAAGGAGTCTATCACTTTATATAGTTTGAAAAAAATTTAGGACACTTTGACCACAAATAAGTTCAAAAGGTCAGATATGGACATCTATATGGCTTATGAAGCATCAGATGAAGTCTATGAGTATGTATAGAAAACGCAAGATTGAGGACTCTTTGGCCAGAAATACATGTTCTGGAGGTCAAAAGGACATGATAAATCTGTATAGCTGATTTATCATCAAAAGGAGTCTATAACTTTATATAGTTTGAAAAATGTGTGGGACACTTTGACCACAAATAAGTTCAAAAAGTTAGATATGGACATCTATATGGCTTATGAAGCATCAGAAGGAGTCTATGAGTATGTATAGAAAACGCAAGATTGAGGACTTTTGGCCAGAAACATGTTCAGGAGGTCAGAAGGGGCCCTCTGTATAGCTGATTTATCATCAAAAGGAGTCTATAACTTTATATAGTTTGAAACATTTTGAGGACACTTTGACTACAAATAAGTTCAAAAGGTCAGATATGGACATCTATATGGCTTATGAAGCATCAGAATGAGTCTATGAGTATGTATAGAAAGCCCAAGATCGAGGACTCTTTGGCCAGAAATATGTTCTGGAGGTCAAAAGGGGCTCTCTGATAAATGTCTGATTTATCCTAAAAAGGAGTCTATAACTTTATATAGTTTGAAAATTTTTTAGGATACTTTGACCACAAATAAGTTCAAAAAGTCAGATATGGACATCTATATGGCTTATGAAGCATCAGAAGGAGTATGTATAGAAAACGCAAGATCAAGGACTCTTTGGCCAGAAATATGTTCAGTAGGTCAAAAGGGGACCTCTGTATAGCTGATTTATCATCAAAACGAGTCTATAACTTTATATAGTTTGAAAAATGTGTGGGACACTTTGACCACAAATAAGTTCAAAAAGTCAGATATGGAAATCTATATGGCTTATGAAGCATCAGAAGGAGTCTATGAGTATGTATAGAAAACGCAAGATTGAGGACTTTTGGCCAGAAACATGTTCAGGAGGTCAGAAGGGGCCCTCTGTATAGCTGATTTATCATCAAAAGGAGTCTATAACTTTATATAGTTTGAAATATTTTGAGGACACTTTGACTACAAATAAGTTCAAAAGGTCAGATATGGACATCTATATGGCTTATGAAGCATCAGAATGAGTCTATGAGTATGTATAGAAAGCCCAAGATCGAGGACTCTTTGGCCAGAAATATGTTCTGGAGGTCAAAAGGGGCTCTCTGATAAATGTCTGATTTATCCTAAAAAGGAGTCTATAACTTTATATAGTTTGAAAATTTTTTAGGACACTTTGACCACAAATAAGTTCAAAAAGTCAGATATGGACATCTATATGGCTTATGAAGCATCAGAAGGAGTATGTATAGAAAACGCAAGATCAAGGACTCTTTGGCCAGAAATATGTTCAGTAGGTCAAAAAGGGACCTCTATATAGCTGATTTATCATCAAAAGGAGTCTATAACTTTATATAGTTTGAAAAATTTTTGGACACTTTGACCACAAATAAGTACAAAATGTCAGATATGGACATCTATATGGCTTATGAAGCATCAGAAGGAGTCTATGAGTATGTAGAGAAAGCCCAAGATCGAGGACTCTTTGGCCAGAAATATGTTCAGTAGGTCAAAAGGGGACCTCTGTATAGCTGATTTATCATCAAAAGTAGTCCATAACTTTCTATAGTTTGAAAAAATGTTAGGACACTTTGACGACAAATAAGTTCAAAAGGTCAGATATGGACATCTATATGGCTTATGAAGCATCAGAAGGAGTATGTAAAGAAAACGCAAGATCGAGTACTCTTTGGCCAGAAATATGTTCTGGAGGTCAAAAGGGGACCTCTGTATAGCTGATTTATCATCAAAAGGAGTCTATCACTTTTTATAGTTTGAAAAATGTTAGGACACTTTGACCACAAATAAGTTCAAAAGGTCAGATATGGACATCTATATGGCTTATGAAGCATCAGAAGGAGTCTATGAGTATGTAGAGAAAGCCCAAGATCGAGGACTCTTTGGCCAGAAATATGTTCAGTAGGTCAAAAGGGGACCTCTGTATAGCTGATTTATCATCAAAAGGAGTCCATAACTTTCTATAGTTTGAAAAAATGTTAGGACACTTTGACCACAAATAAGTTCAAAAAGTCAGATATGGACATCTATATGGCTTATGAAGCATCAGAAGGAGTCTATGAGTATGTGAAGCCCAAGATCGAGGACTCTTTGGCCAGAAATATGTTCAGTAGGTCAAAAGGGGACCTCTGTATAGCTGATTTATCATCAAAAGGAGTCTATAACTTTCTATAGTTTGAAAAAAATGTAGGACACTTTGACCACAAATAAGTTCAAAAGGTCAGATATGGACATCTATATGGCTTATGAAGCATCAGAAGGAGTCTATGAGTATGTATAGAAAGCCCAAGTTCGAGGACTCTTTGGCCAGAAATATGTTCAGTAGGTCAAAAGGGGACCTCTGTATAGCTGATTTATCATCAAAAGGAGTCTATAACTTTATATAGTTTGAAAAATGTGTGGGACACTTTGACCACATATAAGTACAAAAAGTCAGATATGGACATCTATATGGCTTATGAAGCATCAGAAGGAGTCTATGAGTATGTATAGAAAACGCAAGATTGAGGACTCTTTGGCCAGAAACATGTTCAGGAGGTCAGAAGGGGCCCTCTATATAGCTGATTTATCATCAAAAGGAGTCTATAACTTTATATAGTTTGAAATTTTTTTAGGACACTTTGACCACAAATAAGTTCAAAAAGTCAGATATGGACATCTATATGGCTTATGAAGCATCAGAAGGGGTATGTATAGAAAACGCAAGATCAAGGACTCTTTGGCCAGAAATATGTTCAGTAGGTCAAAAAGGGACCTCTATATAGCTGATTTATCATCAAAAGGAGTCTATAACTTTATATAGTTTGAAAAATTTTAGGACACTTTGACCACAAATAAGTACAAAATGTCAGATATGGACATCTATATGGCTTATGAAGCATCAGAAAGAGTCTATGAGTATGTATAGAAAGCCCAAGATCGAGGACTCTTTGGCCAGAAATATGTTTAGGAGGTCAAAAGGGGCCCTCTGTATCGCTGATTTATCATCAAAAGTAGTCCATAACTTTCTATAGTTTGAAAAAATGTTAGGACACTTTGACCACAAATAAGTTCAAAAGGTCAGATATGGACATCTATATGGCTTATGAAGCATCAGAAGGAGTATATGAGTATGTATAGAAAGCACAAGATCGAGGACTCTTTGGCCAGAAATATGTTCAGGAGGTCAAAAGGGGACCTATGTATAGCTGATTTATCATCAAAAGGAGTCTATCACTTTATATAGTTTGAAAAATGTTAGGACACTTTGACCACAAATAAGTTCAAAAGGTCAGATATGGACATCTATATGGCTTATGAAGCATCAGAAGGAGTCTATGAGTATGTGAAGCCCAAGATCGAGGACTCTTTGGCCAGAAATATGTTCAGTAGGTCAAAAGGGGACCTCTGTATAGCTGATTTATCATCAAAAGGAGTCTATAACTTTCTATAGTTTGAAAAAAATGTAGGACACTTTGACCACAAATAAGTTCAAAAGGTCAGATATGGACATCTATATGGCTTATGAAGCATCAGAAGGAGTCTATGAGTATGTATAGAAAGCCCAAGATCGAGGACTCTTTGGCCAGAAATATGTTCAGTAGGTCAAAAGGGGACCTCTGTATAGCTGATTTATCATCAAAAGGAGTCTATCACTTTATATAGTTTGAAAAAATGTTAGGACACTTTGACCACAAATAAGTTCAAAAAGTCAGATATGGACATCTATATGGCTTATGAAGCATCAGAATGAGTCTATGAGTATGTATAGAAAGCCCAAGATCGAGGACTCTTTGGCCAAAAATTTGTTCTGGAGGTCAAAAGGGGCTCTCTGAGAAATGTCTGATTTATCCTAAAAAGGAGTCTATAACTTTATATAGTTTGAAAATTTTTTAGGACACTTTGACCACAAATAAGTTCAAAAAGTCAGATATGGACATCTATATGGCTTATGAAGCATCAGAAGGAGTATGTATAGAAAACGCAAGATCAAGGACTCTTTGGCCAGAAATATGTTCAGTAGGTCAAAAAGGGACCTCTATATAGCTGATTTATCATCAAAAGGAGTCTATAACTTTATATAGTTTGAAAAATTTTTAGGACACTTTGACCACAAATAAGTTCAAAAAGTCAGATATGGACATCTATATGGCTTATGAAGCATCAGAAGGAGTCTATGAGTATGTATAGAAAACGCAAGATCGAGGACTCTTTGGCCAGAAATATGTTCAGTAGGTCAAAAAGGGACCTCTATATAGCTGATTTATCATCAAAAGGAGTCTATAACTTTATATAGTTTGAAAAATGTTAGGACACTTTGACCACAAATATGTACAAAATGTCAGATGTGGACATCTATATGGCTTATGAAGCATCAGAAGGAGTCTATAAGTATGTTTAGAAAGCCCAAGAATCAGGACTCTTTGGCCAGAAATATGTTCTGGAGGTCAAAAGGGGCCCTCTGTATAGCTGATTTATCATCAAAAGGAGTCTATATCTTTCTATAGTTTGAAAAATTTTGAGGACACTTTGACCACAAATAAGTTCAAAAAGTCAGATATGGACATCTATATGGCTTATGAAGCATCAGAAGGAGTATGTATAGAAAACACAAGATCGAGGACTCTTTTGCCAGAAATATGTTCAGTAGGTCAAAAGGGGCCCTCTGTATATCTGATTTATCATCAAAAGGAGTCTATCACTTTATACAGTTTGAAAAATTTGTAGGACACTTTGACCACAAATAAGTTCAAAAAGTCAGATATGGAAATCTATATGGCTTATGAAGCATCAGAAGGAGTCTATGAGTATGTATAGAAAGCCCAAGATCGAGGACTCTTTGGCCAGAAATATGTTCAGGAGGTCAAAAGGGGCCCTCTGTATAGCTGATTTATCATCAAAAGGAGTCTATCACTTTATATAGTTTGAAAAATTTGTAGGACACTTTGACCACAAATAAGTTCAAAAGGTCAGATATGGACATCTATATGGCTTATGAAGCATCAGAAGGAGTATGTATAGAAAATGCAAGATCGAGGACTCTTTGGCCAGAAAAATGTTCAGTAGGTCAAAAGGGGCCCTCTGTATAGCTGATTTATCATCAGAAGGAGTCAATCACTTTATATAGTTTGAAAAATTTGTAGGACACTTTGACCACAAATAAGTTCAAAAAGTCAGATATGGACATCTATATGGCTTATGAAGCATCTGAAGGAGTCTATGAATATGTATAGAAAGCCCAAGATCGAGGACTCTTTGGCCAGAAATATGTTCTGGAGGTCAAAAGGGGCCCTCTGTATAGCTGATTTATCATCAAAAGGAGTCTATAACTTCATATAGTTTGAAAAAAATTTAGGACACTTTGACCACAAATAAGTTCAAAAGGTCAGATATGGACATCTATATGGCTTATGAAACATCAGAAGGAGTCTATGAGTATGTATGAAAGCCCAAGATCGAGGACTCTTTGGCCAGAAATATGTTCAGGAGGTTTGACACTTTGACCACAAATAAGTTCAAAAAGTCAGATATGGACATCTATATGGCTTATGAAGCATCAGAAGGAGTCTATGAGTATGTATAGAAAACGCAAGATTGAGGACTCTTTGGCCAGAAATATGTTCTGGAGGTCAAAAGGGGCCCTATGTATAGCTGATTTATCATCAAAAGGAGTCTATATCTTTCTATAGTTTGAAAAATTTTGAGGACACTTTGACCACAAATAAGTTCAAAAAGTCAGATATGGACATCTATATGGCTTATGAAGCATCAGAAGGAGTCTATGAGTTTGTATAGAAAACGCAAGATTGAGGACTCTTTGGCCAGAAATATGTTCTGGAGGTCAAAAGGGGCCCTCTGTATAGCTGATTTATCATCAAAAGGAGTCTATAACTTTATCTAGTTTGAAAAATTTTTAGGACACTTTGACCACAAATAAGTTCAAAATGTCAGATATGGACATCTATATGGCTTATGAAGCATCAGAAGGAGTCTATGAGTATGTATAGAAAACGCAAGATTGAGGACTCTTTGGCCAGAAATATGTTCAGGAGGTCAAAAGGGGCCCTCTGTATAGCTGATTTATCATCAAAAGGAGTCTATAACTTTCTATAGTTTGAAAAATTTTGAGGACACTTTGACCACAAATAAGTTCAGAAAGTCAGATATGGACATCTATATGGCTTATGAAGCATCAGAAGGAGTCTATGAGTATGTATAGAAAACGCAAGATTGAGGACTCTTTGGCCAGAAATATGTTCAGGAGGTCAGAAGGGGCCCTCTGTATAGCTGATTTATCATCAAAAGGAGTCTATAACTTTCTATAGTTTGAAATTTTTTTAGGACACTTTGACCACAATTAAGTTCAAAAAGTCAGATATGGACATCTATATGGCTTATGAAGCATCAGAAGGAGTATGTATAGAAAACACAAGATCGAGGACTCTTTGGCCAGAAATATGTTCTGGAGGTCAAAAGGGGCCCTCTGTATAGCTGATTTATCATCAAAAGGAGTCTATAACTTTATATAGTTTGAAAATTTTTTAGGGCACTTTGACCACAAATAAGTTCAAAATGTCAGATATGGACATCTATATGGCTTATGAAGCATCAGAAGGAGTCTATGAGTATGTATAGAAAGCTCAAGATCGAGGACTCTTTGGCCAGAAATATGTTCTGGAGGTCAAACGGGGACCTCTGTATAGCTGATTTATCATCAAAAGGAGTCCATAACTTTCTATAGTTTGAAAAAATGTTAGGACACTTTGACCACAAATAAGTTCAAAATGTCAGATATGGACATCTATATGGCTTACGAAGCATCAGAAGGAGTATGTATAGAAAACGGAAGATCGAGGAGTCTTTGGCCAGAAATATGTTCAGGAGGTCAAAAAGGGACCTCTGTATAGCTGATTTATCATCAAAAGGAGTCTATCACTTTATATTGTTTGAAAAATTTGTAGGACACTTTGACCACAAATAAGTTCAAAAGGTCAGATATGGACATCTATATGGCTTATGAAGCATCAGAAGGAGTCTATGAGTATGTATAGAAAGCCCAAGATCGAGGACTCTTTGGCCAGAAATATGTTCAGGAGGTCAAAAGGGGCCCTCTGAATAGCTGATTTATCATCAAAAGGAGTCAATCACTTTATATAGTTTGAAAAATTTGTAGGACACTTTGACCACAAATAAGTTCAAAAAGTCAGATATGGACATCTATATGGCTTATGAAACATCAGAAGGAGTCTATGAGTATGTATTGAAAGCCCAAGATCGAGGACTCTTTGGCCAGAAATATGTTCAGGAGGTCAAAAGGGGCCCTCTGTATAGCTGACTTATCATCAAAAGGAGTCTATAACTTTCTATAGTTTGAAAAATTTTGAGGACACTTTGACCACAAATAAGTTCAAAAAGTCAGATATGGACATCTATATGGCTTATGAAGCATCAGAAGGAGTCTATGAGTATGTATAGAAAACGCAAGATTGAGGACTCTTTGGCCAGAAATATGTTCTGGAGGTCAAAGGGGCCCTCTTTATAGCTGATTTATCATCAAAAGGAGTCTATATCTTTCTATAGTTTGACAAATTTTGAAGACACTTTGACCACAAATAAGTTCAAAAAGTCAGATATGGACATCTATATGGCTTATGAAGCATCAGAAGGAGTCTATAGCCCTATTCGCACGGGATTAGTATTACCCCTGGACCTCTGTAATTAAAAAATTACCCCCTGACGTCTGTGTTTTTGGTGGCTCATTCACACGGGCAAATAAATGTTCGTAATTCCCTCGAGTTTACGGACTTTACAGCGTGCACCCACCCATTCACACTTCACTAGCTGAACGTGCTGAAACGAAGATCGCACTGCAGTATTGCAAATTAAAAAAAATAACTTATTTAAAACCAATTTATTAGAGAAATATATTATATATATTATAGAATATCATATTATTGTATAAATATATAATATATCTTCTTTTTCTTTTATTATTTGTCCATATTTACAACAAGCCTGCCTGAAGAAGGTATTATAAATACCGAAACATCGCGATAGGCTTGTTTTTCTATTCATTTTATTTGGTTTATTTCATTTTATATCATTTTTACTCTTTCACACTTTGATTTCTTGAGAGACTTACAGGATGGATGTCTTTAGAGGCCGTGTGAGACAAAGAAATGCTCCACGATACAGACTACTAAATTACACTACCACAAAAAGCGTCCAAACTTTCCAAAAGAGCTTCCATGTTGCGCCAAAATACTTAATTTGACGTTTCCATGACAACGGTCCGAGTTGAGCTTCCGGATCACGTCTTTACTGTAGTTTGTTTTCTCTTTTGCAGCACTTCATAGTTTTTATTGGAGAAAAACTATAATCGGATTGGAGTAGAGCATATCGAGAGATTTTATTGTTAATATAGTTTTAATACAGACGTAAAATGGACTGTTAAACGGCCCATAGCGGTTATTAGGCTACGTTCTTTAGGAAACGATAGGCTCACAGAAAAACAGCCCAAATCACAGACATGGGGATTCGCACGGGACTGGTATTATCAGAGGACCCCTGTGTTGGCCGAAATACGGTAGGTAATTTTCGGGGGAATTTTTACATACATTTTTACAGACATGGCAGATTCGCACGGGATAAAAATCACAGACGACCTCTGCGATTATTACAAATTACCAGAGGTCCCTAGGTAATACTAATCCCGTGCGAATAGGGCTTATGAGTATGTATAGAAAGCCCAAGATCGAGGACTCTTTGGCCAGAAATATGTTCAGGAGGTCAAAAGGGGCCCTCTGTATAGCTGATTTATCATCAAAAGGAGTCTATCACTTTATATAGTTTGAAAAATTTGTAGGACACTTTGACCACAAATAAGTTCAAAAGGTCAGATATGGACATCTATATGGCTTATGAAGCATCAGAAGGAGTATGTATAGAAAACGTCTCCGGTTACTTAACTGTAACCTTGTTCCCTGAGAAAGCGGAACGAGATGCTGCGCTGCTCAGCGCATTGGGAACATATTTTATCGTGACCAGCTGTGAATATTGTGTATAACACGTCGATGGAATTGACCCGGAGGTAATATAGCCTCGGTCTGTGACGTCATCGGCGCGCCCCCGCGACACGAGGCTATAAGTAGATGAGCCACAGGTGCATCGTCAGGATATTTTGTCTGAAGAGCAGTCCTGGGACATCTTCAGCACGGCAAAGTAGCGCAGCATCTCGTTCCGCTTTCTCAGGGAACAAGGTTACAGTTAAGTAACCGGAGACGTTCCCTTTCGAAAGCTACAATCGATGCTACGCTGCTCAGCGCATTGGGAACGAGAATACCCACGCCGCCGTGCTTGAACATGTCTGGACTCCCACGGTTGTGCAGGTGTGTTTCACAAGAACGTAAGAAGGCCTAGACATTAGCTTGCAATGTCGACTCAAGGACATGAGAGCCCGGAGTGGCATAAACATCCAAACTATAAAATCTAATGAATGTGTGCGGAGAGGACCAACCTGCCGCATCACAAACGTGTTGTAAAGGGGCCCCCCTTGCCAAAGCACTAGAAGAGGCGACCCCCCTGGTGGAGTGAGCTCTAAGACCTATAGGCGAAGCTTGACCGCGCGCCTCATAAGCAAGAGCGATAGCATCCCTGACCCAATGAGACATAGTCTGCTTGGTAGCAGCTCCTCCTCTGTTGCTGCCCCCATAACAGACAAACAGTTGCTCCGACTTACGCCACTGGCTAGTGCGGTGGACGTAGGCCTGAAGAGCACGGACTGGACACAGCCTATGAGATCTCTCCTGCTCCGGCGTTGAGAACGGCGGGGAGCAGAAAGCCTCAAGAGTGACAGGATGTACAGCCGAAAATGGAACCTTAGGCAGGTAATCAGGATGTGGGTGCAAAATCACTTTCACCATACCTGGGGCAAAGTCTAAGCAGGATGGAGCGATAGACAGAGCCTGCATATCCCCAATTCTCTTCAAGGAAGTTATTGCCATTAGAAAAACCATTTTTAGAGTCAGAAATTTATCAGACACTGACTCTATAGGTTCAAAGGGGGTTCCAACCAGACCCTCGAGAACTACAGATAAGTCCCATGAAGGGATCTTGGTTCTTACTGGAGGCCTCAGTCACCTGGCTCCCCGAAGGAAGCGTGAGAGCAGAGGGTGTCTCCCAAGTGGCGCCCCGTCAACTAAGGCGTGGCAAGCCGAAAGAGCGGCCACGTAAACCTTAAGAGTGGCAGGACATGTGCCTGTTGTCTACATTGTGTTCAACGCACCACCTTTCAAAAACACCCCACTTAATGGCATAACTTCTTCTAGTGGAGGAAGCCCTAGCACTCAGAATGGTCTCAATAACATCCGGCGAAAGCCCAGTGTCTCTTAATTGGTTCCCATCAGGGGCCAAACGTGAAGATTCCACAGGTCTGGCCTGGGATGGAATATCGTGCCCTCCGCCTGAGACAGAAGGTCCCTCCTCTCCGGAATCGCCCACGGCGAGCCGTCGAGGAGAGATATTATCTCCGAGAACCATACTCTGTTCGGCCAACGCGGCGCTATCAGTAAGAGGCAAGACCCTTGTTGGCGAACCCTGGCTAGAAGTCCCGGGAGCAGAGAAACTGGAGGAAACGCATACAGGCGCATCTTGGGCCATGAGTGCGCCATCGCATCCAGACCCAACGGAGCTGGGTGACTCAGAGAGAAGTAGAGGGGACATTGCGCTGACTGCTGGGAGGCGAAGAGGTCCACCTCCGCTTCGTAAAATCTGGTCCATATCTGTTTCACTACCTCCGGGTGGAGTTTCCATTCCCCCGTCGGTAGTGTCTGTCTGGACAATAGATCTGCTCCCACATTCAAATGCCCTGGGATGTATACTGCCCTGAGTGACAGGAACTTGCCCTGGGCCCAGAGAAAAATCTGCCTCGCTATTCTGTTCAAATTGCGTGAGCGCAGACCCCCCTGGTGATTTCTATACGAGACTGCTGCTGTGTTGTCCACCCGCACTAGGACGTGACAGCCCCTCAACTGATGGAGAAAATATTTCAGAGCCAGAAATATGGCCATCAGCTCTAGGCAATTGATGTGCCAATCGAGCTGATGACCCTCCCATTCCCCTTGAGCTGGACGGCCATCCAAGACCGCTCCCCAGCCCGTCAGGGAGGCGTCCGTCGTTAGCAGTTTGCGACGACACGGCGCCCCTAAAGTGGGACCCAAGGCGAGGAACCGGGGTCTGAGCCACAGAGATAGTGTACGAAGCCCGCGGCGCGTCACTTTTATTTGCCTTTGAGGATTGGCTCTTGGATGAAATCCTCTGGCTTTTAGCCACAACTGAAACGGTCCAGAGGAATCACCGTGGAGGCTGATGCCATGAGACCCAACATTCTTTGATACTGACGAACAGTACAAACTTGGCCTAGCTTGACTTTGGTCATGGTCTGCCGAATGGTCTCGATTCGAGCGGGAGACATTTGTGCCCGCATCGTAACCGAATCCCAAACGATCCCGAGATAATTCGTTCTCTGAGCAGGAGAAAGAACACTTTTCTTGGTGTTGAGTTTCAGCCCTAGAGAAACTAGATGAGCTAACACGATGTCTCTGTGTTGGATCGCCATCTCTCGTGATTGTGCTAGAATTAACCAATCGTCTATGTAATTCAAAATGCGAATGCCCTGGAGTCGCATTGGAGCCAGCGCTGTATCCATGCATTTTGTGTATGTGCGGGGTGACAGTGCTAGACCGAATGGAAGAACCCGAAATTGGTACGCTTCACCCCCGAAAGCGAACCTCAGGAATTTCCTGTGTTGTGGCAATATTTCTATGTGAAAATATGCGTCCTTCAGATCAATCGTGACGAACCAATCGCGATGTTGAATTTGCGACACGACCGTCTTGACGGTTAACATCTTGAACTTGAGTGCTTTGACTGTGCGGTTTAAGCCTTGAAGATCTAAGATTGGACGCAACCCCCCATCCTTTTTGGGTACTAGGAAGTATCTGCTGTAATAACCTGACTCCCTCTCTGGAAGAGGAACATGTTCTATGGCCTCTTTGCTCAGAAGAGTTTGCAGCTCTTGCGACAGTACATGCATCTGCTCCGGTTTCACGGTAGTGAAAATCACGCCGTTGAAACGCGGAGGACGACGAATAAATTGGATTCTGTATCCTAACTGTACTGTGCTTAATACCCACGCAGAAACGCCTGGCAGAAGCTTCCACGCCGCCAGACTTTCTGAGAGTGGTATTAATTTTAATACTTCCTTTTGAGGGGATGTTAGATGTTCCGCGTCCGGAATGACAGCCGGAAACGACGGAACATCTAACATTTCGCTGGAAACCGCTGCCCCCCGAGGCACGAGAGGTGGCGGGGATGGAGTGGTTTTGTGAGGGTAGCGGGAAGGGACGAACAGGTCTTGAACGCGCCCCATCCCGCGGGGGACTACCCCCACTAGATTGGGCGCCAGACCATCAGGACTTCTTCTTTCTGTTAATAATAGTCCTGAGGTCTGGCTTGGGAGGCTGTTGAGTCTGGCGAGTCTGTCTCCAGTCTCTCTGAGGGGGAGCACGACTCGCCACACTCTGCTTCTTCACCTCCCTGACTTTTGAAGGACCGGGGCGGGGCTGGGTGGCAGACGGCCCCTCCCCTTGAGTGCGGCGAGGAAGAAACTGAACGAACGCTTCCTCATGTTTCTTAACCTCCTTAAAGCGTGTGACAACGGTGTTAACCGAGTCACCAAACAGCCCAGATGGAGAAATAGGAGAGTCGATAAGAAACAGACGATCTTTCTCTTTAATCCCTGTCAGATTAAGCCACAGATGCCTCTCTGTGCTGACTAAAGCAGACATAGAACGGCCGATGGCACGGGCCGTCTGCTTGGTCGCACGGAGAGACAAATCTGTGGCACGGCGAAGTTCAGTAAAGGACTCCTCGTCGATCGTACTGCCCGCACTCAAGTCCTTCAACAGGTCAGCCTGGTACGCCTGTAACACTGCCATAGTGTGCAGCGCAGCACCAGCCTGACCTGCAGCTTGATAAGCTTTTCCCACTAATGATGATGTAATACGACAGGGCTTAGTGGGGAGGGTAGGTTTCTTAATCGAAGATGCTGACTCGGGCGAGAGATAGCTCGCGAGCGTCTCTTCAACCCGAGGCATCTCCGTATACCCCCGCGCTTTCGCACCCACAATAGTCGAAAAAGTCGACGTCGAGGGCACAAAAACAGGGGAAGTATAGGGTTTACTCCATGACTTAGACAGCTCGTCATGGAGGTCCTCGAAAAAGGGGAGAGACTGATGTAATGTTCTCTCCCCCCTGCCACCGGACAGAAACCTATCCTCAAGCTTACTGGGTTTGGGGGTCTCTTGGTCGCGTGGCCAGTCAAGCTGTAACCTGGCCACCGCGCGAGTCACCACCTCTAGCAATTCCTCGACAGATTTCTTTTCACGATAGGAATGCTCAGAGGGTGGCTGCTCGTTATGATCTGACGAACCAAGAGATATATCATCCCCCTCGCGAGCCGAAGAAGCACCGGAGCGCGCTTCGGGATCACGAGAAGGGATGTTAGGATCTGGTGACGCAGCAAGCGAAAGGGAAAGACCCGTCTCTTGCTCGTCATGCAGATCCATGCGAGAGCCCCACGATGGTAATGCGGGTGCGGACTGGAAATAGCTCAGACGGGAGCGAAGCATCTTAACTGTGAGCTGATCACAATGCTCGCACCCGCCCTTCTCTATAGCCAGTACCGCGTGCTCTTCCCCCAAACAAACAAAGCAATAATCGTGTGTATCCAGCTCAGACATGGGACGGGAGCATGGAGGAACACAGCGCTTATTGCCTTGTTGACTCATTTCACCTCTTTTTTTACTTTTTAAACTCTATGATGTAACGAGAGAGAAAAAGATTTTGGAAATGAGAAAGATGAAATTTCTGCACACTGCCTGAAATAAACTAACTCCTAGCAACAGATCTGTATCAGAACGAAGGTAGAGAGAGAGTTTTGACGCACACACTGCACAGTAATGGTCTGAAGACAAAAGACCTGACGATGCACCTGTGGCTCATCTACTTATAGCCTCGTGTCGCGGGGCGCGCCGATGACGTCACCGACCGAGGCTATATTACCTCCGGGTCAATTCCATCGACGTGTTATACACAATATTCACAGCTGGTCACGATAAAATATGTTCCCAATGCGCTGAGCAGCGCAGCATCGATTGTAGCTTTCGAAAGGGAACACAAGATCGAGGTCTCTTTGGCCAGAAATATGTTCAATAGGTCAAAAGGGGCCCTCTGTATAGCTGATTTATCATTAAAAGGAGTCTATCACTTCATATAGTTTGAAAAATTTGTAGGACACTTTGACCACAAATAAGTTCAAAAAGTCAGATATGGACATCTATATGGCTTATGAAGCATCAGAAGGAGTCTATGAGTATGTATAGAAAACGCAAGATTGAGGACTCTTTGGCCAGAAATATGTTTAGGAGGTCAAAAGGGGCCCTCTGTATAGCTGATTTATCATCAAAAGGAGTCTATAACTTTCTATAGTTTGAAAAATTTTGAGGACACTTTGACCACAAATAAGTTCAAAATGTCAGATATGGACATCTATACGGCTTATGAAGCATCAGAAGGAGTCTATGAGTATGTATAGAAAACGCAAGATTGAGGACTCTTTGGCCAGAAATATGTTCAGGAGGTCAAAAGGGGCCCTCTGTATAGCTGATTTATCATCAAAAGGAGTCTATAACTTTCTATAGTTTGAAAATTTTTTAGGACACTTTGACCACAAATAAGTTCAAAAAGTCAGATATGGACATCTATATGGCTTATGAAGCATCAGAAGGAGTATGTATAGAAAGCCCAAGATTGAGGACTCTTTGGCCAGAAATATGTTCAGGAGGTCAAAAGGGGCCCTCTGTATAGCTGATTTATCATCAAAAGGAGTCTATCACTTTATATAGTTTGAAAAATTTGTAGGACACTTTGACCACAAATAAGTTCAAAAGGTCAGATATGGACATCTATATGGCTTATGAAGCATCAGAAGGAGTATGTATAGAAAACACAAGATCGAGGACTCTTTTGCCAGAAATATGTTCAGTAGGTCAAAAGGGGCCCTCTGTATATCTGATTTATCATCAAAAGGAGTCTATCACTTTATATAGTTTGAAAAATTTGTAGGACACTTTGACCACAAATAAGTTCAAAAAGTCAGATATGGACATCTATATGGCTTATGAAGCATCAGAAGGAGTCTATGAGTATGTATAGAAAGCCCAAGATCGAGGACTCTTTGGCCAGAAATATGTTCAGGAGGTCAAAAGGGGCCCTCTGTATAGCTGATTTATCATCAAAAGGAGTCTATATCTTTCTATAGTTTGAAAAATTTTGAGGACACTTTGACCACAAATAAGTTCAAAAAGTCAGATATGGACATCTATATGGCTTATGAAGCATCAGAAGGAGTCTATGAGTATGTATAGAAAACGCAAGATTGAGGAGTCTTTGGCCAGAAATATGTTCAGGAGGTCAAAAGGGGCCCTCTGTATAGCTGATTTATCATCAAAAGGAGTCTATAACTTTATATAGTTTGAAAAATGTCTTGGACACTTTGACCACAAATAAGTTCAAAAAGTCAGATATGGAAATCTATATGGCTTATGAAGCATCAGAAGGAGTCTATGAGTATGTACAGAAAGCCCAAGATCGAGGACTCTTTGGCCAGAAATATGTTCAGGAGGTCAAAAGGGGCCCTCTTTATAGCTGATTTATCATCAAAAGGAGTCTATAACTTTCTATAGTTTGAAAAATTTGTAGGACACTTTGACCACAAATAAGTTCAAAAAGTCAGATATGGACATCTATATGGCTTATGAAGCATCAGAAGGAGTCTATGAGTATGTATAGAAAACGCAAGATTGAGGACTCTTTGGCCAGAAATATGTTCAGGAGGTCAAAAAGGGACCTCTGTATAGCTGATTTATCATCAAAAGGAGTCTATCACTTTATATTGTTTGAAAAATTTGTAGGACACTTTGACCACAAATAAGTTCAAAAAGTCAGATATGGACATCTATATGGCTTATGAAGCATCAGAAGGAGTCTATGAGTATGTATAGAAAGCCCAAGATCGAGGACTCTTTGGCCAGAAATATGTTCAGGAGGTCAAAAGGGGCCCTCTGTATAGCTGATTTATCATCAAAAGGAGTCTATATCTTTCTATAGTTTGACAAATTTTGAAGACACTTTGACCACAAATAAGTTCAAAAAGTCAGATATGGACATCTATATGGCTTATGAAGCATCAGAAGGAGTCTATGAGTATGTATAGAAAACACAAGATTGAGGACTCTTTGGCCAGAAATATGTTCAGTAGGTCAAAAGGGGCCCTCTGTATAGCTGATTTATCATCTGAAGGAGTCAATCACTTTATATAGTTTGAAAAATTTTGAGGACACTTTGACCACAAAAAAGTTCAAAAAGTCAGATATGGACATCTATATGGCTTATGAAGCATCAGAAGGAGTCTGAGTATGTATAGAAAGCCCAAGATCGAGGACTCTTTGGCCAGAAATATGTTCAGGAGGTCAAAAGGTGCCCTCTGTATAGCTGATTTATCATCAAAAGGAGTCTATCACTTTATATAGTTTGAAAAATTTGTAGGACACTTTGACCACAAATAAGTTCAAAAGGTCAGATATGGACATCTATATGGCTTATGAAGCATCAGAAGGAGTATGTATAGAAAACACAAGATCGAGGTCTCTTTGGCCAGAAATATGTTCAGTAGGTCAAAAGGGGCCCTCTGTATAGCTGATTTATCATTAAAAGGAGTCTATCACTTTATATAGTTTGAAAAATTTGTAGGACACTTTGACCACAAATAAGTTCAAAAAGTCAGATATGGACATCTATATGGCTTATGAAGCATCAGAAGGAGTCTATGAGTATGTATAGAAAACGCAAGATTGAGGACTCTTTGGCCAGAAATATGTTCAGGAGGTCAAAAGGGGCCCTCTGTATAGCTGATTTATCATCAAAAGGAGTCCATAACTTTATATAGTTTGAAAAATTTGTAGGACACTTTGACCACAAATAAGTTCAAAAAGTCAGATATGGACATCTATATGGCTTATGAAGCATCAGAAGGAGTCTATGAGTATGTATAGAAAGCCCAAGATCGAGGACTCTTTGGCCAGAAATATGTTCAGGAGGTCAAAAGGGGCCCTCTGTTTAGCTGATTTATCATCAAAAGGAGTCTAACACTTTATATAGTTTGAAAAATATTTAGGACACTTTGACCACAAATAAGTTCAAAAGGTCAGATATGGAAATCTATATGGCTTATGAAGCATCAGAAGGAGTCTATGAGTATGTATCGAAAGCGCAAGATCGAGGACTCTTTGGCCAGAAATATGTTCAGGAGGTCAAAAGGGGACCTCTGTATAGCTGATTTATCATCAAAAGGAGTCAATCACTTTATATAGTTTGAAAAATTTGTAGGACACTTTGACCACAAAAAAGTTCAAAAAGTCAGATATGGACATCTATATGGCTTATGAAGCATCAGAAGGAGTCTGAGTATGTATAGAAAGCCCAAGATCGAGGACTCTTTGGCCAGAAATATGTTCAGGAGGTCAAAAGGTGCCCTCTGTATAGCTGATTTATCATCAAAAGGAGTCTATCACTTTATATAGTTTGAAAAATTTGTAGGACACTTTGACCACAAATAAGTTCAAAAGGTCAGATATGGACATCTATATGGCTTATGAAGCATCAGAAGGAGTATGTATAGAAAACACAAGATCGAGGTCTCTTTGGCCAGAAATATGTTCAGTAGGTCAAAAGGGGCCCTCTGTATAGCTGATTTATCATTAAAAGGAGTCTATCACTTTATATAGTTTGAAAAATTTGTAGGACACTTTGACCACAAATAAGTTCAAAAAGTCAGATATGGACATCTATATGGCTTATGAAGCATCAGAAGGAGTCTATGAGTATGTATAGAAAACGCAAGATTGAGGACTCTTTGGCCAGAAATATGTTCAGGAGGTCAAAAGGGGCCCTCTGTATAGCTGATTTATCATCAAAAGGAGTCCATAACTTTATATAGTTTGAAAAATTTGTAGGACACTTTGACCACAAATAAGTTCAAAAAGTCAGATATGGACATCTATATGGCTTATGAAGCATCAGAAGGAGTCTATGAGTATGTATAGAAAGCCCAAGATCGAGGACTCTTTGGCCAGAAATATGTTCAGGAGGTCAAAAGGGGCCCTCTGTTTAGCTGATTTATCATCAAAAGGAGTCTAACACTTTATATAGTTTGAAAAATATTTAGGACACTTTGACCACAAATAAGTTCAAAAGGTCAGATATGGAAATCTATATGGCTTATGAAGCATCAGAAGGAGTCTATGAGTATGTATCGAAAGCGCAAGATCGAGGACTCTTTGGCCAGAAATATGTTCTGGAGGTCAAAAGGGGACCTCTGTATAGCTGATTTATCATCAAAAGGAGTCTATAACTTTATATAGTTTGAAATATTTTTGAGGACACTTTGACCACAAATAAGTTCAAAAGGTCAGATATGGACATCTATATGGCTTATGAAGCATCAGAAGGAGTCTATGAGTATGTATAGAAAGCCCAAGATCGAGGACTCTTTGGCCAGAAATATGTTCAGTAGGTCAAAAAGGGGCCCTCTGTATAGCTGATTTATCATCAAAAGGAGTCTATAACTTTATATAGTTTGAAAAAATGTTAGGACACTTTGACCACAAATAAGTTCAAAAGGTCAGATATGGACATCTATATGGCTTATGAAGCATCAGAAGGAGTCTATGAGTATGTATAGAAAGCCCAAGATCAAGGACTCTTTGGCCAGAAATATGTTCAGGAGGTCAAAAGGGGACCTCTGTATAGCTGATTTATCATCAAAAGGAGTCTATAACTTTATATAGTTTGAAAAAATGTTAGGACACTTTGACCACAAATAAGTTCAAAAGGTCATATATGGACATCTATATGGCTTATGAAGCATCAGAAGGAGTCTATGAGTATGTATAGAAAGCCCAAGATCGAGGACTCTTTGGCCAGAAATATGTTCTGGAGGTCAAAAGGGGACCTCTGTATAGCTGATTTATCATCAAAAGGAGTCTATAACTTTATATAGTTTGAAAAAATGTTAGGACACTTTGACCACAAATAAGTTCAAAAGGTCAGATATGGACATCTATATGGCTTATGAAGTACCAGAAGGAGTCTATGAGTATGTATAGAAAGCCCAAGATCGAGGACTCTTTGGCCAGAAATATGTTCTGGAGGTCAAAAGGGGACCTCTGTATAGCTGATTTATCATCAAAAGGAGTCTATAACTTTATATAGTTTGAAAAATTTTGAGGACACTTTGACCACAAATAAGTTCAAAACGTCAGATATGGACATCTATATGGCTTATGAAGCATCAGAAGGAGTCTATGAGTATGTATAGAAAGCCCAAGATCGAGGACTCTTTGGCCAGAAATATGTTCTGGAGGTCAAAAGGGGACCTCTGTATAGCTGATTTATCATCAAAAAGAGTCTATAACTTTATATAGTTTGAAAAAATGTTAGGACACTTTGACCACAAATAAGTTCAAAAGGTCAGATATGGACATCTATATGGCTTATGAAGCATCAGAAGGAGTCTATGGGTATGTATAGAAAGCCCAAGATCGAGGACTCTTTGGCCAGAAATATATTCAGGAGGTCAAAAGGGGCCCTCTGTATAGCTGATTTATCATCAAAAGGAGTCTATAACTTTCTATAGTTTGAAAAATTTTGAGGACACTTTGACCACAAATAAGTTCAAAAGGTCAGATATGGACATCTATTTGGCTTATGAAGCATCAGAAGGAGTCTATGAGTATGTATAGAAAGCCCAAGATCGAGGACTCTTTGGCCAAAAATATGTTCAGGAGGTCAAAAGGGGCCCTCTGTATAGCTGATTTATCATCAAAAGGAATCTATAACGTTATATAGTTTGAAAAAATGTTAGGACACTTTGACCACAAATAAGTTCAAATGGTCAGATATGGACATCTATATGGCTTATGAACCATCAGAAGGAATCTATGAGTATGTATAGAAAGCATAAGATCGAGGACTCTTTGGCCAGAAATATGTTCAGGAGGTCAAAAGGGGACCTCTGTATAGCTGATTTATCATCAAAAGGTGTCTATAACTTTCTATAGTTTGAAAAATTTTGAGGACACTTTGACCACAAATAAGTTCAAAAGGTCAGATATGGACATCTATTTGGCTTATGAAGCATCAGAAGGAGTCTATGAGTATGTATAGAAAGCCCAAGATCGAGGACTCTGGCCAGAAATATGTTCAGGAGGTCAAAAGGGGCCCTCTGTATAGCTGATTTATCATCAAAAGGAATCTATAACGTTATATAGTTTGAAAAAATGTTAGGACACTTTGACCACAAATAAGTTCAAATGGTCAGATATGGACATCTATATGGCTTATGAACCATCAGAAGGAATCTATGAGTATGTATAGAAAGCATAAGATCGAGGACTCTTTGGCCAGAAATATGTTCAGGAGGTCAAAAGGGGACCTCTGTATAGCTGATTTATCATCAAAAGGAGTGTATAACTTTCTATAGTTTGGAAACTTTTGAGGACACTTTGACCACAAATAAGTTCAAAAGGTCAGATATGGACATCTTATGAAGCATCAGAAGGAATCTATGAGTATGTATAGAAAGCCCAAGATTGAGGACTCTTTGGCCAGAAATATGTTCAGTAGGTCAAAAGGGGCCCTCTGTATAGCTGATTTATCATCAAAAGGAATCTATAACTTTATATAGTTTGAAAAAATGCTAGGACACTTTGACCACAAATAAGTTCAAAAGGTCATATATGGACATCTATATGGCTTATGAAGCATCAGAAGGAATATATGAGTATGTATAGAAAGCATAAGATCAAGGACTCTTTGGCCAGAAATATGTTCTGGAGGTCAAAAGGGGACCTCTGTATAGCTGATTTATCATCAAAAGGAGTCCATAACTTTCTATAGTTTGAAAAATTTTGAGGACACCTTGACCACAAATAAGTTCAAAAGGTCAGATATGGACATCTATTTGGCTTATGAAGCATCAGAAGGAGTCTATGAGTATGTATAGAAAGCCCAAGATCGAGGACTCTGGCCAGAAATATGTTCAGGAGGTCAAATGGGGCCCTCTGTATAGCTGATTTATCATCAAAAGGAGTCTATAACTTTCTATAGTTTGGAAACTTCTGAGGACACTTTGACCACAAATAAGTTCAAAAGGTCAGATATGGACATCTTATGAAGCATCAGAAGGAATCTATGAGTATGTATAGAAAGCCCAAGATTGAGGACTCTTTGGCCAGAAATATGTTCAGTAGGTCAAAAGGGGCCCTCTGTATAGCTGATTTATCATGAAAAGGAATCTATAACTTTATATAGTTTGAAAAAATGTTAGGACACTTTGACCACAAATAAGTTCAAAAGGTCATATATGGACATCTATATGGCTTATGAAGCATCAGAAGGAATATATGAGTATGTATAGAAAGCATAAGATCAAGGACTCTTTGGCCAGAAATATGTTCTGGAGGTCAAAAGGGGATCTCTGTATAGCTGATTTATCATCAAAAGGAGTCTATAACTTTATATAGTTTGAAAAAATGTTAGGACACTTTGACCACAAATAAGTTCAAAAGGTCAGATATGGACATCTATATGGCTTATGAAGCACCAGAAGGAGTCTATGAGTATGTATAGAAAACCCAAGATCGAGGACTCTTTGGCCAGAATTATGTTCAGGAGGTCAAAAGGGGACCTCTGTATAGCTGATTTATCATCAAAAGGAGTCTATAACTTTATATAGTTTGAAAAAATGTTAGGCCACTTTGACCACAAATAAGTTCAAAAGGTCAGATATGGACATCTATATGGCTTATGAAGCACCAGAAGGAGTCTATGAGTATGTATAGAAAACCCAAGATCGAGGACTCTTTGGCCAGAATTATGTTCAGGAGGTCAAAAGGGGACCTCTGTATAGCTGCCTTATCATCAAAAGGAGTCTATAACTTTATATAGTTTTAATTTTTTTTAGGACACTTTGACCACAAATAAGTTCAAAAGGTCATATATGGACATCTATATGGCTTATGAAGCATCAGAAGGAGTCTATGAGTATGTATAGAAAGCCCAAGATCGAGGACTCTTTGGCCAGAAATATGTTCTGGAGGTCAAAATGGGACCTCTGTATAGCTGATTTATCATCAAAAGGAGTCTATAACTTTATATAGTTTGAATTTTTTTTAGGACACTTTGACCACAAATAAGTTCAAAAGGTCATATATGGACATCTATATGGCTTATGAAGCATCAGAAGGAGTCTATGAGTATGTATAGAAAGCCCAAGATCGAGGACTCTTTGGCCAGAAATATGTTCTGGAGGTCAAAAGGGGACCTCTGTATAGCTGATTTATCATCAAAAGGAGTCTATAACTTTATATAGTTTGAAAAAATGTTAGGACACTTTGACCACAAATAAGTTCAAAAGGTCAGATATGGACATCTATATGGCTTATGAAGTACCAGAAGGAGTCTATGAGTATGTATAGAAAGCCCAAGATCGAGGACTCTTTGGCCAGAAATATGTTCTGGAGGTCAAAAGGGGACCTCTGTATAGCTGATTTATCATCAAAAGGAGTCTATAACTTTATATAGTTAGAAAAATTTTGAGGACACTTTGACCACAAATAAGTTCTAAACGTCAGATATGGACATCTATATGGCTTATGAAGCATCAGAAGGAGTCTATGAGTATGTATAGAAAGCCCAAGATCGAGGACTCTTTGGCCAGAATTATGTTCAGGAGGTCAAAAGGGGACCTCTGTATAGCTGACTTATCATCAAAAGGAGTCTATAACTTTAAATAGTTTGAATTTTTTTTAGGACACTTTGACCACAAATAAGTTGAAAATGTCAGATATGGAAATCTGTATGGCTTATGAAGCATCAGAAGGAGTCTATGAGTATGTATAGAAAGCCCAAGATCGAGGACTCTTTGGCCAGAATTATGTTCAGGAGGTCAAAAGGGGACCTCTGTATAGCTGACTTATCATCAAAAGGAGTCTATAACTTTATATAGTTTGATTTTTTTTTAGGACACTTTGACCACAAATAAGTTCAAAACGTCAGATATGGACATCTATATGGCTTATGAAGCATCAGAAGGAGTCTATGAGTATGTATAGAAAGCCCAAGATCGAGGACTCTTTGACCAGAAATATGTTCAGGAGGTCAAAAGGGGACCTCTGTATAGCTGATTTATCATCAAAAGGAGTCTATAACTTTCTATAGTTTGAAAAATTTTGAGGACACTTTGACCACAAATAAGTTCAAAAGGTCAGATTTGGACATCTATATGGCTTATGAAGCACAAGAAGGAGTCTATGAGTATGTATAGAAAGCCTCTGTATTCTGGATTTATCATCAAAAGGAGTCTATAACTTTATATAGTTTGAATTTTTTTTAGGACACTTTGACCACAAATAAGTTCAAAATGTCAGATATGGAAATCTGTATGGCTTATGAAGCATCAGAAGGAGTCTATGAGTATGTATAGAAAGCCCAAGATCGAGGACTCTTTGACCAGAAATATGTTCAGGAGGTCAAAAGGGGACCTCTGTATAGCTGATTTATCATCAAAAGGAGTCTATAACTTTCTATAGTTTGAAAAATTTTGAGGACACTTTGACCACAAATAAGTTCAAAAGGTCAGATTTGGACATCTATATGGCTTATGAAGCATCAGAAGGAGTCTATGAGTATGTATAGAAAACGCAAGATTGAGGACTCTTTGGCCAGAAATATGTTCAGTAGGGCAAAAGCGTACCTATGTATAGCTCATTGTTATAACATTATATGCTTTGCACAAACGATCTAACGTTGAGCATCATTAAAGAAACATAGGTTATGCACTTCGTGCATTGCAGTGCATTGCACACCAAAACTAACTCAATGCCATGTTCATTAGAGAGATAACATATGTGTTGTTGCTTTGCACAAACTGTCTAACGTTGTGCATTGAAGAATAACATATAGTCTGTTCACTACTTGCATTGCATTGCACAACAAAACTAACTCGATCCCATGTTCATTACAAAGATAACATGTGTGTTGTTGCATTGCATTGCATTGCACACACGATTTAACGTTGTGCACTGAAGAATAATATGTATGCACTTTTTGCACTGCATTGCATTGCACACCAGAACTAAATCATTTCCATGTTCATTATAGAGATGATATGTGTGTTGATGCATTGAATTGCATTGCACTAACGATCTAACGTTGTGCACTAAAGAATGACATATAGGTTATGCACTTTTTGCATTGCATTGCAAACCAGAACTAAATCATTCCCATGTTCATTAAAGAGATAACGTGTGTTGGTGCATTGCATTGCATTGCATTGTACAAACGATCTAACGTTGTACACTTAAGAAAAACATATAGGTTATGCACTTTTTGCATTGCATTGCATTGCACACCAGAACTAAATCATTCCCATGTTCTTTAAAGAGATAATGTGTGTTGTTGCATTGTATTGTATTGCACTATATTGCATTGCTTTGCACTGCACTGCATTGCATTGCATTGCACTAACGATCTAACGTTGTGCACTGAAGAATAACATATAGGTTATGCACTTTTCGCATTTGCATTGCATTGCACACCAGAACAAAATCATTCCCATGTTCATTATAGAGATGATATGTGTGTTGTTGCATTGCATTACATTGCACTAACGATCTAACGTTGTGCACTGAAGAATAACATATAGGTATGCACTTTTTGCACTGCATTGCATTGCACACCAGAACAAAATCATTCCCATGTTCATTATAGAGATGATATGTGTGTTGTTGCATTGCATTACATTGCACTAACGATCTAACGTTGTGCACTGAAGAATAACATATAGGTTATGCACTTTTCGCATTGCATTGCATACCAGAACAAAATCATTCCCATGGTCATTAAAGAGATAACGTGTGTTGTTGCATTGCATTGCATTGCATTGCATTGCACAAACGATCTAACGTTGTACACTTAAGAAAAACATATAGGTTATGCACTTTTTGCATTGCATTGCATTGCACACCAGAACTAAATCATTCCCATGTTCTTTAAAGAGATAATGTGTGTTGTTGCATTGTATTGTATTGCACTATATTGCTTTGCATTGCTTTGCACTGCACTGCATTGCATTGCATTGCACTAACGATCTAACGTTGTGCACTGAAGAATAACATATAGGTTATGCACGTTTTGCATTGCATTGCACACCAGAACTAAATCATTCCCATCTTCATTAAAGACATAACGTGTGTTGTTGCATTGCATTGTATTGCATTGCATTGCATTGCATTGCATTGCATTGCATTGCATTGCATTGCATTACATTGATTTGCATTGCTTTGCACTGCTTTGCATTGCATTGCATTGCACTAACGATCTAACGTTGTGCACTGAAGAATAACATATAGGTTATGCACTTTTTGCATTGCATTGCATACCAGAACTAAATCATTCCCATGTTCATTAAAGAGATAACGTGTGTTGTTGCATTGCATTGCATTGCACAAACGATCTAACGTTGTGCACTTAAGAAAAACATATAGGTTATGCACTTTTTGCATTGCATTGCATTGCACACCAGAACTAAACCATTCCCATGTTCATTAAAGAGATAATGTGTGTTGTTGCATTGCATTGTATTGCATTATATTGATTTGCATTGTATTGCATTGCATTGCATTGCATTGCATTGCACAAACGATCTAACGTTGTGCACTGAAGAATAACATAGGGGTTATGCACTTTTCGCATTGCATTGCATTGCATACCAGAACTAAATCATTCCCATCTTCATTAAAGACATAACGTGTGTTGTTGCATTGCATTGCATTGCATTACATTGATTTGCATTGCTTTGCACTGCATTGCATTGAACTAACGATCTAACGTTGTGCACTGAAGAATAACATATAGGTTATGCTCTTTTTGCATTGCATTGCATTGCATTGCATACCAGAACTAAATCATTCCCATGTTCATTAAAGAGATAACGTGTGTTGTTGCATTGCATTGCATTGCACAAACGATCTAACGTTGTGCACTGAAGAAAAACATATAGGTTATGCACTTTTTGCATTGCATTGCATTGCACACCAGCACTAAATCATTTCCATGTTCATTAAAGAGATAATGTGTGTTGTTGCATTGCATTGTATTGCATTGCATTGATTTGCATTGATTTGCATTGCTTTGCACTGCATTGCATTTCATTGCATTGCATTACATTGATTTGCATTGCTTTGCACTGCATTGCATTGCATTGCATTGCACTAACGATCTAACGTTGTGCACTGAAGAATAACATATAGTTTATGCACTTTTTGCATTGCATTGCATTGCATACCAGAACTAAATCATTCCATGTTCATTAAAGAGATAACGTGTGTTGTTGCATTGCATTGCATTGCACAAACGATCTAACGTTGTGCACTTAAGAAAAACATATAGGTTATGCACTTTTTGCATTGCATTGCATTGCACACCAGAACTAAATCATTCCCATGTTCATTAAAGAGATAATGTGTGTTGTTGCATTGCATTGTATTGCATTATATTGATTTGCATTATATTGCATTGCATTGCATTGCATTGCACAAACGATCTAACGCTGTGCTCTGAAGAATAACATATAGTTTATGCACTTTTCGCATTGCATTGCATTGTATACCAGAACTAAATCATTCCCATCTTCATTAAAGACATAACGTGTGTTGTTGCATTGCATTGCATTGCATTACACTGATTTGCATTGCTTTGCACTGCATTGCATTTAACTAACGATCTAACGTTGTGCACTGAAGAATAACATATAGGTTATGCTCTTTTTGCATTGCATTGCATTGCATACCAGAACTAAATCATTCCCATGTACATTAAAGAGATAATGTGTGTTGTTGCTTTGCATTATTTTGTATTGCATTGCATTGATTTGCATTGCTTTGCACTGCATTGCATTGCATTGCATTGCATTGCATTGCACTAACGATCTTACGTTGTGCACTGAAGAATTACATATAGGTTATGCACTTTTTGCATTGCATTGCACACCAGAACTAAATCATTCCCATCTTCATTAAAGACATAAAGTGTGTTGTTGCATTGCATTGCATTGTACTGCATTGCATTGCATTGCATTGCATTGCATTCCATTGCATTGCATTACATTGATTTGCATTGCTTTGCACTGCATTGCATTGCACTGCATTGCATTGCATTGCATTGCATTGCACTAACGATCTAACGTTGTGCACTGAAGAATAACATATAGGTTATGCACTTTTTGTACTGCATTGCATTGGACACCAGAACTAAATCATTCCCATGTTCATTAAAGAGATAACGTTTGTTGGTGCATTGCATTGCACAAACGATCTAACGTTGTGCACTGAAGAATAACATATAGGTTATGCTCTTTTCGCATTGCATTGCACACCAGAACAAAATCATTCCCACGTTCAAGAGATGATATGTGTGTTGTTGCATTGCATTGCATTGCATTGCACAAACGATCTAACGTTGTGCACTGAAGAATAACATATAGGTTATGCACTTTTTGCATTGCATTGCATTGCACACCAGAACTACCACATTCCCATGTTGATTAAAGACATAACGTGTGTTGTTGCATTGCATTGCATTGCATTGCATTGCATTGATTTGCATTGCATTGCACTAACGATCTAACGTTGTGCTCTGAAGAATGACATATAGGTTATGCACTTTTTGCTTTGCATTGCACATCAGAACTAACTCATCCCCATGTTCATTAAAGAGATAACATATGTGTTGTTGCATTGCATTGCACAAACGATCTAACGTTGTGCACTGAAGAATAACATAGGGGCTATGCACTTTTCGCATTGCATTGCATTGCACACCAGAACTAACTCAATCCCATGTTCATTAAAGAGATAACGTGTGCTGTTGCATTGCATTGCACTAACGATCTAAAGTTGTGCATTGAAGAATAACATATAGGCTATGCACTTCTTGCATTGCATTACACACCAGAAGTAACTCATTCCCAAACTCCATTGCGTTTTGCTTTGAGGAAATACAATATGTGCTATTGCATTGCATTTCACACAAGATCAAACTTTGTGCATTGAAGAATAACATATAAGCTATGAGTGCATCACAAACATACAATAACTATCTCAACTATCTACATTCCACTGCATAAAAGATCTAACTGATATAGTTAGATATAATAATAATACATTATTATTCAACGCTAATTCTTAGATCGTTTGTGCAATGCAACACTCATGTTATGTTTTTATTGCACATGAGGTATGAAGTAGTTTATTCTATGCATTGTAACGCAAGAGGTAAATGCAATAATTTCCCTTAAAAGAAAAAATGAATAAGTTAAGTTATTGTGCAATGCCAATGCGTCATGTGTCAAATCAGGCCTACAGAGGTCCCTCTTTGACCTACAGAACATATTTTCTGTCCAAAGAGTTCTTACTGACTTCTTATTTACTGACTTCTTGTGCTGTTGTATTAGCAAGACAGTAGTCCATGTTTGACCTGCTGCACATATTTCTGACCCAAGAGTAATCGATCTTAAACTTTCTATACATTCTCGTAGAATCTTTCTGATGTTACATCAGCCATACAGAAGTCCATTTTTGACCTACTGAACACATTTCTGGATAAAGAGTCCTTGAACATTAACTTACTAAACATAAAAGACTGACTTCTTGTGATGTTATATAAGCCAGACAGTAGTCCATATTTGACTGATTGAACATATTTTTGGCAAAAGAGTCCTCAAAAGCTATTTTGTGTATATTATAAACTTATAGACTCCTTCTGATGTTAAATCAGCCATAAAAAAAAGTACATTTTTGACCTACTAAACATATTTCTGCCAAGAGACCATGAAACTTAACTTACTATACGTACATACTGACTTCTCGTGATGTTAACTCAGGCAAGGAGTAGTCGATATTTGACCGATTGAACACATTTTTGGCCAAAGAGTCCTTGAAATGTTTTTTTTTTACTCTTATAAATTTATAGGCTCCTTCTGATGTTAAATCAGCCATATAGAAGTCCATATTTCAACTACTGGGAAAAAAAGAGTACTCGATCTTGAACTTTCTATACATACTCTAGACATCTTCTGATGCTTCATAAGCCATTTAGAAGTCCATATCTGACCTGTTAAACTTATTTCTGGTCAATGGGTCCTTAAAAGGTTTTAAATATATATAATCTTATATAATATATAATACTTAAGCTATATAATCTTATAGACTAATTCTGATGTTAAATCAGCCATACAGAGGTCCCTTTTTTTACCTACTAAACATAATTCGGGCCAAAGAGTACTCAAACTTTAACTTTCTATACATACTTGTTGACTCCTTCTGATGTTACGTCAGCCATGAAGTAGTCCATATGTGACCCAAGGAACATATTTCTCATTCCTCATAATTTTTCAAACTATATAAAGTTATAGACTCCTTCTGATAATAAATCAGCTATACAAAGGTCACCTTTTGACCTTCTGAACATATTTCTGGCCAAAGAGTTCTTGAACATTGTCTTGCTATACTACAGATTGACTTCTTGTGATGTTATATTAACCAGCCAGTAGTCTATTTTTGACCTACTGAACATATTTCTGGCCAGAGTCCGTGAACATCAACTCACTATACATATAGACTGACTTCTCGTAATGTAAAATCAGGCAGACAGTAGTCCATATTTGACTGATTGAAAAAAAATTTGACCAAAGAGTTCTCAAAAGGATTTTGTCTATCATAAATGTACAGACTCCTTCTGATGTTAAATCAGCCATACAGAAGTCCATATTTGACCTTCTGAATATATTTCTGGCCAGAGACCTTGAACATTTACCTTACTATTTATATTTCTCCTACCATAAAGACTTCTCGTGATGTTATATCAGCCAGACTGTAGCCATATTTGGCTGATTTAACATGTTTTTGGCCAAAGAATCCTCAAAATGTTTTTTACTCTTAAACTCATAGACTCCTTCTGATGTTAAATCAGCTATACAGAAGTCCATATTTGACCAAGGGAATATATTTATGGCCATAGAGTTCTCGATCTTGACCTTTCTATACATACTCCTTCTAATGTTACATAAGCCATATAGATATCCATATCTGACCTTTTGAACTTATTTCTGGTCATCAAAAGTTTTTAAACTATATAAAGTTATAGACTCTTTCTGATGATAAATCAGCTATACAGAGGTCCCCTTTTGACCTACTGAACATATTTCTGGCCAAAGAGTCCTAAAAGATTAACACTATACATTCAGACTGACATCTTCGGATGTTATATCATCCTGACAAAAGTCCATATTTGACCTACCGAATTTTTTTCTGGCCAAGGAGTGAGTACTCAAAACTTGACCTTTCCATATATACTTGTTGACTCTTTCTGATGTTACGTCAGACATACAGAAGTCCATATTTGACACAAGGAACATATTTTTGTCCAAAGAGTCCTCGATCTTGGGCTTTCTATACATACTCATAGTCCAACTCCTTCTGATGCTTCATAAGCCATATTAGATGTCCATATCTGACCTTTTGAACTTATTTCTGGTCAAAGTGTCCTCAAAATTTTTCAAACTATATAAAGTTATAGTCTCCTTCTGATGATAAATCAGCTATACAGAGGTCCCCTTTTGACCTACTGAACATATTTCTGGCCAAAGAGTTCTTGAACATTATCTTGCTATACTACAGATTGACTTCTTGTGATGTTATATTAACCAGCCAGTGGTCTATTTTTGACCTACTGAAAATATTTCTGGCCAGAGTCCGTGAACATTAACTCACTATTACAATATAGACTGACTTCTTGCAATGCCAAACCAAGCAGACAGTAGTCCATATTTGACCGATTGAAAAAAAATTTGACCAAAGAGTTCTCAAAAGGATTTTGTCTATCATAATCTATAGACTCCTTCTGATGATAAATCAGCCATACAGAAGTCCATATTAGACCTACCGAAGTAAACGAGTATGTGTAGAAAGAAACAGCATAAGGAGTCAATGAGCATGTATAGAATGTTCAAGATCGAGGACTCTTTTACTAGAAATATGTTCAGTAGGTCAGTTATGAACAATTGTCTGGCTGATGAAACATCAGAAGGAGTCAATGAGCTTGTAAAGAAAGTTCAAAATCGAGGACTCTTTTACCAGAAAAATTTTCAGTAGGTAAATTATGGAGTACTCTCTGGCTGATGAAGCACTAAAAGGAGTCAATGAGCATGTATAGAATGTTCAAGTACATAGACTCGTTGGCCAGAAAAAAAAAAAAAAGTCATTATGGACAGTTGTCTGGCCGATGTACTATCTGAAGGAGTCTATAAGTGTGAATAGAAAGTTCAAGATCAAGGACTCTTCAGTCAGAAATATGTTCAACATGTTAAATCTGAACTACTTTATGGCTAAAGAAACAAAATAAGGCGTCACCGAGAATGTATAGAAAGTTCAAAATCGAGGACTCTTTTACCAGAAATATTTTCAGTAGGTCCATTAATGACTACTGTCTGGCTGATGAAACACTAAAAGGAGTCAATTAGCATGTACAAAATGTTCAAGTCAGAAATATGTTCAACATGTCAAATCTGGACTTCTGTATGGCTAAAGAAACAAAATAAGGCATCACTGAGAATGTATAGAAAGTTCAAGATCGAGAACTCTTTTACTTCAATAGTCAATATCTACTATTGTCTGGCCGATGTACTATCTGAAAGAGTCTATAAGTATGAATAGAAAGTTCAAGATCGAGGACTCTTCGGTCAGAAATATGTTCATTATGTCAAATCAGAACTACTGCATGGCTGATGAAACACCTGAAAGAGTCTATGAGTATGTTTAAAAGGTTCAAGATCGAGGACTCTTTTGCCAGAAATATGTTTAGTGGGTCAAATATGGACTGCTGTCTGGCTGATGAATCAGAAGTCAATGAAGATTGAGGAAGAAGATTATGAATTGAAAGTTCAAGTTCAAAGACTCTTCAGGTAGAAATATGTTCAGTGGGTCAATTATCTATATGGAGTCACTGAGAATCTATAGAAAGTTCAAGACAGAGGACTCTTTTACTATAAATATGTTCAGAGGGTCAATTATGGACTATTGTCTGCTTGTGAAACATCAGAAGGAGTCAATGAGCCTATATAGAAAGTTCAAGTTCAAGACTCTTCAGGCAGCAATATGTTCAGTAGGTCAATTATGGACTAATGTCTGGCTGATGAAACACTAAAAGGAGTCAATTAGCATGTACAGAATGTTCAAGTTCATGGACTTGTTGGCCAGAAATATGTTTAATAATTAATATGGACAATTGTCTGTCCGATGTACTTTCTGAAAGAGTCTATAATTATGAATAGAAAGTTCAAGATCAAAAACTCTTTGGTCAGAAATATGTTCAACATGTCAAATCTGGACTTCTGTATGGCTGAAGAAACATCAGAAGTAAATGATTATGTATAGAAAGTTCAAGTTCATAGACTCTTCGGGCAGAAAAATGTTCAGTAGGTCAATTGTGGACAATTATCTGGCTGATGAAACATCAGAAGGAGTATGTATAGAAAGAATAAGATCAAGGTCTCTTTGGCCAGAAATATGTTCAATTGGTCAAATTTTGAAATACTATATTGCTGTTGTAAAATCAGGAGTCATTGAGTATGTATTGAAAAATGTTCATAGACTCATTGGTCAGAAATAGGTTTAATAGGTCATATTGATACAATACAATACAATAATGTTTTGCTATTGTAACATCAGAAGGAGTCAATGTATAGAGAAATCAAGATTATAAACCCATCGCTCAGAAATGAGTTTAGTAGTCAATTATGGATCATTTTTTGGCTGAAGTACTATCTGAAAGCGTCTATGAGTACGTATAGAAAGATCAAGGACTCTTCCAGCCAGAAATATGTTCAATTGTCAAATATGGATAATAGCCTGGGTGATGAAAAATCAGAAGGAAATAGTAATTATGTCTAGATAATTAAAGTTCTAGGTCTCTTTGGCCAGATATATGTTCAATATGTTCAAAAAATTTGGACTAACAATATGGTTGATTTAACATCAAAAGTAGTCGATGAGAATGCATATAAACATACCTTTTGACGACTCTTTGGCCAGAAATATGTTCTCTTGGTCAAATATGGACTACTGTATGGTGGATGTCAAAAATCAAAAATAGTCTAGGAGAAGGAACAGTAAGTTAAACTTTGATGATTCTTTTGCCAGAAATATGTTCAGTAGGTCAACATGACTTCTGTCTCAATGATGAAACATCAGAACAAGCCTATGATTATGTATAGAACGATCAAGATCGAGGACACTTTGGTTATAGAAATGTTCAATAGGTCAGATTTGAACTATACTGTATGGCTGATGAAACATCAGAAGGATTGTAAAAGCAATTAGTCTAGAAATATAAAGTTCTCATGTCTAGAAATATGTTCAAAATATAAAATTTGAACTACTGTTCAAATACATTGGATAGCAGATCGGATAGAAGACATAAATTAACAAGTATGTTTAGAAAGTTCAAGATCGAGGACTCTATGATCAAAAATATATTCAATGGGTCAAGTATGGACATCTTTCAGGCTGATGAAACATCGAAAGCTGTCAATGAGCATGTACAGAAAGGTCAAGATCAGGGACTCTTTGACCAGAAATATGTTCAGTAGGTCAAATATGGACTTTTGTATGGCTAATTATTATAAGAAGTCAATAAGCAGAGAAAGTTAATGTTCAAAGACTCTTTGGCCAAAAATGTGTTCTGTAATAGGAACCAAATAGGAACCTTTGTATGGCTGAATTAACATAATAAGAAACCCTTTGAGGACCCTTTGACCAGAAATAAGTTCAATAGGTCAAATATGGAATTCTATATGTGGCTTATGAACCATCAGAAGGAGTCTAGGAGTGAGAATGCAAAGTTCAAGATTGAGGACTCTTTTTCCGAAATATGTTCCTTGTGTCACATATGGACTACTTCATGGCTGACGTAACATCAGAAGGAGTCAACAAGTATGTATAGAAAGTTCAAGTTTGAGTACTCTTTGGCCCGAATTATGTTTAGTAGGTAAAAAAGTGACCTCTGTATGGCTGATTTAAGAATTAGTCTATAAGATTATATAGCTTAAGTATTATATATTATATAAGATTATATATATTTAAAACCTTTTAAGGACCCATTGACCAGAAATAAGCTTAACAGGTCAGATATGGACTTCTAAATGGCTTATGAAGCATCAGAAGGAGTCTATGAGTATGTATGGAAAATTCAAGATCGAGTACATGTTCACTAGGTCAAATATGAACCTCTATATGGCTGATTTAACATCAGAAGGAGTCTATAAGTTTATAATATACACAAAACCTTTTGAGGACTCTTTTGCCAAAAATGTGTTCAATCAGTCAAATATATGTTATATGCTATACTGTATGTTATTCTACTGTCTGGCTTATATAACATCACAAGAAGTCAGTCTTGTATGTTTAGTAAGTTAATGTTCAAGGACTCTTTATCCAGAAATGTGTTCAGTAGGTCAAAAATGGACTTATGTATGGCTGATGTAACATCAGAAAGATTCTACGAGAATGTATAGAAAGTTTAAGATCGATTACTCTTGGGTCAGAAATATGTGCAGCAGGTCAAACATGGACTACTGTCTTGCTAATACAACATCACAAGAAGTCAGTAAGTAAGAAGTCAGTAAGAACTCTTTGGACAGAAAATATGTTCTGTAGGTCAAAGAGGGACCTCTGTAGGCCTGATTTGACACATGACATATGTGCTTTCGCATTGCACAATAACTAACTTATTCATTTTTTCTTTTAAGGGAAATTATTGCATTTACCTCTTGCGTTACAATGCATAGAATAAACTACTTCATACCTCATGTGCAATGAAAACATAACATGACTGTTGTATTGCACAAACGATCTAAGAATTAGCGTTGAATAATAATGTATTATTATTATATCTAACTATATCAGTTAGATCTTTTATGCAGTGGAATGTAACTCCAAAAATGGTATCTCTTCAATGCACATCGGAATGAGATAGTTATTGTATGTTTGCAATGCACTCATAGCTTATATATTATTCTTCAAAGCACAAAGTTTGATCTTGTGTGAAATGCAATGCAACAATACACGTTATGACTTTAATATTGTCTCAAAGCAAAACGCAATGGAGTTTGGGAATGAGTTACTTCTGGTGTGTAATGCAATGCAAGAAGTGCATAGCCTATATGTTATTCTTCAATGCACAACGTTAGATCGTTAGTGCAATGCAATGCAACAGCACACATGTTATCTCTTTAATGAACATGGGATTGAGTTAGATCTGGTGTGCAATGCAAATGCGAAAAGTGCATAACCCATATGTTATTCTTCAGTGCACAACGTTAGATCGTTTGTGCAGTTCAATGCAATGCAATGCACCAACACACGTTATCTCTTTAATGAACATTGGAATGATTTAGTTCTGGTGTGCAATGCAATGCAATGCAAAAAGTGCATAACCTATATGTTATTCTTCAGTGCACAACGTTAGATCGTTAGTGCAATGCAATGCAATGCAATACAATGCAGTGCAATGCAATACAATGCAGTGCAAAGCAATGCCAATCAATGCAATGCAACAACACACGTTATGTCTTTAATGAACATGGGAATGATTTAGTTGTGGTGTGCAATGCAATGCAATGTTAATGCAATACAATGCAACAACACACGTTATATCTTTAATCAACATGGGAATGAGGTAGTTATGGTGTGCAATGCAATGCAATGCAAAAAGTGCATAACCTATATGTTATTCTTCAGTGCACAACGTTAGATTGTTAGTGCAGTGCAATGCAAATCAATGCAATGCAATGCAACAACACACGTTATGTCTTTAATCAACATGGGAATGAGGTAGTTATGGTGTGCAATGCAATGCAATGCAAAAAGTGCATAACCTATATGTTATTCTTCAGTGCACAAAGTTAGATCGTTAGTGCAATGCAATTTAATGCAATGCAATGCAATACAACAACACACATATCATCTCTATAATGAACTTGGGAATGATATTGTTCTGGTGTGCAATAAAATGCCATGCGAAAAGTGCATAAACTATATGTTATTCTTCAGTGCACAACGTTAGATCGTTTGTGCAATGCAATGCAATGCGATGTAACAACACACGTCATGTCTTTAATGAACATGGGATTGAGTTAGTTCTGGTGTGCAATTCAATGCAAAAAGTGCATATGTTATTCTTCAGTGCACAACGTTAGATCGTTAGTGCAATGCAATGCAATGCAGTGCAAAGCAATGCAGTGCAAAGCAATGCAAATCAATGCAATGCAATGCAATGCAATGCAATACAATGCAGTGCAACAACACACGTTATATCTTTAATCAACAAGGGAATGAGGTAGTTCTGGTGTGCAATGCAATGCAAAAAGTGCATAACCTATGTGCACAACGTTAGATCGTTAGTGCAATGCAATTCAATGCAATGCAGTGCAAAGCATTGCAAATCAATGCAATGCAATGCAACAACACACGTTATGTCTTTAATCAACATGGGAATGAGGTAGTTCTGGTGTGCTATGCAATGCAATGCAAAAAGTGCATAACCTATATTATATTCTTCAGTGCACAACGTTAGATCGTTAGTGCAATGCAATGCAATGCAATGCAATGCAATGTAACGACACACGTCATGTCTTTAATGAACATGGGATTGAGTTAGTTCTGGTGTGCAATGCAATGCAATGCGAAAAGTGCATATGTTATTCTTCAGTGCACAACGTTAGATCGTTAGTGCAATGCAATGCAGTGCAAAGCAATGCAATGCAATGCAATGCAATGCAATGCAATGCAATGCAACAATACACGTTATGACTTTAATCAACATGGGAATGAGGTAGTTCTGGTGTCCAATGCAAAAAGTGCATACCTATATGTTATTCTTCAGTGCACAACGTTAGATCGTTTGTGCAATGCAATGCAACAACACACGTTATCTCTTTAATGAACATGGGAATGATTTAGTTCTGGTGTGCAATGCAATGCAAAAAGTGCATAACCTATGTGCACAACGTTATCGTTAGTGCAATGCAATTCAATGCAATGCAGTGCAAAGCATTGCAAATCAATGCAATGCAATGCAACAACACACGTTATGTCTTTAATCAACATGGGAATGAGGTAGTTCTGGTGTGCAATGCAATGCAATGCAAAAAGTGCATAACCTATATGATATTCTTCAGTGCACAACGTTAGATCGTTAGTGCAATGCAATGCAATGCAATGCAATGCAATGTAACGACACACGTCATGTCTTTAATGAACATGGGATTGAGTTAGTTCTGGTGTGCAATGCAATGCAATGCAAAAAGTGCATATGTTATTCTTCAGTGCACAACGTTAGATCGTTAGTGCAGTGCAATGCAATGCAGTGCAAAGCAATGCAATGCAATGCAATGCAATGCAATGCAATGCAATGCAACAATACACGTTATGACTTTAATCAACATGGGAATGAGGTAGTTCTGGTGTCCAATGCAAAAAGTGCATACCTATATGTTATTCTTCAGTGCACAACGTTAGATCGTTTGTGCAATGCAATGCAACAACACACGTTATCTCTTTAATGAACATGGGAATGATTTAGTTCTGGTGTGCAATGCAATGCAAAAAGTGCATAACCTATATGTTATTCTTCAGTGCACAACGTTAGTGCAATGCAATGCAATGCAATGCAATGCAACAACACATTTTATCTCTTTAATGAACATGGGAATAATTTAGTTCTGGTGTGCAATGCAATGCAATGCAAAATGTGCATAACCTATATGTTATTCTTCAGTGCACAATGTTAGATCGTTAGTGCAATGCAATGCAATGCAATGCAATGCAGTGCAATGCAATGCAATGCAGTGCAAAGCAAACCAAATCAATGCAATGCAATGCAATACAATACAATACAATGCAATGCAATGCAATGCAACAACACACGTTATGTCTTTAATCAACATGGGAATGAGGTAGTTCTGGTGTGCAATGCAATGCAAAATGTGCATAACCTATATGATATTCTTCAGTGCACAACGTTAGATCGTTACTGCAATGCAATGCAACAACACACATATCATCTCTATAATGAACTTGGGAATGATTTTGTTCTGGTCTGCAATAAAATGCAATGTGAAAAGAGAATAACATGTTATTCTTTAGTGCACAACGTTAGATCGTTTGTGCAATGCAATGCCAATGGAATGTTATCTCTTTAATGAACATGGGAATGATTTAGTTCTCGTGTGCAATGCAATGCAATGCAAAAAGTGCATAACCTATATGTTATTCTTCAGTGCATAACGTTAGATCGTTAGTGCAATGCAATGCAGTGCAAAGAAATGCAGTGCAAAGCATTGCAAATCAATGCAATGCAATGCAACAACACACGTTATGTCTTTAATCAACATGGGAATGAGGTAGTTCTGGTGTGCAATGCAATGCAAAAAGTGAATAACCTATATGATATTCTTCAGTGCACAACGTTAGATTGTTAGTGCAATGCAATGCAATGGCATGCCTTTAATGAACGTCATGTCTTTAATGAACATGGGATTGAGTTAGTTCTGGTGTGCAATGCAATGCAATGCGAAAAGTGCATTTGTTATTCTTCAGTGCACAACTTTAGATCGTTAGTGCAATGCAATGCAAAGCAGTGCAAAGCAATGCAATGCAGTGCAAAGCAATGCAATGCAATGCAATGCAACAACACACGTTATGTCTTTAATCAACATGGGAATGAGGTATTTCTGGTGTGCAATGCAATGCAGTGCAAAAAGTGCATATGTTATTCTTCAGTACACAACGTTAGATCGTTAGTGCAATGCAATTCAATGCAATGCAATTCAATGCAACAACACACATATCATCTCTATAATGAACATGGGATTGAGTTAGTTCTGGTGTGCAATGCAATGCAATGCGAAAAGTGCATATGTTATTCTTCAGTGCACAACTTTAGATCGTTAGTGCAATGCAATGCAATGCAATGCAGTGGCAAAGCAATGCAATGCAATGCAGTGGCAAAGCAATGCAATGCAATGCAATGCAATGCAATGAATGCAATGCAATACAATGAATGCAATGCAACAATACACGTTATGTCTTTAATCAACATGGGATTGAGTTAGTTCTGGTGTGCAATGCAATGCGAAAAGTGCATATGTTATTCTTCAGTGCACAACGTTAGATCGTTAGTGCAATGCAATTTCAATGCAATTAGTGCAATGCAATGCCACAACACACATATCATCTCTTTAATGAACATGGGAATGAGTTAGTGCACAATGAATAATGAACAATGCAATGCAATGCGAAAAGTACAAAAGTACAAACAACACACATATCATCTCTTTAATTAACATGGGAAAAAGTTAGTTCTGGTGTGCAATGCAATGCGAAAAGTGCATAACCTATATGTTATTCTTTAGTGCACAACGTTAGATAGTTTGTGCAATGCAATGCAATGCAACAACACACATATCATTTCTATAATGAACATTGGAATGATTTAGTTATGGTGTGCAATGCAATGCAAGAAGTGCGTAGCCTATGTTATTCTTCAGTGCACAACGTTAGCTCGTTAGTGCAATGCAATGCAATGCAACAACACACATTTTATCTCTTTAATGAACATAGCAATGATTTAGTTCTGGTGTGCATTCAATGCGATAAGTGCATAGCCTACATTGCTGTAAAAAAAGGCCAAATTCTGATAATATCATACCAGTTTCCATTAAAACAGTAATATACTGTAGAAAACAAAAATAGCCTACAGGAATATACTGTAAATTAACAGTGCTCAAAATCAGCACTCAGAGGCTGTTTTTCCAATCACACCCCATACCCTCATTCACTATTCCCTACATTAGTCCCCTTGAATGAGTGAATGAAAATAAGTGAGTGAATTGAGACACTGATGAACACCTGATAAGCAGAATCACTGAAGGAAACAAGAACAGAAAAAAGAGAAAGACAAGAACTACAACTGACTTCCAGCCACCGAGTGTGAAAACAGTTTACAAACCAGTTTAACATTATTTCTTTCGTACAAAAGTTATTGTTGAGAATTAACAGATATTTAGTTGTTGATGTTTTATTGAAAATAATAAAGTTATTATCACCATGATGGAGATCAGTATTTGTTTTAGTTGGGCTCTTGAACCATTGACTTTATTATATCAGTTTTTCTCTGGCTGCTTTAACTATGAGTTTATAAAACACATTTGTTATGGCAAGAAAAGTCAAGAGAAAAATGATAAGGTGTTTATGACTTTTGTGATGATCATTTGTGATGATCCTGGACATGTCTGATTCTCTGATCTTAACCAGTGTAAAAGCTTTGGATTTATGGGTATTTCATATTAATCATATCTGTTAATCTATAACATGAAATACAGCAATGTTTCTGTAATTAGCTATTCAGAAGAATATTGAAATAATGTAGTGCATTAAAACATTTTGAACTCCTGCTTGACTCAGACACACAGACATCAACAATCAGCACATGAATCTCAACAATGGTGACAATAAAAACTTTCATGTCGCAGTGCATGCTGGGTTCCAGGATAGTATAAAATTCCCAGCATGCACTGCTGCATGAATAAATAAATAAAAATAAATTATTGCCACCATTGATGAGACATATAGAATTTTGATATATCTGTGTAAGACATTGTAGCTCTGTTTCTTTCTTTTTTAGGCTGTGCATTGTGTGTTCAAAAAATTATCATCGCAACTTATTACTGCAGTTTCACAGTGGTGGTAATATAACACTTTTGATACAGGATTTAAAACTGAAAGAGTGAAAGAGTTAGTTCTGTATGCATTGTAATGCAACAAGCGCACAGTTTATATGATATTATTGCTTTTTATTATTACTTGTATGTTATTCTCAATGCAAAAGTTATTCTCAATGCACGTTTGTTCTTGTGTCTGACCTATTGAACTTAACATTCAGAGGAAGCTTTCTATAGTGAACAATACTTATTGACTCCTGATGAAGCATATAGAAGCCATATAGAAGTCCATATCTCGCTTATTGCTGGTCAAAGGTTCCTCAAATTTGAACTTTATATCCTCATAGACTCTTTCTGATGTTAAGTCAGCCATACAATACACCTTATTTGACCTGCTGAACATATTTCTGGCCAAAGAGTCCTTTTTTTACATTAAGTTTACTATACATACAGATTGACATCTTATGTTATATTAGCCAGACAGAGTTTTGACCTACTGAACATATTTCTGGCCAAAGAGTTCTTGAACATTAAGTGACTAAATATACAGATTGACTTCTTGTGATGTTATATCAGCCAGACAGTAGTTCACATTTGACCTACCTAACATAGCCTTTCTGGCCCAGGAGTACTTGATCCTAACTTTCTAAGCATACTGATGTTATGTCAGCCATACAATACTGTATATGACCAAAATAAGTTCAATAGGTCAGAAAGGCACCTCTGTATGGCCCTCTGTATTTGGGTGTTGCACTCATTCCGATATGCATTGAAGATACTCATTCCGATTTGCATTGGTGCACAATTAAACAAATGAGTTAGTTCTTGTATTCAATGCATTGAAATATATGCATATATTATTTTTCGATGCACGGAATAAGTTCGTTTTTCTATAAATATAAAGAAAAACTACATTTCTCATTTCATTTTTCTCAGTGTGCCATGGTTTATTGGAAGATTGCTGCCATCTACTGGAAAACAGACACTTAAAATAAAAGAACATTACATTTCAACTGCAGCCACTGCAGTGCGTCTCTCACTGGCTCATTTGACACTTCTTCATAGATTTATGTTTAAATCTCGTTTTAAATGATGTTTTAAATAATTATTCTGATAATAAATAAATACTCTTTGACAATCAAAACAATCAAACTAGAAAGTTTGGTCGTGTAAGGCAGATCATTTGAGAAAGACGAAGGGAGAAAAAGGAGAGAAGAATAAACTGGAACAACAATAAATAAATCAATCAATAAATTCCTTTTTATAGGTATTCAGTATTGAACATTATTAATAACATGTAAAATCCATAAAAATATAATATAAATTCTCATAAATAAAAATAAATAAAAAAGTATCCACAAATATGTTTTATGTCACAAACACATTTCTGCCAGGCATTCGTTTATGAGATGCTTTTTGTAAATCACTTCATGTGCATTTGTGGATTTTGAAACATTTCTAGAGTCTAGAGCAGGGGTGGCCACCAGAGAGTCACAGTCCTGCAGGGTTTTGCTCCAAACTCTGTAAAAATAAAGTCAAGTATTAACTTAGACATTATTAAAAGCAAATTATTTTAGCCAAAGCATTTGTATCAATGCTTTGTGTCTTTTGCCCTATGCTGGTTGTGTCCTTTCCACACAGGTGGAGCTACAGCTTTTCAAGGGTTTCGCCCTCAAATTAGAATATGAGGGAAATAAATAAAATCCCATTAAAAATAATGCAGATATGCAAATAAAATACATTTGAATAGTTTTAATAAGAACATGTGTTAGTGGAGGATAAAAAGCACATGTTATGTGTAAGTGCGAATCTCGTGTGCAATGAGTGGAAATTATTGAGATCGCTTGTGCAATTGAAGTATTATCTGCAATGCAAAAAAGAAAAACCATTTCTCATATAGATCTTTTAACCACAGCAATAATTCGTCTTTGCTTGTTAGTTCTTTAAAGAAATCTCAACACAACAACATTCTTTGATAATAGAAATCTATGAAATAGAGTATATCTGATGTTTTCGCTTCTATAACAGTTATAA
Source organism: Abramis brama (assembly GCF_963993115.1). Taxonomy (NCBI): domain Eukaryota; kingdom Metazoa; phylum Chordata; class Actinopteri; order Cypriniformes; family Leuciscidae; genus Abramis; species Abramis brama. The sequence goes on along the minus strand of NC_139974.1, from coordinate 18,945,609 downwards.
TTCGTGAAAATGTTATGCAATTATGCTGTCATCGAAACAAAAGCTTATAAAATGAAAATAATGTGCTATTTCAGATAAAGCCACTAGATGGCATCAATGGTATGGAAATGGATGATAACATTTCCATACAAGAATAAATCTTTACACAAGTTTCCCATTTACATTTTTACTTAGACATTAGAAACATAACACTACTTAGTACTATTTAGTACTATTTACTATTATCCTAATTTAAACTTTTCTCCTTTGCAAGAAATGTCAATTAAACATATTTTTACATTGTTAATTTCCAATTGGATAAAGCCACTAGATGGCTGCTATAAATAAAGAAACAGTTATGAATAGGTTATATTCACCAACAATACTTTCTTGCCACAGATCAGACATTCTGCATATGAATATCAACAACTGTGACATGCTTCGTGCCGCAATGCATGCTGGGAGTCACCATAGTATAAAACTCATTGCTCCCAGCATGAAACATGTCACCATTGTTGAGATTCATTTGCTGAATCTTGATGTCTGTGTGTGTCTAAAAATATATACTTTACTACACACAATGTATATCTGGAGCAAGAAAGCTTTGTTTGATGAAAATAATCTATTAATAACAATTATCCACTATTGGTCAGTGATAAGATTAATGAGTTATTCTACTTTATGATGCTGAAAACTATATCGCCTGATCATCTTTGTTTCTGGTTCCCTTTGCAACATATTATGTGTTTTGGTTCACTGTTACAAAGACCATAACTCGCATAAAAAGGACATTGTGTAATGGTGACCAAACATTTTCAATAAAATAACATCTAAACCTCTGTTAATTCTCAAATGAAGTTCTGTAGACTTATGACGTGTGTTTGTGATGATCTTTTTTCTGTTCTTTTTCCTTCTTTCCTTCAGTGATTCTGCTTGTTAACAGCAGGCGTTCATCACTAATGCTCAATCAGAACTTAATCCGTTATTCATCTCATTAACTTTAACTCTGTGAGTGTGGATTCAGAGAGTGATTTAACACTGGGGGTTTTGCTGTGAACAAGTATCAGTCTCTTATGTCTGATATTAAGGACAGTGGCTCAGTGGGAAACACTGTCGCCTCACAGCGAGAAGGTTCTGGTTTGAGTCCCAGCTGAGCCAGAACGTCTTTACCCTCACACCTGAGATGTGTGAATAATCTGAATGTGTGCCTGTCGATGGATCCACGGCTGAGTTTCTTGGTATCACTGGGCTAAAATCTGGGTAGAATACTGCATTTCTGAATTATGAGAGTTTTTGACCCATCATATGACAGTACATAGAGCTGTATATGAACAATCAAATGACAGTACACAGAGCTGTATATGAACCATCATATGACAGTACACAGAGCTGTTTATGAACCATCATATGACAGTACACAGAGCTGTATATGAACCATCATATGACAGTACACAGAGCTGTATATGAACCATCATATGACAGTACACAGAGCTGTATATGAACCATCATAAGAGCTGTTTATGAACCATCATATTACAGTACATAGAGCTGTTTATGAACCATCATATGACAGTACACAGAGCTGTTTATGAACCATCATATGACAGTACACAGAGCTGTTTATGAACCATCATATGACAGTACACAGAGCTGTATATGAACCATCATAAGAGCTGTTTATGAAACATCATATTACAGTACATAGAGCTGTTTATGAACCATCATATGACAGTACACAGAGCTGTTTATGAACCATCATATGACAGTACACAGAGCTGTTTATGAACCATCATATGACAGTACAGAGCTGTTTATGAACCATCATAAGAGCTGTTTATGAACCATCATATTACAGTACATAGAGCTGTTTATGAACCATCATATGACAGTACACAGAGCTGTTTATGAACCATCATATGACAGTACACAGAGCTGTTTATGAACCATCATATGACAGTACACAGAGCTGTATATGAACCATCATATGACAGTACACAGAGCTGTATATGAACCATCATATGACAGTACACAGAGCTGTATATGAACCATCATATGACAGTACACAGAGCTGTATATGAACCATCATATGACAGTACACAGAGCAGTTTATGAACCATCATATGACAGTACACAGAGCTGTTTATGAACCATCATATGACAGTACACAGAGCTGTTTATGAACCATCATATGACAGTACACAGAGCTGTTTATGAACCATCATATGACAGTACACAGAGCTGTTTATGAACCATCATATGACAGTACACAGAGCTGTTTATGAACCATCAGTATATGAACCATCATATGACAGTACATAGAGCTGTTTATGAACCATCATATTACAGTACACAGAGCTGTTTATGAACCATCATATGACAGTACACAGAGCTGTTTATGAACCATCATATTACAGTACATAGAGCTGTTTATGAACCATCATATGACAGTACACAGAGCTGTTTATGAACCATCATATGACAGTACACAGAGCTGTTTATGAACCATCATATGACAGTACACAGAGCTGTATATGAACCTTCATATGACAGTACACAGAGCTGTATATGAACCATCATATGACGGTACACAGAGCTGTATATGAACCATCATATGACAGTACACAGAGCTGTTTATGAACCATCATATGACAGTACACAGAGCTGTATATGAACCATCATATGACGGTACACAGAGCTGTTTATGAACCATCATATGACGGTACACAGAGCTGTATATGAACCATCATATGACAGTACACAGAGCTGTATATGAACCATCATATGACAGTACACAGAGCTGTATATGAACCATCATATGACAGTACACAGAGCTATTTATGAACCATCATATGACAGTACACAGAGCTGTATATGAACCATCATATGACAGTACACAGAGCTGTATATGAACCATCATAAGAGCTGTTTATGACCCATCATATGACAGTACACAGAGCTGTATATGAACCATCATATGACAGTACACAGAGCTGTTTATGAACCATCATATGACAGTACACAGAGCTGCATATGAACCATCATATTACAGTACACAGAGCTGTATATGAACCATCATATTACAGCACACAGAGCTGCATATGAACCATCATATTACAGTATATAGAGCTGTTTATGAACCATCATATGACAGTACACAGAGCTGCATATGAACCATCATATTACAGTACATAGAGCTGTTTATGAACCATCATATGACAGTACACAGAGCTGTATATGAACCATCATATTACAGTATATAGAGCTGTTTATGAACCATCATATGACAGTACACAGAGCTGTATATGAACCATCATATTACAGTACATAGAGCTGTATATGAACCATCATATGACAGTACACAGAGCTGTATATGAACCATCATATGACAGTACACAGAGCTGTTTATGAACCATCATATGACAGTACACAGAGCTGTTTATGAACCATCATATGACAGTACACAGAGCTGTATATGAACCATCATATTACAGTACATAGAGCTGTATATGAACCATCATAAGAGCTGTTTATGACCCATCATATGACAGTACACAGAGCTGTTTATGACCCATCATATGACAGTACACAGAGCTGTTTATGAACCATCATTTTACAGTACACAGAGCTGTATATGAACCATCATTTTACAGTACACAGCTGTATATGAACCATCATATGACAGTACACAGAGCTGTATATGAACCATCATATGACAGTACACAGAGCTGTTTATGAACCATCATATGACAGTACACAGAGCTGTATGTGAACCATCATATGACAGTACACAGAGCTGTTTATGAACCATCATATGACAGTACACAGAGCTCTATGTGAACCATCATATGACAGTACACAGAGCTGTTTATTATGAACCATCATATGACAGTACACAGAGCTGTATATGAACCATCATATGACAGTACATAGAGCTGTTTATGAACCATCATATGACAGTACACAGAGCTGTATATTAACTATCATATGACAGTACACAGAGCTGTTTATGAACCATCATATGAGAGTACACAGAGCTGTTTATGAACCATCATATGACAGTACACAGAGCTGTATATGAACCATCATATGACAGTACATAGAGCTGTATATGAACCATCATATGACAGTACATAGAGCTGTTTATGAACCATCATATGACAGTACACAGAGCTGTTTATGAACCATCATATGACAGTACACAGAGCTGTATATGAACCATCATATGACAGTACACAGAGCTGTATATGAACCATCATATGACAGTACACAGAGCTGTATATGAACCATCATTTTACAGTACACAGAGCTGTATATGAACCATCATATGACAGTACATAGAGCTGTTTATGAACCATCATATGACAGTACACAGAGCTGTTTATGAACCATCATATGACAGTACATAGAGCTGTATATGAACCATCATATGACAGTACATAGAGCTGTTTATGAACCATCATATGACAGTACATAGAGCTGTATATGAACCATCATATGACAGTACACAGAGCTGTTTATGAACCATCATATGACAGTACATAGAGCTGTATATGAACCATCATATGACAGTACACAGAGCTGTTTATGAACCATCATATGACAGTACACAGAGCTGTTTATGAACCATCATATTACAGTACACAGAGCTGTTTATGAACCATCATATGACAGTACATAGAGCTGTATATGAACCATCATATGACAGTACACAGAGCTGTATATGAACCATCATATGACAGTACATAGAGCTGTTTATGAACCATCATATGACAGTACACAGAGCTGTATATGAACCATCATATGACAGTACACAGAGCTGTTTATGAACCATCATATGACAGTACACAGAGCTGTTTATGAACCATCATATGACAGTACATAGAGCTGTTTATGACCCATCATATGACAGTACACAGAGCTGTTTATGACCCATCATATGACAGTACACAGAGCTGTATATGAACCATCATAATACAGTATATAGAGCTGTTTATGAACCATCATATGACAGTACACAGAGCTGTTTATGAACCATCATATGACAGTACACAGAGCTGTTTATGAACCATCATATTACAGTACACAGAGCTGTATATGAACCATCATATGACAGTACACAGAGCTGTATATGAACCATCATATGACAGTACACAGAGCTGTTTATGAACCATCATATGACAGTACACAGAGCTGTTTATGAACCATCATATGACAGTACACAGAGCTGTATATGAACCATCATATGACAGTACATAGAGCTGTATATGAACCATCATATTACAGTACATAGAGCTGTTTATGAACCATCATATGACAGTACACAGAGCTGTTTATGAACCATCATATGACAGTACACAGAGCTGTTTATGACCCATCATATGATAGTACACAGAGCTGTATATGAACCATCATATGACAGTACACAGAGCTGTATATGAACCATCATATGACAGTACACAGAACTGTATATGAACCATCATATGACAGTACACAAAGCTGTTTATGACCCATCATATGACAGTACACAGAGCTGTATATGAACCATCATATTACAGTACATAGAGCTGTTTATGAACCATCATATGACAGTACACAGAGCTGTTTATGAACCATCATATGACAGTACAGAGCTGTTTATGAACCATCATAAGAGCTGTTTATGAACCATCATATTACAGTACATAGAGCTGTTTATGAACCATCATATGACAGTACACAGAGCTGTTTATGAACCATCATATGACAGTACACAGAGCTGTTTATGAACCATCATATGACAGTACACAGAGCTGTATATGAACCATCATATGACAGTACACAGAGCTGTATATGAACCATCATATGACAGTACACAGAGCTGTTTATGAACCATCATATGACAGTACACAGAGCTGTATATGAACCATCATATGACAGTACACAGAGCTGTATATGAACCATCATATGACAGTACACAGAGCTGTATATGAACCATCATATGACAGTACACAGAGCAGTTTATGAACCATCATATGACAGTACACAGAGCTGTTTATGAACCATCATATGACAGTACACAGAGCTGTTTATGAACCATCATATGACAGTACACAGAGCTGTTTATGAACCATCATATGACAGTACACAGAGCTGTTTATGAACCATCATATGACAGTACACAGAGCTGTTTATGAACCATCATATGACAGTACACAGAGCTGTTTATGAACCATCATATGACAGTACACAGAGCTGTTTATGAACCATCATATGACAGTACACAGAGCTGTTTATGAACCATCAGTATATGAACCATCATATGACAGTACATAGAGCTGTTTATGAACCATCATAAGAGCTGTTTATGAACCATCATATTACAGTACACAGAGCTGTTTATGAACCATCATATGACAGTACACAGAGCTGTTTATGAACCATCATATTACAGTACATAGAGCTGTTTATGAACCATCATATGACAGTACACAGAGCTGTATATGAACCATCATATGACAGTACATAGAGCTGTATATGAACCATCATATGACAGTACATAGAGCTGTTTATGAACCATCATATGACAGTACACAGAGCTGTTTATGAACCATCATATGACAGTACACAGAGCTGTATATGAACCATCATATGACAGTACACAGAGCTGTATATGAACCATCATATGACAGTACACAGAGCTGTATATGAACCATCATTTTACAGTACACAGAGCTGTATATGAACAATCATATGACAGTACATAGAGCTGTTTATGAACCATCATATGACAGTACACAGAGCTGTTTATGAACCATCATATGACAGTACACAGAGCTGTTTATGAACCATCATATGACAGTACACAGAGCTGTATATGAACCATCATATTACAGTACATAGAGCTGTATATGAACCATCATAAGAGCTGTTTATGACCCATCATATGACAGTACACAGAGCTGTTTATGACCCATCATATGACAGTACACAGAGCTGTTTATGAACCATCATTTTACAGTACACAGAGCTGTATATGAACCATCATTTTACAGTACACAGCTGTATATGAACTATCATATGACAGTACACAGAGCTGTATATGAACCATCATATGACAGTACATAGAGCTGTATATGAACCATCATATGACAGTACACAGAGCTGTATATGAACCATCAAATGACAGTACACAGAGCTGTTTATGAACCATCATATGACAGTACACAGAGCTGTATGTGAACCATCATATGACAGTACACAGAGCTGTATATGAACCATCATATGACAGTACATAGAGCTGTTTATGAACCATCATATGACAGTACACAGAGCTGTATATGAACCATCATATGACAGTACACAGAGCTGTATATTAACTATCATATGACAGTACACAGAGCTGTTTATGAACCATCATATGACAGTACACAGAGCTGTTTATGAACCATCATATGACAGTACATAGAGCTGTATATGAACCATCATATGACAGTACATAGAGCTGTTTATGAACCATCATATGACAGTACATAGAGCTGTATATGAACCATCATATGACAGTACTCAGAGCTGTATATGAACCATCATATGACAGTACATAGAGCTGTTTATGAACCATCATATGACAGTACATAGAGCTGTATATGAACCATCATATGACAGTACTCAGAGCTGTATATGAACCATCATATGACAGTACATAGAGCTGTATATGAACCATCATATGACGGTACACAGAGCTGTTTATGAACCATCATATTACTGTACACAGAGCTGTATATGAACCATCATATTACAGTACACAGAGCTGTTTATGAACCATCATATGACAGTACACAGAGCTGTTTATGACCCATCATATGACAGTACACAGAGCTGTTTATGAACCATCATATTACAGTACATAGAGCTGTATATGAACCATCATATGACAGTACACAGAGCTGTTTATGAACCATCATATTACAGTACACAGAGCTGTTTATGAACCATCATATGACAGTACACAGAGCTGTATATGAACCATCATATTACAGTACATAGAGCTGTATATGAACCATCATAAGAGCTATTTATGACCCATCATATGACAGTACACAGAGCTGTATATGAACCATCATATTACAGTACATAGAGCTGTATATGAACCATCATATGACAGTACACAGAGCTGTATATGAACCATCATATGACAGTACACAGAGCTGTTTATGAACCATCATATTACAGTACATAGAGCTGTATATGAACCATCATATGACAGTACACAGAGCTGTATATGAACCATCATATGACAGTACACAGAGCTGTATATGAACCATCATTTTACAGTACACAGAGCTGTATATGAACCATCATATGACAGTACACAGAGCTGTATATGAACCATCATTTTACAGTACACAGAGCTGTATATGAACCATCATATGACAGTACACAGAGCTGTATATGAACCATCATATTACAGTACACAGAGCTGTATATGAACCATCATATGACAGTACACAGAGCTGTATATGAACCATCATATGACAGTACACAGAGCTGTATATGAACCATCATATTACAGTACACAGAGCTGTTTATGAACCATCATATGACAGTACACAGAGCTGTTTATGAACCATCATATGACAGTACACAGAGCTGTTTATGAACCATCATATGACAGTACATAGAGCTGTATATGAACCATCATATGACAGTACATAGAGCTGTTTATGAACCATCATATGACAGTACATAGAGCTGTATATGAACCATCATATGACAGTACACAGAGCTGTTTATGAACCATCATATGACAGTACATAGAGCTGTATATGAACCATCATATGACAGTACACAGAGCTGTTTATGAACCATCATATGACAGTACACAGAGCTGTTTATGAACCATCATATTACAGTACACAGAGCTGTTTATGAACCATCATATGACAGTACACAGAGCTGTTTATGAACCATCATATGACAGTACATAGAGCTGTATATGAACCATCATATGACAGTACACAGAGCTGTATATGAACCATCATATGACAGTACATAGAGCTGTTTATGAACCATCATATGACAGTACACAGAGCTGTATATGAACCATCATATGACAGTACACAGAGCTGTTTATGAACCATCATATGACAGTACACAGAGCTGTTTATGAACCATCATATGACAGTACATAGAGCTGTTTATGACCCATCATATGACAGTACATAGAGCTGTTTATGACCCATCATATGACAGTACACAGAGCTGTATATGAACCATCATAATACAGTATATAGAGCTGTTTATGAACCATCATATGACAGTACACAGAGCTGTTTATGAACCATCATATGACAGTACACAGAGCTGTTTATGAACCATCATATTACAGTACATAGAGCTGTATATGAACCATCATATGACAGTACACAGAGCTGTTTATGACCCATCATATGACAGTACACAGAGCTGTTTATGAACCATCATATTACAGTACACAGAGCTGTTTATGAACCATCATATGACAGTACACAGAGCTGTATATGAACCATCATATTACAGTACATAGAGCTGTATATGAACCATCATAAGAGCTATTTATGACCCATCATATGACAGTACACAGAGCTGTATATGAACCATCATATTACAGTACATAGAGCTGTATATGAACCATCATATGACAGTACACAGAGCTGTATATGAACCATCATATGACAGTACACAGAGCTGTTTATGAACCATCATATTACAGTACATAGAGCTGTATATGAACCATCATATGACAGTACACAGAGCTGTTCATGAACCATAATATTACAGTACATAGAGCTGTATATGAACCATCATATGACAGTACACAGAGCTGTTTATGACCCATCATATGACAGTACACAGAGCTGTATATGAACCATCATTTTACAGTACATAGAGCTGTTTATGAACCATCATATGACAGTACACAGAGCTGTTTATGAACCATCATATGACAGTACACAGAGCTGTTTATGAACCATCATATGACAGTACATAGAGCTGTATATGAACCATCATATGACAGTACATAGAGCTGTTTATGAACCATCATATGACAGTACATAGAGCTGTATATGAACCATCATATGACAGTACACAGAGCTGTTTATGAACCATCATATGACAGTACATAGAGCTGTATATGAACCATCATATTACAGTACACAGAGCTGTTTATGAACCATCATATGACAGTACACAGAGCTGTTTATGAACCATCATATGACAGTACACAGAGCTGTTTATGACCCATCATATTACAGTACACAGAGCTGTATATGAACCATCATATGACAGTACACAGAGCTGTATATGAACCATCATATGACAGTACACAGAACTGTATATGAACCATCATATGACAGTACACAAAGCTGTTTATGACCCATCATATGACAGTACACAGAGCTGTATATGAACCATCATATTACAGTATATAGAGCTGTTTATGAACCATCAAATGACAGTACACAGAGCTGTTTATGAACCAACATATGACAGTACACAGAGCTGTTTATGACCCATCATATGACAGTACACAGAGCTGTTTATGACCCATCATATTACAGTACATAGAGCTGTATATGAACCATCATATGACAGTACACAGAGCTGTTTTTTTGACCCATCATATGACAGTACATAGAGCTGTATATGAACCATCATATGACAGTACACAGAGCTGTTTATGACCCATCATATGACAGTACACAGAGCTGTATATGAACCATCATATGACAGTACACAGAGCTGTTTATGAACCATCATATTACAGTACATAGAGCTGTATATGAACCATCATATGACAGTACACAGAGCTGTTTATGAACCATCATATGACAGTACACAGAGCTGTTTATGACCCATCATATGACAGTACACATATGACAGTACACAGAGCTGTTTATGACCCATCATATGACAGTACACAGAGCTGTTTATGACCCATCATATGACAGTACACAGAGCTGTTTATGAACCATCATATGACAGTACATAGAGCTGTTTATGACCCATCATATGACAGTACACAGAGCTGTTTATGAACCATCATATGACAATACACAGAGCTGTTTATGACCCATCATATGACAGTACATAGAGCTGTTTATGAACCATCATATGACAGTACACAGAGCTGTTTATGAACCATCATATGACAGTACACAGAGCTGTTTATGAACCATCATATGACAGTACACAGAGCTGTATATGAACCATCATTTTACAGTACACAGAGCTGTATATGAACCATCATATGACAGTACACAGAGCTGTATATGAACCATCATTTTACAGTACACAGAGCTGTATATGAACCATCATATGACAGTACACAGAGCTGTATATGAACCATCATTTTACAGTACACAGAGCTGTATATGAACCATCATATGACAGTACACAGAGCTGTATATGAACCATCATTTTACAGTACACAGAGCTGTATATGAACCATCATATGACAGTACACAGAGCTGTATATGAACCATCATTTTACAGTACACAGAGCTGTATATGAACCATCATATGACAGTACACAGAGCTGTATATGAACCATCATATTACAGTACACAGAGCTGTATATGAACCATCATATGACAGTACACAGAGCTGTATATGAACCATCATATGACAGTACACAGAGCTGTATATGAACCATCATATTACAGTACATAGAGCTGTTTATGAACCATCATATGACAGTACACAGAGCTGTTTATGAACCATCATATGACAGTACACAGAGCTGTTTATGAACCATCATATGACAGTACACAGAGCTGTATATGAACCATCATATGACAGTACACAGAGCTGTTTATGACCCATCATATGACAGTACACAGAGCTGTTTATGAACCATCAGTATATGAACCATCATATGACAGTACATAGAGCTGTTTATGAACCATCATAAGAGCTGTTTATGAACCATCATATGACAGTACACAGAGCTGTTTATGAACCATCATATGACAGTACACAGAGCTGTTTATGACCCATCATATGACAGTACACAGAGCTGTTTATGAACCATCATATGACAGTACACAGAGCTGTTTATGAACCATCATATGACAGTACACAGAGCTGTATATGAACCATAATTTTACAGTACACAGAGCTGTATATGAACCATCATATGACAGTACACAGAGATGTATATGAACCATCATTTTACAGTACACAGAGCTGTTTATGAACCATCATATGACAGTACACAGAGCTGTATATGAACCATCATATGACAGTACACAGAGCTCTATGTGAACCATCATATGACAGTACATAGAGCTGTTTATGAACCATCATATGACAGTACACAGAGCTGTTTATGAACCATCATATGACAGTACACAGAGCTGTTTATGAACCATCATATGACAGTACACAGAGCTGTATATGAACCATCATATGACAGTACATAGAGCTGTATATGAACCATCATATGACAGTACATAGAGCTGTTTATGAACCATCATATGACAGTACACAGAGCTGTTTATGAACCATCATATGACAGTACACAGAGCTGTATATGAACCATCATATGACAGTACACAGAGCTGTATATGAACCATCATATGACAGTACACAGAGCTGTATATGAACCATCATTTTACAGTACACAGAGCTGTATATGAACCATCATATGACAGTACATAGAGCTGTTTATGAACCATCATATGACAGTACACAGAGCTGTTTATGAACCATCATATGACAGTACATAGAGCTGTATATGAACCATCATATGACAGTACATAGAGCTGTTTATGAACCATCATATGACAGTACATAGAGCTGTATATGAACCATCATATGACAGTACACAGAGCTGTTTATGAACCATCATATGACAGTACACAGAGCTGTTAATGAACCATCATATGACAGTACATAGAGCTGTATATGAACCATCATATGACAGTACACAGAGCTGTATATGAACCATCATATGACAGTACATAGAGCTGTTTATGAACCATCATATGACAGTACACAGAGCTGTATATGAACCATCATATGACAGTACACAGAGCTGTTTATGAACCATCATATGACAGTACACAGAGCTGTTTATGAACCATCATATGACAGTACATAGAGCTGTTTATGACCCATCATATGACAGTACACAGAGCTGTATATGAACCATCATAATACAGTATATAGAGCTGTTTATGAACCATCATATGACAGTACACAGAGCTGTTTATGAACCATCATATGACAGTACACAGAGCTGTTTATGAACCATCATATTACAGTACACAGAGCTGTATATGAACCATCATATGACAGTACACAGAGCTGTATATGAACCATCATATGACAGTACACAGAGCTGTTTATGAACCATCATATGACAGTACACAGAGCTGTATATGAACCATCATATGACAGTACACAGAGCTGTATATGAACCATCACATGACAGTACACAGAGCTGTTTATGAACCATCATATGACAGTACACAGAGCTGTATATGAACCATCATATGACAGTACACAGAGCTGTTTATGAACCATCATATTACAGTACACAGAGCTGTATATGAACCATCATATGACAGTACACAGAGCTGTTTATGACCCATCATATGACAGTACACAGAGCTGTTTATGAACCATCATATGACAGTACACAGAGCTGTATATGAACCATCATTTTACAGTACACAGAGCTGTATATGAACCATCATATGACAGTACACAGAGCTGTATATGAACCATCATTTTACAGTACACAGAGCTGTTTATGAACCATCATATGACAGTACACAGAGCTGTTTATGAACCATCATATTACAGTACACAGAGCTGTTTATGAACCATCATATGACAGTACACAGAGCTGTATATGAACCATCATATTACAGTACATAGAGCTGTATATGAACCATCATAAGAGCTATTTTTGACCCATCATATGACAGTACACAGAGCTGTATATGAACCATCATATTACAGTACATAGAGCTGTATATGAACCATCATATGACAGTACACAGAGCTGTATATGAACCATCATATGACAGTACACAGAGCTGTTTATGAACCATCATATTACAGTACATAGAGCTGTATATGAACCATCATATGACAGTACACAGAGCTGTTTATGACCCATCATATGACAGTACACAGAGCTGTTCATGAACCATCATATTACAGTACATAGAGCTGTATATGAACCATCATATGACAGTACACAGAGCTGTTTATGACCCATCATATGACAGTACACAGAGCTGTATATGAACCATCAGTATATGAACCATCATATGACAGTACACAGAGCTCTATGTGAACCATCATATGACAGTACACAGAGCTGTTTATTATGAACCATCATATGACAGTACACAGAGCTGTATATGAACCATCATATGACAGTACACAGAGCTGTATATGAACCATCATATGACAGTACATAGAGCTGTTTATGAACCATCATATGACAGTACACAGAGCTGTATATGAACCATCATATGACAGTACATAGAGCTGTATATGAACCATCATATGACAGTACATAGAGCTGTTTATGAACCATCATATGACAGTACACAGAGCTGTATATGAACCATCATATGACAGTACATAGAGCTGTATATGAACCATCATATGACAGTACATAGAGCTGTTTATGAACCATCATATGACAGTACATAGAGCTGTTTATGAACCATCATATGACAGTACACAGAGCTGTTTATGAACCATCATATGACAGTACACAGAGCTGTTTATGAACCATCATATGACAGTACACAGAGCTGTATATGAACCATCATATGACAGTACATAGAGCTGTATATGAACCATCATATGACAGTACATAGAGCTGTTTATGAACCATCATATGACAGTACACAGAGCTGTTTATGAACCATCATATGACAGTACACAGAGCTGTATATGAACCATCATATGACAGTACACAGAGCTGTATATGAACCATCATTTTACAGTACACAGAGCTGTATATGAACCATCATATGACAGTACATAGAGCTGTATATGAACCATCATATGACAGTACATAGAGCTGTTTATGAACCATCATATGACAGTACATAGAGCTGTATATGAACCATCATATGACAGTACACAGAGCTGTTTATGAACCATCATATGACAGTACATAGAGCTGTATATGAACCATCATATGACAGTACACAGAGCTGTTTATGAACCATCATATGACAGTACACAGAGCTGTTTATGAACCATCATATTACAGTACACAGAGCTGTTTATGAACCATCATATGACAGTACACAGAGCTGTTTATGAACCATCATATGACAGTACATAGAGCTGTATATGAACCATCATATGACAGTACACAGAGCTGTATATGAACCATCATATGACAGTACATAGAGCTGTTTATGAACCATCATATGACAGTACACAGAGCTGTATATGAACCATCATATGACAGTACACAGAGCTGTTTATGAACCATCATATGACAGTACACAGAGCTGTTTATGAACCATCATATGACAGTACATAGAGCTGTTTATGACCCATCATATGACAGTACATAGAGCTGTTTATGACCCATCATATGACAGTACACAGAGCTGTATATGAACCATCATAATACAGTATATAGAGCTGTTTATGAACCATCATATGACAGTACACAGAGCTGTTTATGAACCATCATATGACAGTACACAGAGCTGTTTATGAACCATCATATTACAGTACACAGAGCTGTATATGAACCATCATATGACAGTACACAGAGCTGTATATGAACCATCATATGACAGTACACAGAGCTGTTTATGAACCATCATATGACAGTACATAGAGCTGTATATGAACCATCATATGACAGTACATAGAGCTGTTTATGAACCATCATATGACAGTACGTAGAGCTGTATATGAACCATCATATGACAGTACACAGAGCTGTTTATGAACCATCATATGACAGTACATAGAGCTGTATATGAACCATCATATGACAGTACACAGAGCTGTTTATGAACCATCATATGACAGTACACAGAGCTGTTTATGAACCATCATATTACAGTACACAGAGCTGTTTATGAACCATCATATGACAGTACACAGAGCTGTTTATGAACCATCATATGACAGTACATAGAGCTGTATATGAACCATCATATGACAGTACACAGAGCTGTATATGAACCATCATATGACAGTACATAGAGCTGTTTATGAACCATCATATGACAGTACACAGAGCTGTTTATGAACCATCATATGACAGTACACAGAGCTGTTTATGAACCATCATATGACAGTACATAGAGCTGTTTATGACCCATCATATGACAGTACATAGAGCTGTTTATGACCCATCATATGACAGTACACAGAGCTGTATATGAACCATCATAATACAGTATATAGAGCTGTTTATGAACCATCATATGACAGTACACAGAGCTGTTTATGAACCATCATATGACAGTACACAGAGCTGTTTATGAACCATCATATTACAGTACACAGAGCTGTATATGAACCATCATATGACAGTACACAGAGCTGTATATGAACCATCATATGACAGTACACAGAGCTGTTTATGAACCATCATATGACAGTACACAGAGCTGTATATGAACCATCATATGACAGTACACAGAGCTGTATATGAACCATCATATGACAGTACACAGAGCTGTTTATGAACCATCATATGACAGTACACAGAGCTGTATATGAACCATCATATGACAGTACACAGAGCTGTTTATGAACCATCATATTACAGTACACAGAGCTGTATATGAACCATCATATGACAGTACACAGAGCTGTTTATGACCCATCATATGACAGTACACAGAGCTGTTTATGAACCATCATATTACAGTACACAGAGCTGTATATGAACCATCATATTACAGTACACAGAGCTGTTTATGAACCATCATATGACAGTACACAGAGCTGTTTATGACCCATCATATGACAGTACACAGAGCTGTTTATGAACCATCATATTACAGTACATAGAGCTGTATATGAACCATCATATGACAGTACACAGAGCTGTTTATGACCCATCATATGACAGTACACAGAGCTGTTTATGAACCATCATATTACAGTACACAGAGCTGTTTATGAACCATCATATGACAGTACACAGAGCTGTATATGAACCATCATATTACAGTACATAGAGCTGTATATGAACCATCATAAGAGCTATTTTTGACCCATCATATGACAGTACACAGAGCTGTATATGAACCATCATATTACAGTACATAGAGCTGTATATGAACCATCATATGACAGTACACAGAGCTGTTTATGACCCATCATATGACAGTACACAGAGCTGTTCATGAACCATCATATTACAGTACATAGAGCTGTTTATGAACCATCATATGACAGTACACAGAGCTGTTTATGACCCATCATATGACAGTACACAGAGCTGTATATGAACCATCATTTTACAGTACATAGAGCTGTTTATGAACCATCATATGACAGTACACAGAGCTGTTTATGAACCATCATATGACAGTACACAGAGCTGTTTATGAACCATCATATTACAGTACACAGAGCTGTTTATGAACCATCATATGACAGTACACAGAGCTGTTTATGAACCATCATATGACAGTACACAGAGCTGTTTATGACCCATCATATTACAGTACACAGAGCTGTATATGAACCATCATATGACAGTACACAGAGCTGTTTATGAACCATCATATGACAGTACACAGAGCTGTTTATGACCCATCATATTACAGTACACAGAGCTGTATATGAACCATCATATGACAGTACACAGAGCTGTATATGAACCATCATATGACAGTACACAGAACTGTATATGAACCATCATATGACAGTACACAAAGCTGTTTATGACCCATCATATGACAGTACACAGAGCTGTATATGAACCATCATATTACAGTATATAGAGCTGTTTATGAACCATCAAATGACAGTACACAGAGCTGTTTATGAACCAACATATGACAGTACACAGAGCTGTTTATGACCCATCATATGACAGTACACAGAGCTGTTTATGACCCATCATATTTCAGTACATAGAGCTGTATATGAACCATCATATGACAGTACACAGAGCTGTTTATGAACCATCATATGACAGTACACAGAGCTGTTTATGAACCATCATATACAGTACATAGAGCTGTATATGAACCATCATATGACAGTACACAGAGCTGTTTATGACCCATCATATGACAGTACATAGAGCTGTATATGAACCATCATATGACAGTACACAGAGCTGTATATGAACCATCATATGACAGTACACAGAGCTGTTTCCAGAACCATCATATTACAGTACATAGAGCTGTATATGAACCATCATATGACAGTACACAGAGCTGTTTATGAACCATCATATGACAGTACACAGAGCTGTTTATGAACCATCATATTACAGTACACAGAGCTGTTTATGAACCATCATATGACAGTACACAGAGCTGTTTATGAACCATCATATGACAGTACACAGAGCTGTATATGAACCATCATATGACAGTACATAGAGCTGTATATGAACCATCATATTACAGTACATAGAGCTGTTTATGAACCATCATATGACAGTACACAGAGCTGTTTATGAACCATCATATGACAGTACACAGAGCTGTTTATGACCCATCATATGACAGTACACAGAGCTGTATATGAACCATCATATGACAGTACACAGAACTGTATATGAACCATCATATGACAGTACACAAAGCTGTTTATGACCCATCATATGACAGTACACAGAGCTGTATATGAACCATCATATTACAGTATATAGAGCTGTTTATGAACCATCAAATGACAGTACACAGAGCTGTTTATGAACCATCATATGACAGTACACAGAGCTGTTTATGACCCATCATATGACAGTACACAGAGCTGTTTATGACCCATCACATTACAGTACATAGAGCTGTATATGAACCATCATATGACAGTACACAGAGCTGTTTATGAACCATCATATGACAGTACACAGAGCTGTTTATGAACCATCATATTACAGTACACAGAGCTGTTTATGAACCACCATATGACAGTACACAGAGCTGTTTATGAACCATCATATGACAGTACACAGAGCTGTTTATGAACCATCATATGACAGTACACAGAGCTGTTTATGACCCATCATATGACAGTACACAGAGCTGTTTATGAACCATCATATTACAGTACACAGAGCTGTTTATGAACCACCATATGACAGTACACAGAGCTGTTTATGAACCATCATATGACAGTACACAGAGCTGTATATGAACCATCATATTACAGTACATAGAGCTGTATATGAACCATCATAAGAGCTGTTTATGACCCATCATATGACAGTACACAGAGCTGTATATGAACCATCATATGACAGTACACAGAGCTGTTTATGAACCACCATATGACAGTACACAGAGCTGTTTATGAACCATCATATGACAGTACACAGAGCTGTATATGAACCATCATATTACAGTACATAGAGCTGTATATGAACCATCATAAGAGCTGTTTATGACCCATCATATGACAGTACACAGAGCTGTATATGAACCATCATATTACAGTACACAGAGCTGTTCATGAACCATCATATGACAGTACACAGAGCTGTATATGAACCATCATATTACAGTACACAGAGCTGTTTATGAACCATCATATGACAGTACACAGAGCTGTTTATGAACCATCATATGACAGTACACAGAGCTGTATATGAACCATCATATTACAGTACATAGAGCTGTATATGAACCATCATAAGAGCTGTTTATGACCCATCATATGACAGTACACAGAGCTGTTTATGAACCATCATATTACAGTACACAGAGCTGTTTATGAACCATCATATGACAGTACACAGAGCTGTATATGAACCATCATATTACAGTACATAGAGCTGTATATGAACCATCATAAGAGCTGTTTATGACCCATCATATGACAGTACACAGAGCTGTTTATGAACCATCATATGACAGTACACAGAGCTGTATATGAACCATCATATAACAGTACACAGAGCTGTTTATGAACCATCATATTACAGTACATAGAGCTGTTTATGAACCATTATATGACAGTACATAGAGCTGTATATGAACCATCATATGACAGTACACAGAGCTGTTTATGAACCATCATATGACAGTACACAGAGCTGTTTATGAACCATCATATGACAGTACACAGAGCTGTATATGAACCATCATATTACAGTACATAGAGCTGTATATGAACCATCATAAGAGCTGTTTATGACCCATCATATGACAGTACACAGAGCTGTATATGAACCATCATATTACAGTACACAGAGCTGTTCATGAACCATCATATGACAGTACACAGAGCTGTTTATGAACCATCATATGACAGTACACAGAGCTGTTTATGAACCATCATATGACAGTACACAGAGCTGTATATGAACCATCATATGACAGTACATAGAGCTGTATATGAACCATCATATTACAGTACATAGAGCTGTTTATGAACCATCATATGACAGTACACAGAGCTGTTTATGAACCATCATATGACAGTACACAGAGCTGTTTATGACCCATCATATGACAGTACACAGAGCTGTATATGAACCATCATATGACAGTACACAGAGCTGTATATGAACCATCATATGACAGTACACAGAACTGTATATGAACCATCATATGACAGTACATAAAGCTGTTTATGACCCATCATATGACAGTACACAGAGCTGTATATGAACCATCATATTACAGTATATAGAGCTGTTTATGAACCATCAAATGACAGTACACAGAGCTGTTTATGAATCATCATATGACAGTACACAGAGCTGTTTATGAACCATTATATGACAGTACACAGAGCTGTATATGAACCATCATTTTACAGTACACAGAGCTGTTTATGAACCATCATATGACAGTACACAGAGCTGTTTATGACCCATCATATGACAGTACACAGAGCTGTTTATGACCCATCATATTACATTACATAGAGCTGTATATGAACCATCATATGACAGTACACAGAGCTGTTTATGAACCATCATATGACAGTACACAGAGCTGTATATGAACCATCATATTACAGTACATAGAGCTGTATATGAACCATCATAAGAGCTGTTTATGACCCATCATATGACAGTACACAGAGCTGTATATGAACCATCATATGACAGTACACAGAGCTGTTTATGAACCATCATATGACAGTACACAGAGCTGTTTATGAACCATCATATGACAGTACACAGAGCTGTATATGAACCATCATATTACAGTACATAGAGCTGTATATGAACCATCATAAGAGCTGTTTATGACCCATCATATGACAGTACACAGAGCTGTATATGAACCATCATATGACAGTACACAGAGCTGTTTATGAACCATCATATGACAGTACACAGAGCTGTTTATGAACCATCATATGACAGTACACAGAGCTGTATATGAACCATCATATGACAGTACACAGAGCTGTTTATGAACCATCATATTACAGTACATAGAGCTGTTTATGAATCATCATATGACAGTACACAGAGCTGTTTATGAACCATTATATGACAGTACACAGAGCTGTATATGAACCATCATTTTACAGTACACAGAGCTGTTTATGAACCATCATATGACAGTACACAGAGCTGTTTTTTTGACCCATCATATGACAGTACACAGAGCTGTTTTTTTGACCCATCATATGACAGTACATAGAGCTGTATATGAACCATCATATGACAGTACACAGAGCTGTTTATGACCCATCATATGACAGTACACAGAGCTGTATATGAACCATCATATGACAGTACACAGAGCTGTTTATGAACCATCATATTACAGTACATAGAGCTGTATATGAACCATCATATGACAGTACACAGAGCTGTATATGAACCATCATAAGAGCTGTTTATGAACCATCATATGACAGTACACAGAGCTCTTTATGAACCATCATATGACAGTACACAGAGCTGTATATGAACCATCATTTTACAGTACACAGAGCTGTTTATGAACCATCATATGACAGTACACAGAGCTGTTTTTTTGACCCATCATATGACAGTACACAGAGCTGTTTATGAACCATCATATTACAGTACATAGAGCTGTATATGAACCATCATATGACAGTACACAGAGCTGTTTATGAACCATCATATGACAGTACACAGAGCTGTTTATGACCCATCATATGACAGTACACATATGACAGTACACAGAGCTGTTTATGACCCATCATATGACAGTACACAGAGCTGTTTATGACCCATCATATGACAGTACACAGAGCTGTTTATGAACCATCATATGACAGTACATAGAGCTGTATATGAACCATCATATGACAGTACATAGAGCTGTATATGAACCATCATATGACAGTACACAGAGCTGTATATGAACCATCATATGACAGTACACAGAGCTGTATATGAACCATCATATGACAGTACATAGAGCTGTTTATGAACCATCATATGACAGTACATAGAGCTGTATATGAACCATCATATGACAGTACACAGAGCTGTTTATGAACCATCATATGACAGTACATAGAGCTGTATATGAACCATCATATGACAGTACACAGAGCTGTTTATGACCCATCATATGACAGTACATAGAGCTGTATATGAACCATCATATGACAGTACACAGAGCTGTTTATGAACCATCATATGACAGTACACAGAGCTGTTTATGAACCATCATATACAGTACATAGAGCTGTATATGAACCATCATATGACAGTACACAGAGCTGTTTATGAACCATCATATGACAATACACAGAGCTGTTTATGAACCATCATATGACAGTACACAGAGCTGTATATGAACCATCATATTACAGTACATAGAGCTGTATATGAACCATCATAAGAGCTGTTTATGACCCATCATATGACAGTACACAGAGCTGTATATGAACCATCATATTACAGTACACAGAGCTGTTCATGAACCATCATATGACAGTACACAGAGCTGTATATGAACCATCATATGACAGTACATAGAGCTGTTTATGAACCATCATATGACAGTACATAGAGCTGTATATGAACCATCATATGACAGTACACAGAGCTGTTTATGAACCATCATATGACAGTACACAGAGCTGTTTATGAACCATCATATTACAGTACACAGAGCTGTTTATGAACCATCATATGACAGTACACAGAGCTGTTTATGAACCATCATATGACAGTACACAGAGCTGTATATGAACCATCATATGACAGTACATAGAGCTGTATATGAACCATCATATTACAGTACATAGAGCTGTTTATGAACCATCATATGACAGTACACAGAGCTGTTTATGAACCATCATATGACAGTACACAGAGCTGTTTATGACCCATCATATGACAGTACACAGAGCTGTATATGAACCATCATATGACAGTACACAGAGCTGTATATGAACCATCATATGACAGTACACAGAACTGTATATGAACCATCATATGACAGTACACAAAGCTGTTTATGACCCATCATATGACAGTACACAGAGCTGTATATGAACCATCATATTACAGTATATAGAGCTGTTTATGAACCATCAAATGACAGTACACAGAGCTGTTTATGAACCATCATATGACAGTACACAGAGCTGTTTATGACCCATCATATGACAGTACACAGAGCTGTTTATGACCCATCACATTACAGTACATAGAGCTGTATATGAACCATCATATGACAGTACACAGAGCTGTTTATGAACCATCATATGACAGTACACAGAGCTGTTTATGAACCATCATATTACAGTACACAGAGCTGTTTATGAACCACCATATGACAGTACACAGAGCTGTTTATGAACCATCATATGACAGTACACAGAGCTGTTTATGAACCATCATATGACAGTACACAGAGCTGTTTATGACCCATCATATGACAGTACACAGAGCTGTTTATGAACCATCATATTACAGTACACAGAGCTGTTTATGAACCACCATATGACAGTACACAGAGCTGTTTATGAACCATCATATACAGTACACAGAGCTGTATATGAACCATCATATTACAGTACATAGAGCTGTATATGAACCATCATAAGAGCTGTTTATGACCCATCATATGACAGTACACAGAGCTGTATATGAACCATCATATGACAGTACACAGAGCTGTTTATGAACCACCATATGACAGTACACAGAGCTGTTTATGAACCATCATATGACAGTACACAGAGCTGTATATGAATCATCATATTACAGTACATAGAGCTGTATATGAACCATCATAAGAGCTGTTTATGACCCATCATATGACAGTACACAGAGCTGTTTATGAACCATCATATGACAGTACATAGAGCTGTATATGAACCATCATATGACAGTACACAGAGCTGTTTATGAACCATCATATGACAGTACACAGAGCTGTTTATGAACCATCATATTACAGTACACAGAGCTGTTTATGAACCATCATATGACAGTACACAGAGCTGTTTATGAACCATCATATGACAGTACACAGAGCTGTATATGAACCATCATATGACAGTACATAGAGCTGTATATGAACCATCATATTACAGTACATAGAGCTGTTTATGAACCATCATATGACAGTACACAGAGCTGTTTATGAACCATCATATGACAGTACACAGAGCTGTTTATGACCCATCATATGACAGTACACAGAGCTGTATATGAACCATCATATGACAGTACACAGAGCTGTATATGAACCATCATATGACAGTACACAGAACTGTATATGAACCATCATATGACAGTACACAAAGCTGTTTATGACCCATCATATGACAGTACACAGAGCTGTATATGAACCATCATATTACAGTATATAGAGCTGTTTATGAACCATCAAATGACAGTACACAGAGCTGTTTATGAACCATCATATGACAGTACACAGAGCTGTTTATGACCCATCATATGACAGTACACAGAGCTGTTTATGACCCATCATATTACAGTACATAGAGCTGTATATGAACCATCATATGACAGTACACAGAGCTGTTTATGAACCATCATATGACAGTACACAGAGCTGTTTATGAACCATCATATGACAGTACACAGAGCTGTATATGAACCATCATATTACAGTACATAGAGCTGTATATGAACCATCATAAGAGCTGTTTATGACCCATCATATGACAGTACACAGAGCTGTATATGAACCATCATATGACAGTACACAGAGCTGTTTATGAACCATCATATGACAGTACACAGAGCTGTTTATGAACCATCATATGACAGTACACAGAGCTGTATATGAACCATCAGATTACAGTACATAGAGCTGTATATGAACCATCATAAGAGCTGTTTATGACCCATCATATGACAGTACACAGAGCTGTATATGAACCATCATATGACAGTACACAGAGCTGTTTATGAACCATCATATGACAGTACACAGAGCTGTTTATGAACCATCATATGACAGTACACAGAGCTGTATATGAACCATCATATGACAGTACACAGAGCTGTTTATGAACCATCATATTACAGTACATAGAGCTGTTTATGAATCATCATATGACAGTACACAGAGCTGTTTATGAACCATCATATGACAGTACACAGAGCTGTATATGAACCATCATTTTACAGTACACAGAGCTGTTTATGAACCATCATATGACAGTACACAGAGCTGTTTTTTTGACCCATCATATGACAGTACACAGAGCTGTTTATGAACCATCATATTACAGTACATAGAGCTGTATATGAACCATCATATGACAGTACACAGAGCTGTTTATGAACCATCATATGACAGTACACAGAGCTGTTTATGACCCATCATATGACAGTACACATATGACAGTACACAGAGCTGTTTATGACCCATCATATGACAGTACACAGAGCTGTTTATGACCCATCATATGACAGTACACAGAGCTGTTTATGAACCATCATATGACAGTACATAGAGCTGTTTATGACCCATCATATGACAGTACATAGAGCTGTTTATGAACCATCATATTACAGTACATAGAGCTGTTTATGAACCATCATATGACAGTACACAGAGCTGTTTATGAACCATCATATGACAATACACAGAGCTGTTTATGACCCATCATATGACAGTACATAGAGCTGTTTATGAACCATCATATGACAGTACACAGAGCTGTTTATGAACCATCATATGACAGTACACAGAGCTGTATATGAACCATCATTTTACAGTACACAGAGCTGTATATGAACCATCATATGACAGTACACAGAGCTGTATATGAACCATCATTTTACAGTACACAGAGCTGTTTATGACCCATCATATGACAGTACACAGAGCTGTTTATGAACCATCAGTATATGAACCATCATATGACAGTACATAGAGCTGTTTATGAACCATCATAAGAGCTGTTTATGAACCATCATATGACAGTACACAGAGCTGTTTATGACCCATCATATGACAGTACACAGAGCTGTTTATGAACCATCATATGACAGTACACAGAGCTGTTTATGACCCATCATATGACAGTACACAGAGCTGTTTATGAACCATCATATGACAGTACACAGAGCTGTTTATGAACCATCATATGACAGTACACAGAGCTGTATATGAACCATCATATTACAGTACATAGAGCTGTTTATGAATCATCATATGACAGTACACAGAGCTGTTTATGAACCATCATATGACAGTACACAGAGCTGTTTATGACCCATCATATGACAGTACACAGAGCTGTTTATGAACCATCATATGACAGTACACAGAGCTGTTTATGAACCATCATATGACAGTACACAGAGCTGTATATGAACCATCATATTACAGTACATAGAGCTGTTTATGAATCATCATATGACAGTACACAGAGCTGTTTATGAACCATCATTTTACAGTACACAGAGCTGTTTATGACCCATCATATGACAGTACACAGAGCTGTTTATGAACCATCAGTATATGAACCATCATATGACAGTACATAGAGCTGTTTATGAACCATCATAAGAGCTGTTTATGAACCATCATATGACAGTACACAGAGCTGTTTATGACCCATCATATGACAGTACACAGAGCTGTTTATGAACCATCATATGACAGTACACAGAGCTGTTTATGACCCATCATATGACAGTACACAGAGCTGTTTATGAACCATCATATGACAGTACACAGAGCTGTTTATGAACCATCATATGACAGTACACAGAGCTGTATATGAACCATCATATTACAGTACATAGAGCTGTTTATGAATCATCATATGACAGTACACAGAGCTGTTTATGAACCATCATATGACAGTACACAGAGCTGTTTATGACCCATCATATGACAGTACACAGAGCTGTATATGAACCATCATATGACAGTACACAGAGCTGTATATGAACCATCATATGACAGTACACAGAACTGTATATGAACCATCATATGACAGTACACAAAGCTGTTTATGACCCATCATATGACAGTACACAGAGCTGTTTATGAACCATCATATGACAGTACACAGAGCTGTTTATGAACCATCATATGACAGTACACAGAGCTGTTTATGAATCATCATATGACAGTACACAGAGCTGTATATGAACCATAATTTTACAGTACACAGAGCTGTATATGACCCATCATATGACAGTACACAGAGCTGTATATGAACCATCATATGACAGTACACAGAGCTGTATATGAACCATCATATGACAGTACACAGAGCTGTTTATGAACCATCATATGACAGTACACAGAGCTGTTTATGACCCATCATATGACAGTACACAGAGCTGTTTATGACCCATCATATTACAGTACATAGAGCTGTATATGAACCATCATATGACAGTACACAGAGCTGTTTATGAACCATCATATGACAGTACACAGAGCTGTTTATGACCCATCATATGACAGTACACAGAGCTGTTTATGAACCATCATATTACAGTACACAGAGCTGTTTATGAACCATCATATGACAGTACACAGAGCTGTATATGAACCATCATATTACAGTACATAGAGCTGTATATGAACCATCATAAGAGCTGTTTATGACCCATCATATGACAGTACACAGAGCTGTATATGAACCATCATATGACAGTACACAGAGCTGTTTATGAACCACCATATGACAGTACACAGAGCTGTTTATGAACCATCATATGACAGTACACAGAGCTGTATATGAACCATCATATTACAGTACATAGAGCTGTATATGAACCATCATAAGAGCTGTTTATGACCCATCATATGACAGTACACAGAGCTGTTTATGAACCATCATATGACAGTACACAGAGCTGTATATGAACCATCATATAACAGTACACAGAGCTGTTTATGAACCATCATATTACAGTACATAGAGCTGTTTATGAACCATCATATGACAGTACATAGAGCTGTATATGAACCATCATATGACAGTACACAGAGCTGTTTATGAACCATCATATGACAGTACACAGAGCTGTTTATGAACCATCATATGACAGTACACAGAGCTGTATATGAACCATCATATTACAGTACATAGAGCTGTATATGAACCATCATAAGAGCTGTTTATGACCCATCATATGACAGTACACAGAGCTGTATATGAACCATCATATGACAGTACATAGAGCTGTATATGAACCATCATATGACAGTACATAGAGCTGTATATGAACCATCATATGACAGTACACAGAGCTGTATATGAACCATCATATGACAGTACACAGAGCTGTATATGAACCATCATATGACAGTACATAGAGCTGTTTATGAACCATCATATGACAGTACATAGAGCTGTATATGAACCATCATATGACAGTACACAGAGCTGTTTATGAACCATCATATGACAGTACATAGAGCTGTATATGAACCATCATATGACAGTACACAGAGCTGTTTATGACCCATCATATGACAGTACACAGAGCTGTTTATGAACCATCATATGACAGTACACAGAGCTGTATATGAACCATCATATGACAGTACATAGAGCTGTTTATGAACCATCATATGACAGTACATAGAGCTGTATATGAACCATCATATGACAGTACACAGAGCTGTTTATGAACCATCATATGACAGTACACAGAGCTGTTTATGAACCATCATATTACAGTACACAGAGCTGTTTATGAACCATCATATGACAGTACACAGAGCTGTTTATGAACCATCATATGACAGTACACAGAGCTGTATATGAACCATCATTTTACAGTACACAGAGCTGTATATGAACCATCATATGACAGTACACAGAGCTGTATATGAACCATCATTTTACAGTACACAGAGCTGTTTATGACCCATCATATGACAGTACACAGAGCTGTTTATGAACCATCAGTATATGAACCATCATATGACAGTACATAGAGCTGTTTATGAACCATCATAAGAGCTGTTTATGAACCATCATATGACAGTACACAGAGCTGTTTATGACCCATCATATGACAGTACACAGAGCTGTTTATGAACCATCATATGACAGTACACAGAGCTGTTTATGACCCATCATATGACAGTACACAGAGCTGTTTATGAACCATCATATGACAGTACACAGAGCTGTTTATGAACCATCATATGACAGTACACAGAGCTGTTTATGAATCATCATATGACAGTACACAGAGCTGTATATGAACCATAATTTTACAGTACACAGAGCTGTATATGAACCATCATTTTACAGTACACAGAGCTGTTTATGAACCATCATATGACAGTACACAGAGCTGTATATGAACCATCATATGACAGTACACAGAGCTGTATATGAACCATCATATGACAGTACACAGAGCTGTATATGAACCATCATATTACAGTACATAGAGCTGTTTATGAATCATCATATGACAGTACACAGAGCTGTTTATGAACCATCATATGACAGTACACAGAGCTGTTTATGACCCATCATATGACAGTACACAGAGCTGTATATGAACCATCATATGACAGTACACAGAGCTGTATATGAACCATCATATGACAGTACACAGAACTGTATATGAACCATCATATGACAGTACACAAAGCTGTTTATGACCCATCATATGACAGTACACAGAGCTGTTTATGAACCATCATATGACAGTACACAGAGCTGTTTATGAACCATCATATGACAGTACACAGAGCTGTTTATGAATCATCATATGACAGTACACAGAGCTGTTTATGAATCATCATATGACAGTACACAGAGCTGTATATGAACCATAATTTTACAGTACACAGAGCTGTATATGACCCATCATATGACAGTACACAGAGCTGTTTATGAACCATCATATTACAGTACATAGAGCTGTATATGAACCATCATATGACAGTACACAGAGCTGTTTATGAACCATCATATGACAGTACACAGAGCTGTTTATGACCCATCATATGACAGTACACATATGACAGTACACAGAGCTGTTTATGACCCATCATATGACAGTACACAGAGCTGTTTATGACCCATCATATGACAGTACACAGAGCTGTTTATGAACCATCATATGACAGTACATAGAGCTGTATATGAACCATCATATGACAGTACATAGAGCTGTATATGAACCATCATATGACAGTACACAGAGCTGTATATGAACCATCATATGACAGTACACAGAGCTGTATATGAACCATCATATGACAGTACATAGAGCTGTTTATGAACCATCATATGACAGTACATAGAGCTGTATATGAACCATCATATGACAGTACACAGAGCTGTTTATGAACCATCATATGACAGTACATAGAGCTGTATATGAACCATCATATGACAGTACACAGAGCTGTTTATGACCCATCATATGACAGTACATAGAGCTGTATATGAACCATCATATGACAGTACACAGAGCTGTTTATGAACCATCATATGACAGTACACAGAGCTGTTTATGAACCATCATATACAGTACATAGAGCTGTATATGAACCATCATATGACAGTACACAGAGCTGTTTATGAACCATCATATGACAATACACAGAGCTGTTTATGAACCATCATATGACAGTACACAGAGCTGTATATGAACCATCATATTACAGTACATAGAGCTGTATATGAACCATCATAAGAGCTGTTTATGACCCATCATATGACAGTACACAGAGCTGTATATGAACCATCATATTACAGTACACAGAGCTGTTCATGAACCATCATATGACAGTACACAGAGCTGTATATGAACCATCATATGACAGTACATAGAGCTGTTTATGAACCATCATATGACAGTACATAGAGCTGTATATGAACCATCATATGACAGTACACAGAGCTGTTTATGAACCATCATATGACAGTACACAGAGCTGTTTATGAACCATCATATTACAGTACACAGAGCTGTTTATGAACCATCATATGACAGTACACAGAGCTGTTTATGAACCATCATATGACAGTACACAGAGCTGTATATGAACCATCATATGACAGTACATAGAGCTGTATATGAACCATCATATTACAGTACATA
This sequence comes from Abramis brama, assembly GCF_963993115.1. Lineage (NCBI taxonomy): Eukaryota > Metazoa > Chordata > Actinopteri > Cypriniformes > Leuciscidae > Abramis > Abramis brama. The sequence continues at coordinate 18,913,943 of NC_139974.1, read as the reverse complement.
GAGCTGTTTATGAACCATCATATGACAGTACACAGAGCTGTTTATGAACCATCATATGACAGTACACAGAGCTGTTTATGACCCATCATATGACAGTACACAGAGCTGTATATGAACCATCATATGACAGTACACAGAGCTGTATATGAACCATCATATGACAGTACACAGAACTGTATATGAACCATCATATGACAGTACACAAAGCTGTTTATGACCCATCATATGACAGTACACAGAGCTGTATATGAACCATCATATTACAGTATATAGAGCTGTTTATGAACCATCAAATGACAGTACACAGAGCTGTTTATGAACCATCATATGACAGTACACAGAGCTGTTTATGACCCATCATATGACAGTACACAGAGCTGTTTATGACCCATCACATTACAGTACATAGAGCTGTATATGAACCATCATATGACAGTACACAGAGCTGTTTATGAACCATCATATGACAGTACACAGAGCTGTTTATGAACCATCATATTACAGTACACAGAGCTGTTTATGAACCACCATATGACAGTACACAGAGCTGTTTATGAACCATCATATGACAGTACACAGAGCTGTTTATGAACCATCATATGACAGTACACAGAGCTGTTTATGACCCATCATATGACAGTACACAGAGCTGTTTATGAACCATCATATTACAGTACACAGAGCTGTTTATGAACCACCATATGACAGTACACAGAGCTGTTTATGAACCATCATATACAGTACACAGAGCTGTATATGAACCATCATATTACAGTACATAGAGCTGTATATGAACCATCATAAGAGCTGTTTATGACCCATCATATGACAGTACACAGAGCTGTATATGAACCATCATATGACAGTACACAGAGCTGTTTATGAACCACCATATGACAGTACACAGAGCTGTTTATGAACCATCATATGACAGTACACAGAGCTGTATATGAATCATCATATTACAGTACATAGAGCTGTATATGAACCATCATAAGAGCTGTTTATGACCCATCATATGACAGTACACAGAGCTGTTTATGAACCATCATATGACAGTACATAGAGCTGTATATGAACCATCATATGACAGTACACAGAGCTGTTTATGAACCATCATATGACAGTACACAGAGCTGTTTATGAACCATCATATTACAGTACACAGAGCTGTTTATGAACCATCATATGACAGTACACAGAGCTGTTTATGAACCATCATATGACAGTACACAGAGCTGTATATGAACCATCATATGACAGTACATAGAGCTGTATATGAACCATCATATTACAGTACATAGAGCTGTTTATGAACCATCATATGACAGTACACAGAGCTGTTTATGAACCATCATATGACAGTACACAGAGCTGTTTATGACCCATCATATGACAGTACACAGAGCTGTATATGAACCATCATATGACAGTACACAGAGCTGTATATGAACCATCATATGACAGTACACAGAACTGTATATGAACCATCATATGACAGTACACAAAGCTGTTTATGACCCATCATATGACAGTACACAGAGCTGTATATGAACCATCATATTACAGTATATAGAGCTGTTTATGAACCATCAAATGACAGTACACAGAGCTGTTTATGAACCATCATATGACAGTACACAGAGCTGTTTATGACCCATCATATGACAGTACACAGAGCTGTTTATGACCCATCATATTACAGTACATAGAGCTGTATATGAACCATCATATGACAGTACACAGAGCTGTTTATGAACCATCATATGACAGTACACAGAGCTGTTTATGAACCATCATATGACAGTACACAGAGCTGTATATGAACCATCATATTACAGTACATAGAGCTGTATATGAACCATCATAAGAGCTGTTTATGACCCATCATATGACAGTACACAGAGCTGTATATGAACCATCATATGACAGTACACAGAGCTGTTTATGAACCATCATATGACAGTACACAGAGCTGTTTATGAACCATCATATGACAGTACACAGAGCTGTATATGAACCATCAGATTACAGTACATAGAGCTGTATATGAACCATCATAAGAGCTGTTTATGACCCATCATATGACAGTACACAGAGCTGTATATGAACCATCATATGACAGTACACAGAGCTGTTTATGAACCATCATATGACAGTACACAGAGCTGTTTATGAACCATCATATGACAGTACACAGAGCTGTATATGAACCATCATATGACAGTACACAGAGCTGTTTATGAACCATCATATTACAGTACATAGAGCTGTTTATGAATCATCATATGACAGTACACAGAGCTGTTTATGAACCATCATATGACAGTACACAGAGCTGTATATGAACCATCATTTTACAGTACACAGAGCTGTTTATGAACCATCATATGACAGTACACAGAGCTGTTTTTTTGACCCATCATATGACAGTACACAGAGCTGTTTATGAACCATCATATTACAGTACATAGAGCTGTATATGAACCATCATATGACAGTACACAGAGCTGTTTATGAACCATCATATGACAGTACACAGAGCTGTTTATGACCCATCATATGACAGTACACATATGACAGTACACAGAGCTGTTTATGACCCATCATATGACAGTACACAGAGCTGTTTATGACCCATCATATGACAGTACACAGAGCTGTTTATGAACCATCATATGACAGTACATAGAGCTGTTTATGACCCATCATATGACAGTACATAGAGCTGTTTATGAACCATCATATTACAGTACATAGAGCTGTTTATGAACCATCATATGACAGTACACAGAGCTGTTTATGAACCATCATATGACAATACACAGAGCTGTTTATGACCCATCATATGACAGTACATAGAGCTGTTTATGAACCATCATATGACAGTACACAGAGCTGTTTATGAACCATCATATGACAGTACACAGAGCTGTATATGAACCATCATTTTACAGTACACAGAGCTGTATATGAACCATCATATGACAGTACACAGAGCTGTATATGAACCATCATTTTACAGTACACAGAGCTGTTTATGACCCATCATATGACAGTACACAGAGCTGTTTATGAACCATCAGTATATGAACCATCATATGACAGTACATAGAGCTGTTTATGAACCATCATAAGAGCTGTTTATGAACCATCATATGACAGTACACAGAGCTGTTTATGACCCATCATATGACAGTACACAGAGCTGTTTATGAACCATCATATGACAGTACACAGAGCTGTTTATGACCCATCATATGACAGTACACAGAGCTGTTTATGAACCATCATATGACAGTACACAGAGCTGTTTATGAACCATCATATGACAGTACACAGAGCTGTATATGAACCATCATATTACAGTACATAGAGCTGTTTATGAATCATCATATGACAGTACACAGAGCTGTTTATGAACCATCATATGACAGTACACAGAGCTGTTTATGACCCATCATATGACAGTACACAGAGCTGTTTATGAACCATCATATGACAGTACACAGAGCTGTTTATGAACCATCATATGACAGTACACAGAGCTGTATATGAACCATCATATTACAGTACATAGAGCTGTTTATGAATCATCATATGACAGTACACAGAGCTGTTTATGAACCATCATTTTACAGTACACAGAGCTGTTTATGACCCATCATATGACAGTACACAGAGCTGTTTATGAACCATCAGTATATGAACCATCATATGACAGTACATAGAGCTGTTTATGAACCATCATAAGAGCTGTTTATGAACCATCATATGACAGTACACAGAGCTGTTTATGACCCATCATATGACAGTACACAGAGCTGTTTATGAACCATCATATGACAGTACACAGAGCTGTTTATGACCCATCATATGACAGTACACAGAGCTGTTTATGAACCATCATATGACAGTACACAGAGCTGTTTATGAACCATCATATGACAGTACACAGAGCTGTATATGAACCATCATATTACAGTACATAGAGCTGTTTATGAATCATCATATGACAGTACACAGAGCTGTTTATGAACCATCATATGACAGTACACAGAGCTGTTTATGACCCATCATATGACAGTACACAGAGCTGTATATGAACCATCATATGACAGTACACAGAGCTGTATATGAACCATCATATGACAGTACACAGAACTGTATATGAACCATCATATGACAGTACACAAAGCTGTTTATGACCCATCATATGACAGTACACAGAGCTGTTTATGAACCATCATATGACAGTACACAGAGCTGTTTATGAACCATCATATGACAGTACACAGAGCTGTTTATGAATCATCATATGACAGTACACAGAGCTGTATATGAACCATAATTTTACAGTACACAGAGCTGTATATGACCCATCATATGACAGTACACAGAGCTGTATATGAACCATCATATGACAGTACACAGAGCTGTATATGAACCATCATATGACAGTACACAGAGCTGTTTATGAACCATCATATGACAGTACACAGAGCTGTTTATGACCCATCATATGACAGTACACAGAGCTGTTTATGACCCATCATATTACAGTACATAGAGCTGTATATGAACCATCATATGACAGTACACAGAGCTGTTTATGAACCATCATATGACAGTACACAGAGCTGTTTATGACCCATCATATGACAGTACACAGAGCTGTTTATGAACCATCATATTACAGTACACAGAGCTGTTTATGAACCATCATATGACAGTACACAGAGCTGTATATGAACCATCATATTACAGTACATAGAGCTGTATATGAACCATCATAAGAGCTGTTTATGACCCATCATATGACAGTACACAGAGCTGTATATGAACCATCATATGACAGTACACAGAGCTGTTTATGAACCACCATATGACAGTACACAGAGCTGTTTATGAACCATCATATGACAGTACACAGAGCTGTATATGAACCATCATATTACAGTACATAGAGCTGTATATGAACCATCATAAGAGCTGTTTATGACCCATCATATGACAGTACACAGAGCTGTTTATGAACCATCATATGACAGTACACAGAGCTGTATATGAACCATCATATAACAGTACACAGAGCTGTTTATGAACCATCATATTACAGTACATAGAGCTGTTTATGAACCATCATATGACAGTACATAGAGCTGTATATGAACCATCATATGACAGTACACAGAGCTGTTTATGAACCATCATATGACAGTACACAGAGCTGTTTATGAACCATCATATGACAGTACACAGAGCTGTATATGAACCATCATATTACAGTACATAGAGCTGTATATGAACCATCATAAGAGCTGTTTATGACCCATCATATGACAGTACACAGAGCTGTATATGAACCATCATATGACAGTACATAGAGCTGTATATGAACCATCATATGACAGTACATAGAGCTGTATATGAACCATCATATGACAGTACACAGAGCTGTATATGAACCATCATATGACAGTACACAGAGCTGTATATGAACCATCATATGACAGTACATAGAGCTGTTTATGAACCATCATATGACAGTACATAGAGCTGTATATGAACCATCATATGACAGTACACAGAGCTGTTTATGAACCATCATATGACAGTACATAGAGCTGTATATGAACCATCATATGACAGTACACAGAGCTGTTTATGACCCATCATATGACAGTACACAGAGCTGTTTATGAACCATCATATGACAGTACACAGAGCTGTATATGAACCATCATATGACAGTACATAGAGCTGTTTATGAACCATCATATGACAGTACATAGAGCTGTATATGAACCATCATATGACAGTACACAGAGCTGTTTATGAACCATCATATGACAGTACACAGAGCTGTTTATGAACCATCATATTACAGTACACAGAGCTGTTTATGAACCATCATATGACAGTACACAGAGCTGTTTATGAACCATCATATGACAGTACACAGAGCTGTATATGAACCATCATTTTACAGTACACAGAGCTGTATATGAACCATCATATGACAGTACACAGAGCTGTATATGAACCATCATTTTACAGTACACAGAGCTGTTTATGACCCATCATATGACAGTACACAGAGCTGTTTATGAACCATCAGTATATGAACCATCATATGACAGTACATAGAGCTGTTTATGAACCATCATAAGAGCTGTTTATGAACCATCATATGACAGTACACAGAGCTGTTTATGACCCATCATATGACAGTACACAGAGCTGTTTATGAACCATCATATGACAGTACACAGAGCTGTTTATGACCCATCATATGACAGTACACAGAGCTGTTTATGAACCATCATATGACAGTACACAGAGCTGTTTATGAACCATCATATGACAGTACACAGAGCTGTTTATGAATCATCATATGACAGTACACAGAGCTGTATATGAACCATAATTTTACAGTACACAGAGCTGTATATGAACCATCATTTTACAGTACACAGAGCTGTTTATGAACCATCATATGACAGTACACAGAGCTGTATATGAACCATCATATGACAGTACACAGAGCTGTATATGAACCATCATATGACAGTACACAGAGCTGTATATGAACCATCATATGACAGTACACAGAGCTGTATATGAACCATCATATTACAGTACATAGAGCTGTTTATGAATCATCATATGACAGTACACAGAGCTGTTTATGAACCATCATATGACAGTACACAGAGCTGTTTATGACCCATCATATGACAGTACACAGAGCTGTATATGAACCATCATATGACAGTACACAGAGCTGTATATGAACCATCATATGACAGTACACAGAACTGTATATGAACCATCATATGACAGTACACAAAGCTGTTTATGACCCATCATATGACAGTACACAGAGCTGTTTATGAACCATCATATGACAGTACACAGAGCTGTTTATGAACCATCATATGACAGTACACAGAGCTGTTTATGAATCATCATATGACAGTACACAGAGCTGTATATGAACCATAATTTTACAGTACACAGAGCTGTATATGACCCATCATATGACAGTACACAGAGCTGTATATGAACCATCATATGACAGTACACAGAGCTGTATATGAACCATCATATGACAGTACACAGAGCTGTTTATGAACCATCATATGACAGTACACAGAGCTGTTTATGACCCATCATATGACAGTACACAGAGCTGTTTATGACCCATCATATTACAGTACATAGAGCTGTATATGAACCATCATATGACAGTACACAGAGCTGTTTATGAACCATCATATGACAGTACACAGAGCTGTTTATGACCCATCATATTACAGTACATAGAGCTGTATATGAACCATCATAAGAGCTGTTTATGACCCATCATATGACAGTACACAGAGCTGTATATGAACCATCATATGACAGTACACAGAGCTGTTTATGAACCACCATATGACAGTACACAGAGCTGTTTATGAACCATCATATGACAGTACACAGAGCTGTATATGAACCATCATATTACAGTACATAGAGCTGTATATGAACCATCATAAGAGCTGTTTATGACCCATCATATGACAGTACACAGAGCTGTTTATGAACCATCATATGACAGTACACAGAGCTGTATATGAACCATCATATTACAGTACATAGAGCTGTTTATGAACCATCATATTACAGTACATAGAGCTGTTTATGAACCATCATATGACAGTACATAGAGCTGTATATGAACCATCATATGACAGTACACAGAGCTGTTTATGAACCATCATATGACAGTACACAGAGCTGTTTATGAACCATCATATGACAGTACACAGAGCTGTATATGAACCATCATAAGAGCTGTTTATGACCCATCATATGACAGTACACAGAGCTGTATATGAACCATCATATGACAGTACATAGAGCTGTATATGAACCATCATATGACAGTACATAGAGCTGTTTATGAACCATCATATGACAGTACATAGAGCTGTATATGAACCATCATATGACAGTACATAGAGCTGTTTATGAACCATCATATGACAGTACATAGAGCTGTATATGAACCATCATATGACAGTACACAGAGCTGTTTATGACCCATCATATGACAGTACACAGAGCTGTTTATGAACCATCATATGACAGTACACAGAGCTGTATATGAACCATCATATGACAGTACATAGAGCTGTTTATGAACCATCATATGACAGTACATAGAGCTGTATATGAACCATCATATGACAGTACACAGAGCTGTTTATGAACCATCATATGACAGTACACAGAGCTGTTTATGAACCATCATAACAGTACACAGAGCTGTTTATGAACCATCATATGACAGTACACAGAGCTGTTTATGAACCATCATATGACAGTACACAGAGCTGTATATGAACCATCATATGACAGTACATAGAGCTGTATATGAACCATCATATTACAGTACATAGAGCTGTTTATGAACCATCATATGACAGTACACAGAGCTGTTTATGAACCATCATATGACAGTACACAGAGCTGTTTATGACCCATCATATGACAGTACACAGAGCTGTATATGAACCCATCATATGACAGTACACAGAGCTGTATATGAACCATCATATGACAGTACACAGAACTGTATATGAACCATCATATGACAGTACACAAGAGCTGTTTATGACCCATCATATGACAGTACACAGAGCTGTATATGAACCATAATATTACAGTATATAGAGCTGTTTATGAACCATCAAATGACAGTACACAGAGCTGTTTATGAACCATCATATGACAGTACACAGAGCTGTTTATGACCCATCATATGACAGTACACAGAGCTGTTTATGACCCATCATATTACAGTACATAGAGCTGTATATGAACCATCATATGACAGTACACAGAGCTGTTTATGAACCATCATATGACAGTACACTAGAGCTGTTTATGAACCATCATATGACAGTACACAGAGCTGTATATGAACCATCATATGACAGTACACAGAGCTGTTTATGAACCATCATATGACAGTACATAGAGCTGTTTATGAACCATCATATGACAGTACACAGAGCTGTTTATGAACCATCATATGACAGTACACAGAGCTGTATATGAACCATCATATTACAGTACATAGAGCTGTATATGAACCATCATAAGAGCTGTTTATGACCCATCATATGACAGTACACAGAGCTGTATATGAACCATCATATGACAGTACACAGAGCTGTTTATGAACCATCATATGACAGTACACAGAGCTGTTTATGAACCATCATATGACAGTACACAGAGCTGTTTATGAACCATCATATTACAGTACACAGAGCTGTATATGAACCATCATATGACAGTACACAGAGCTGTATATGAACCATCATATGACAGTACACAGAGCTGTTTATGAACCATCATATGACAGTACATAGAGCTGTATATGAACCATCATATGACAGTACACAGAGCTGTTTATGACCCATCATATGACAGTACACAGAGCTGTTTATGAACCATCATATGACAGTACACAGAGCTGTATATGAACCATCATATGACAGTACATAGAGCTGTTTATGAACCATCATATGACAGTACATAGAGCTGTATATGAACCATCATATGACAGTACACAGAGCTGTTTATGAACCATCATATGACAGTACACAGAGCTGTTTATGAACCATCATATTACAGTACACAGAGCTGTTTATGAACCATCATATGACAGTACACAGAGCTGTTTATGAACCATCATATGACAGTACACAGAGCTGTATATGAACCATCATTTTACAGTACACAGAGCTGTATATGAACCATCATATGACAGTACACAGAGCTGTATATGAACCATCATTTTACAGTACACAGAGCTGTTTATGACCCATCATATGACAGTACACAGAGCTGTTTATGAACCATCAGTATATGAACCATCATATGACAGTACATAGAGCTGTTTATGAACCATCATAAGAGCTGTTTATGAACCATCATATGACAGTACACAGAGCTGTTTATGACCCATCATATGACAGTACACAGAGCTGTTTATGAACCATCATATGACAGTACACAGAGCTGTTTATGACCCATCATATGACAGTACACAGAGCTGTTTATGAACCATCATATGACAGTACACAGAGCTGTTTATGAACCATCATATGACAGTACACAGAGCTGTTTATGAATCATCATATGACAGTACACAGAGCTGTATATGAACCATAATTTTACAGTACACAGAGCTGTATATGAACCATCATTTTACAGTACACAGAGCTGTTTATGAACCATCATATGACAGTACACAGAGCTGTATATGAACCATCATATGACAGTACACAGAGCTGTATATGAACCATCATATGACAGTACACAGAGCTGTATATGAACCATCATATGACAGTACACAGAGCTGTATATGAACCATCATATTACAGTACATAGAGCTGTTTATGAATCATCATATGACAGTACACAGAGCTGTTTATGAACCATCATATGACAGTACACAGAGCTGTTTATGACCCATCATATGACAGTACACAGAGCTGTATATGAACCATCATATGACAGTACACAGAGCTGTATATGAACCATCATATGACAGTACACAGAACTGTATATGAACCATCATATGACAGTACACAAAGCTGTTTATGACCCATCATATGACAGTACACAGAGCTGTTTATGAACCATCATATGACAGTACACAGAGCTGTTTATGAACCATCATATGACAGTACACAGAGCTGTTTATGAATCATCATATGACAGTACACAGAGCTGTATATGAACCATCATTTTACAGTACACAGAGCTGTATATGACCCATCATATGACAGTACACAGAGCTGTATATGAACCATCATATGACAGTACACAGAGCTGTATATGAACCATCATATGACAGTACACAGAGCTGTTTATGAACCATCATATGACAGTACACAGAGCTGTTTATGACCCATCATATGACAGTACACAGAGCTGTTTATGACCCATCATATTACAGTACATAGAGCTGTATATGAACCATCATATGACAGTACACAGAGCTGTTTATGAACCATCATATGACAGTACACAGAGCTGTTTATGACCCATCATATTACAGTACATAGAGCTGTATATGAACCATCATAAGAGCTGTTTATGACCCATCATATGACAGTACACAGAGCTGTATATGAACCATCATATGACAGTACACAGAGCTGTTTATGAACCACATATGACAGTACACAGAGCTGTTTATGAACCATCATATGACAGTACACAGAGCTGTATATGAACCATCATATTACAGTACATAGAGCTGTATATGAACCATCATTAAGAGCTGTTTATGACCCATCATATGACAGTACACAGAGCTGTTTATGAACCATCATATGACAGTACACAGAGCTGTATATGAACCATCATATTACAGTACATAGAGCTGTTTATGAACCATCATATTACAGTACATAGAGCTGTTTATGAACCATCATATGACAGTACATAGAGCTGTATATGAACCATCATATGACAGTACACAGAGCTGTTTATGAACCATCATATGACAGTACACAGAGCTGTTTATGAACCATCATATGACAGTACACAGAGCTGTATATGAACCATCATAAGAGCTGTTTATGACCCATCATATGACAGTACACAGAGCTGTATATGAACCATCATATGACAGTACATAGAGCTGTATATGAACCATCATATGACAGTACATAGAGCTGTTTATGAACCATCATATGACAGTACATAGAGCTGTATATGAACCATCATATGACAGTACATAGAGCTGTTTATGAACCATCATATGACAGTACATAGAGCTGTATATGAACCATCATATGACAGTACACAGAGCTGTTTATGACCATCATATGACAGTACACAGAGCTGTTTATGAACCATCATATGACAGTACACAGAGCTGTATATGAACCATCATATGACAGTACATAGAGCTGTTTATGAACCATCATATGACAGTACATAGAGCTGTATATGAACCATCATATGACAGTACACAGAGCTGTTTATGAACCATCATATGACAGTACACAGAGCTGTTTATGAACCATCATATTACAGTACACAGAGCTGTTTATGAACCATCATATGACAGTACACAGAGCTGTTTATGAACCATCATATGACAGTACACAGAGCTGTATATGAACCATCATATGACAGTACATAGAGCTGTATATGAACCATCATATTACAGTACATAGAGCTGTTTATGAACCATCATATGACAGTACACAGAGCTGTTTATGAACCATCATATGACAGTACACAGAGCTGTTTATGACCCATCATATGACAGTACACAGAGCTGTATATGAACCATCATATGACAGTACACAGAGCTGTATATGAACCATCATATGACAGTACACAGAACTGTATATGAACCATCATATGACAGTACACAAAGCTGTTTATGACCCATCATATGACAGTACACAGAGCTGTATATGAACCATAATATTACAGTATATAGAGCTGTTTATGAACCATCAAATGACAGTACACAGAGCTGTTTATGAACCATCATATGACAGTACACAGAGCTGTTTATGACCCATCATATGACAGTACACAGAGCTGTTTATGACCCATCATATTACAGTACATAGAGCTGTATATGAACCATCATATGACAGTACACAGAGCTGTTTATGAACCATCATATGACAGTACATAGAGCTGTTTATGAACCATCATATGACAGTACACAGAGCTGTATATGAACCATCATATGACAGTACACAGAGCTGTTTATGAACCATCATATGACAGTACATAGAGCTGTTTATGAACCATCATATGACAGTACACAGAGCTGTTTATGAACCATCATATGACAGTACACAGAGCTGTATATGAACCATCATATTACAGTACATAGAGCTGTATATGAACCATCATAAGAGCTGTTTATGACCCATCATATGACAGTACACAGAGCTGTATATGAACCATCATATGACAGTACACAGAGCTGTTTATGAACCATCATATGACAGTACACAGAGCTGTTTATGAACCATCATATGACAGTACACAGAGCTGTATATGAACCATCATATTACAGTACATAGAGCTGTATATGAACCATCATAAGAGCTGTTTATGACCCATCATATGACAGTACACAGAGCTGTATATGAACCATCATATTACAGTACATAGAGCTGTTTATGAACCATCATATGACAGTACACAGAGCTGTATATGAACCATCATATGACAGTACACAGAGCTGTATATGAACCATCATATGACAGTACACAGAGCTGTTTATGAACCATCATATTACAGTACATAGAGCTGTTTATGAATCATCATATGACAGTACACAGAGCTGTTTATGAACCATTATATGACAGTACACAGAGCTGTATATGAACCATCATTTTACAGTACACAGAGCTGTTTATGAACCATCATATGACAGTACACAGAGCTGTTTATGACCCATCATATGACAGTACACAGAGCTGTATATGAACCATCATATGACAGTACACAGAGCTGTTTATGAACCATCATATTACAGTACATAGAGCTGTATATGAACCATCATATGACAGTACACAGAGCTGTATATGAACCATCATAAGAGCTGTTTATGAACCATCATATGACAGTACACAGAGCTGTTTATGAACCATCATATGACAGTACACAGAGCTGTATATGAACCATCATTTTACAGTACACAGAGCTGTTTATGAACCATCATATGACAGTACACAGAGCTGTTTTTTTGACCCATCATATGACAGTACACAGAGCTGTTTTTTTGACCCATCATATGACAGTACACAGAGCTGTTTATGACCCATCATATGACAGTACACAGAGCTGTTTATGACCCATCATATGACAGTACACAGAGCTGTATATGAACCATCATATGACAGTACACAGAGCTGTTTATGAACCATCATATTACAGTACATAGAGCTGTATATGAACCATCATATGACAGTACACAGAGCTGTTTATGAACCATCATATGACAGTACACAGAGCTGTTTATGACCCATCATATGACAGTACACATATGACAGTACACAGAGCTGTTTATGACCCATCATATGACAGTACACAGAGCTGTTTATGACCCATCATATGACAGTACACAGAGCTGTATATGAACCATAATTTTACAGTACACAGAGCTGTATATGAATCATCATATGACAGTACACAGAGCTGTATATGAACCATAATTTTACAGTACACAGAGCTGTATATGAACCATCATATGACAGTACACAGAGCTGTATATGAACCATAATTTTACAGTACACAGAGCTGTATATGAACCATCATATGACAGTACACAGAGCTGTATATGAACCATCATATGACAGTACACAGAGCTGTATATGAACCATCATATGACAGTACACAGAGCTGTATATGAACCATCATATTACAGTACATAGAGCTGTTTATGAATCATCATATGACAGTACACAGAGCTGTTTATGAACCATCATATGACAGTACACAGAGCTGTATATGAACCATCATATGACAGTACACAGAGCTGTATATGAACCATCATATGACAGTACACAGAGCTGTATATGAACCATCATATGACAGTACACAGAGCTGTATATGAACCATCATATTACAGTACATAGAGCTGTTTATGAATCATCATATGACAGTACACAGAGCTGTTTATGACCCATCATATGACAGTACATAGAGCTGTATATGAACCATCATATGACAGTACACAGAGCTGTTTATGAACCATCATATAACAGTACACAGAGCTGTTTATGAACCATCATATTACAGTACATAGAGCTGTTTATGAACCATCATATGACAGTACATAGAGCTGTATATGAACCATCATATGACAGTACACAGAGCTGTTTATGAACCATCATATGACAGTACACAGAGCTGTTTATGAACCATCATATGACAGTACACAGAGCTGTATATGAACCATCATATTACAGTACATAGAGCTGTATATGAACCATCATAAGAGCTGTTTATGACCCATCATATGACAGTACACAGAGCTGTATATGAACCATCATATGACAGTACATAGAGCTGTATATGAACCATCATATGACAGTACATAGAGCTGTATATGAACCATCATATGACAGTACACAGAGCTGTATATGAACCATCATATGACAGTACACAGAGCTGTATATGAACCATCATATGACAGTACATAGAGCTGTTTATGAACCATCATATGACAGTACATAGAGCTGTATATGAACCATCATATGACAGTACACAGAGCTGTTTATGAACCATCATATGACAGTACATAGAGCTGTATATGAACCATCATATGACAGTACACAGAGCTGTTTATGACCCATCATATGACAGTACACAGAGCTGTTTATGAACCATCATATGACAGTACACAGAGCTGTATATGAACCATCATATGACAGTACATAGAGCTGTTTATGAACCATCATATGACAGTACATAGAGCTGTATATGAACCATCATATGACAGTACACAGAGCTGTTTATGAACCATCATATGACAGTACACAGAGCTGTTTATGAACCATCATATTACAGTACACAGAGCTGTTTATGAACCATCATATGACAGTACACAGAGCTGTTTATGAACCATCATATGACAGTACACAGAGCTGTATATGAACCATCATTTTACAGTACACAGAGCTGTATATGAACCATCATATGACAGTACACAGAGCTGTATATGAACCATCATTTTACAGTACACAGAGCTGTTTATGACCCATCATATGACAGTACACAGAGCTGTTTATGAACCATCAGTATATGAACCATCATATGACAGTACATAGAGCTGTTTATGAACCATCATATGACAGTACACAGAGCTGTTTATGACCCATCATATGACAGTACACAGAGCTGTTTATGAACCATCATATGACAGTACACAGAGCTGTTTATGAACCATCATATGACAGTACACAGAGCTGTTTATGAATCATCATATGACAGTACACAGAGCTGTATATGAACCATAATTTTACAGTACACAGAGCTGTATATGAACCATCATTTTACAGTACACAGAGCTGTTTATGAACCATCATATGACAGTACACAGAGCTGTATATGAACCATCATATGACAGTACACAGAGCTGTATATGAACCATCATATGACAGTACACAGAGCTGTATATGAACCATCATATGACAGTACACAGAGCTGTATATGAACCATCATATTACAGTACATAGAGCTGTTTATGAATCATCATATGACAGTACACAGAGCTGTTTATGAACCATCATATGACAGTACACAGAGCTGTTTATGACCCATCATATGACAGTACACAGAGCTGTATATGAACCATCATATGACAGTACACAGAGCTGTATATGAACCATCATATGACAGTACACAGAACTGTATATGAACCATCATATGACAGTACACAAAGCTGTTTATGACCCATCATATGACAGTACACAGAGCTGTTTATGAACCATCATATGACAGTACACAGAGCTGTTTATGAACCATCATATGACAGTACACAGAGCTGTTTATGAATCATCATATGACAGTACACAGAGCTGTATATGAACCATAATTTTACAGTACACAGAGCTGTATATGACCCATCATATGACAGTACACAGAGCTGTATATGAACCATCATATGACAGTACACAGAGCTGTATATGAACCATCATATGACAGTACACAGAGCTGTTTATGAACCATCATATGACAGTACACAGAGCTGTTTATGACCCATCATATGACAGTACACAGAGCTGTTTATGACCCATCATATTACAGTACATAGAGCTGTATATGAACCATCATATGACAGTACACAGAGCTGTTTATGAACCATCATATGACAGTACACAGAGCTGTTTATGACCCATCATATGACAGTACACAGAGCTGTTTATGAACCATCATATTACAGTACACAGAGCTGTTTATGAACCATCATATGACAGTACACAGAGCTGTATATGAACCATCATATTACAGTACATAGAGCTGTATATGAACCATCATAAGAGCTGTTTATGACCCATCATATGACAGTACACAGAGCTGTATATGAACCATCATATGACAGTACACAGAGCTGTTTATGAACCACCATATGACAGTACACAGAGCTGTTTATGAACCATCATATGACAGTACACAGAGCTGTATATGAACCATCATATTACAGTACATAGAGCTGTATATGAACCATCATAAGAGCTGTTTATGACCCATCATATGACAGTACACAGAGCTGTTTATGAACCATCATATGACAGTACACAGAGCTGTATATGAACCATCATATAACAGTACACAGAGCTGTTTATGAACCATCATATTACAGTACATAGAGCTGTTTATGAACCATCATATGACAGTACATAGAGCTGTATATGAACCATCATATGACAGTACACAGAGCTGTTTATGAACCATCATATGACAGTACACAGAGCTGTTTATGAACCATCATATGACAGTACACAGAGCTGTATATGAACCATCATATTACAGTACATAGAGCTGTATATGAACCATCATAAGAGCTGTTTATGACCCATCATATGACAGTACACAGAGCTGTATATGAACCATCATATGACAGTACATAGAGCTGTATATGAACCATCATATGACAGTACATAGAGCTGTATATGAACCATCATATGACAGTACACAGAGCTGTATATGAACCATCATATGACAGTACATAGAGCTGTTTATGAACCATCATATGACAGTACATAGAGCTGTATATGAACCATCATATGACAGTACACAGAGCTGTTTATGAACCATCATATGACAGTACATAGAGCTGTATATGAACCATCATATGACAGTACACAGAGCTGTTTATGACCCATCATATGACAGTACACAGAGCTGTTTATGAACCATCATATGACAGTACACAGAGCTGTATATGAACCATCATATGACAGTACATAGAGCTGTTTATGAACCATCATATGACAGTACATAGAGCTGTATATGAACCATCATATGACAGTACACAGAGCTGTTTATGAACCATCATATGACAGTACACAGAGCTGTTTATGAACCATCATATTACAGTACACAGAGCTGTTTATGAACCATCATATGACAGTACACAGAGCTGTTTATGAACCATCATATGACAGTACACAGAGCTGTATATGAACCATCATATGACAGTACATAGAGCTGTATATGAACCATCATATTACAGTACATAGAGCTGTTTATGAACCATCATATGACAGTACACAGAGCTGTTTATGAACCATCATATGACAGTACACAGAGCTGTTTATGACCCATCATATGACAGTACACAGAGCTGTATATGACCCATCATATGACAGTACACAGAGCTGTTTATGACCCATCATATTACAGTACATAGAGCTGTATATGAACCATCATATGACAGTACATAGAGCTGTTTATGAACCATCATATGACAGTACACAGAGCTGTATATGAACCATAATATTACAGTATATAGAGCTGTTTATGAACCATCAAATGACAGTACACAGAGCTGTTTATGAACCATCATATGACAGTACACAGAGCTGTTTATGACCCATCATATGACAGTACACAGAGCTGTTTATGACCCATCATATTACAGTACATAGAGCTGTATATGAACCATCATATGACAGTACACAGAGCTGTTTATGAACCATCATATGACAGTACATAGAGCTGTTTATGAACCATCATATGACAGTACACAGAGCTGTTTATGAACCATCATATGACAGTACACAGAGCTGTATATGAACCATCATATTACAGTACATAGAGCTGTATATGAACCATCATAAGAGCTGTTTATGACCCATCATATGACAGTACACAGAGCTGTATATGAACCATCATATGACAGTACACAGAGCTGTTTATGAACCATCATATGACAGTACACAGAGCTGTTTATGAACCATCATATGACAGTACACAGAGCTGTATATGAACCATCATATTACAGTACATAGAGCTGTATATGAACCATCATAAGAGCTGTTTATGACCCATCATATGACAGTACACAGAGCTGTATATGAACCATCATATTACAGTACATAGAGCTGTTTATGAACCATCATATGACAGTACACAGAGCTGTATATGAACCATCATATGACAGTACACAGAGCTGTTTATGAACCATCATATGACAGTACACAGAGCTGTATATGAACCATCATATGACAGTACACAGAGCTGTTTATGAACCATCATATTACAGTACATAGAGCTGTTTATGAATCATCATATGACAGTACACAGAGCTGTTTATGAACCATTATATGACAGTACACAGAGCTGTATATGAACCATCATTTTACAGTACACAGAGCTGTTTATGAACCATCATATGACAGTACACAGAGCTGTTTTTTTGACCCATCATATGACAGTACACAGAGCTGTTTTTTTTGACCCATCATATGACAGTACATAGAGCTGTATATGAACCATCATATGACAGTACACAGAGCTGTTTATGACCCATCATATGACAGTACACAGAGCTGTATATGAACCATCATATGACAGTACACAGAGCTGTTTATGAACCATCATATTACAGTACATAGAGCTGTATATGAACCATCATATGACAGTACACAGAGCTGTATATGAACCATCATAAGAGCTGTTTATGAACCATCATATGACAGTACACAGAGCTGTTTATGAACCATCATATGACAGTACACAGAGCTGTATATGAACCATCATTTTACAGTACACAGAGCTGTTTATGAACCATCATATGACAGTACACAGAGCTGTTTTTTTGACCCATCATATGACAGTACACAGAGCTGTTTTTTTGACCCATCATATGACAGTACACAGAGCTGTTTATGACCCATCATATGACAGTACACAGAGCTGTTTATGACCCATCATATGACAGTACACAGAGCTGTATATGAACCATCATATGACAGTACACAGAGCTGTTTATGAACCATCATATTACAGTACATAGAGCTGTATATGAACCATCATATGACAGTACACAGAGCTGTTTATGAACCATCATATGACAGTACACAGAGCTGTTTATGACCCATCATATGACAGTACACATATGACAGTACACAGAGCTGTTTATGACCCATCATATGACAGTACACAGAGCTGTTTATGACCCATCATATGACAGTACACAGAGCTGTATATGAACCATAATTTTACAGTACACAGAGCTGTATATGAATCATCATATGACAGTACACAGAGCTGTATATGAACCATAATTTTACAGTACACAGAGCTGTATATGAACCATCATATGACAGTACACAGAGCTGTATATGAACCATAATTTTACAGTACACAGAGCTGTATATGAACCATCATATGACAGTACACAGAGCTGTATATGAACCATCATATGACAGTACACAGAGCTGTATATGAACCATCATATGACAGTACACAGAGCTGTATATGAACCATCATATTACAGTACATAGAGCTGTTTATGAATCATCATATGACAGTACACAGAGCTGTTTATGAACCATCATATGACAGTACACAGAGCTGTATATGAACCATCATATGACAGTACACAGAGCTGTTTATGACCCATCATATGACAGTACATAGAGCTGTATATGAACCATCATATGACAGTACACAGAGCTGTTTATGACCCATCATATGACAGTACACAGAGCTGTTTATGAACCATCAGTATATGAACCATCATATGACAGTACATAGAGCTGTTTATGAACCATCATAAGAGCTGTTTATGAACCATCATATTACAGTACACAGAGCTGTTTATGAACCATCATATGACAGTACACAGAGCTGTTTATGACCCATCATATGACAGTACACAGAGCTGTTTATGAACCATCATATGACAGTACACAGAGCTGTTTATGAACCATCATATGACAGTACACAGAGCTGTTTATGAACCATCATATGACAGTACACAGAGCTGTATATGAACCATCATTTTACAGTACACAGAGCTGTATATGAACCATCATATGACAGTACACAGAGCTGTATATGAACCATCATATTACAGTACACAGAGCTGTATATGAACCATCATATGACAGTACACAGAGCTGTATATGAACCATCATATGACAGTACACAGAGCTGTATATGAACCATCATATGACAGTACATAGAGCTGTTTATGAATCATCATATGACAGTACACAGAGCTGTATATGAACCATCATATTACAATACACAGAGCTGTTTATGAACCATCATATGACAGTACACAGAGCTGTATATGAACCATCATAAGAGCTGTTTATGACCCATCATATGACAGTACACAGAGCTGTATATGAACCATCATATGACAGTACATAGAGCTGTTTATGAACCATCATATGACAGTATATTTTGCTGTTTATGAACCATCATATGACAGTACACAGAGCTGTATATGAACCATCATTTTACAGTACACAGAGCTGTATATGAACCATCATAAGAGCTGTTTATGACCCATCATATGACAGTACACAGAGCTGTATATGAACCATCATATGACAGTACATAGAGCTGTTTATGAACCATCATATGACAGTATATTTTGCTGTTTATGAACCATCATATGACAGTACACAGAGCTGTATATGAACCATCATTTTACAGTACACAGAGCTGTATATGAACCATCATAAGAGCTGTTTATGACCCATCATATGACAGTACACAGAGCTGTATATGAACCATCATATGACAGTACATAGAGCTGTTTATGAACCATCATATGACAGTATATTTTGCTGTATATGAACCATCATTTTACAGTACACAGAGCTGTTTATGAACCATCATATGACAGTACACAGAGCTGTATATGAACCATCATATGACAGTACACAGAGCTGTATATGAACCATCATATTACAGTACACAGAGCTGTATATGAACCATCATATGACAGTACACAGAGCTGTATATGAACCATCATATGACAGTACACAGAGCTGTATATGAACCATCATATGACAGTACACAGAGCTGTTTATGAACCATCATATGACAGTACACAGAGCTGTATATGAACCATCATTTTACAGTACACAGAGCTGTATATGAACCATCATATGACAGTACACAGAGCTGTATATGAACCATCATATTACAGTACACAGAGCTGTATATGAACCATCATATGACAGTACACAGAGCTGTATATGAACCATCATATGACAGTACACAGAGCTGTATATGAACCATCATATGACAGTACATAGAGCTGTTTATGAATCATCATATGACAGTACACAGAGCTGTATATGAACCATCATATTACAATACACAGAGCTGTTTATGAACCATCATATGACAGTACACAGAGCTGTATATGAACCATCATAAGAGCTGTTTATGACCCATCATATGACAGTACACAGAGCTGTATATGAACCATCATATGACAGTACATAGAGCTGTTTATGAACCATCATATGACAGTATATTTTGCTGTTTATGAACCATCATATGACAGTACACAGAGCTGTATATGAACCATCATTTTACAGTACACAGAGCTGTATATGAACCATCATAAGAGCTGTTTATGACCCATCATATGACAGTACACAGAGCTGTATATGAACCATCATATGACAGTACATAGAGCTGTTTATGAACCATCATATGACAGTATATTTTGCTGTTTATGAACCATCATATGACAGTACACAGAGCTGTATATGAACCATCATTTTACAGTACACAGAGCTGTTTATGCTGTTTAAGCTGTTTTTCTGGCCAAAGAGTCCTCGATCTTGGGCTTTCTATACATACTCATAGACTCCTTCTGATGCTTCATAAGCCATATAGATGTCCATATCTGACCTTTCGAACTTATTTGTGGTCAAAGTGTCCTAAAATTTTTCAAACTATATAAAGTTATAGACTCCTTTTGATGATAAATCAGCTATACAGAGGGCCCCTTTTGACCTACTGAACATATTTCTGGCCAAAGAGTCCTCGATCTTGCGTTTTCTATACATACTCCTTCTGATGCTTCATAAGCCATATAGATGTCCATACCTGACCTTTTGAACTCATTTGTGGTCAAAGTGTCCTAATATTTTTTCAAAATATATAAAGTTATAGACTCCTTTTGAGGATAAATCAGCTATACAGAGGGCCCCTTTTGACCTCCTGAACATATTTCTGGCCAAAGAGTCCTCGATCTTGGGCTTTCTATACATACTCATAGACTCCTTCTGATGCTTCATAAGCCATATAGATGTCCATATCTGACCTTTTGAACTTATTTGTGGTCAAAGTGTTCTAATATTTTTTCAAACTATATAAAGTTATAGACCCCTTTTGATGATAAATCAGCTATACAGAGGTCCCCTTTTGACCTCCTGAACATATTTCTGGCCAAAGAGTCCTCGATCTTAGGCTTTCTATACATACTCTTTTTCTACATTCTTTGGCCAGAAATATGTTCAGGAGGTCAAAAGGGGCCCTCTGTATAGCTGATCTATCATCAAAAGGAGTCTATCACTTTATATAGTTTGAAACATTTTGTGGACACTTTGACCACAACATCACAAGAAGTCAGTCTGTATGTATAGTAAGAACTCTTTGGACAGAAAATATGTTCCGTAGGTCAAAGAGGGACCTCTGTATGCCTGATTTGACTCATAACATATGTGCTATCGCATTGCACTGAATAACTAACTTATTCATTTTTGCTTTGAAGGGAAATTATTGAATTTACGTCTTGCGTCACAATGCATAGAATAAACTACTTCATACCTCATGTGCAATGAAAAGATAACATGAGTGTTGCATTGCACAAACGATCTAAGAATTAGCGTTGAATAATAATGTATTATTATATCTAACTTTATCAGTTAGATCTTTTATGAAGTGGAATGTAACTCCAAAAATGGTATCTCTTCAATGCACATCGGAATGAGATAGTTGCTGTATGTTTGCAATGCACTCATAGCTTATATATTATTCTTCAATGCACAAAGTTTGATCGTCTGTGAAATGCAATGCAACAGCACATATTGTATTGCCTCAAAGCACAACGCAATGAGTTTGGGAATGAGTTAGTTCTGGTGTGCAATGCAAGAAGTGCATAGCCTATATGTTATTCTTCAATGCACAATGTTAGATGCAACATGTTAATAAACATTTGAAGGAGTTAGTTCTGGTGTGCAATGCAAAGCAAAAAGTGCATAGCCTATATGTTATTCTTCAATGCACAAGATCGTTTGTGCAATGCAATGTAACATGTTATCTCTTTAATGAACATTTGAAGGAGTTAGTTCTGGTGTGCAATGCAAAGCAAAAAGTGCATAGCCTATATGCTATTCTTCAATGCACAACGTTAGATCTATTGTGCAGTGCAATGCAACATGTTATCTCTTTATTGAACAAGGGTGTTATGGTGTGCAATGCAATGCAATGCAAAAAGTGCATGGTCTATGTTACTCTTCAATACACAACGTTAGATCGTTTGTGCAATGTAATGCAACATGTTATCTCTTTAATAAACATTTGAATGAGTTAGTTCTGGTGTGCAATGCAATGCAAAAAGTGCATAAATGTTATTCTTCAATGCACAACGTTAGATCGTTTGTGCAATGCAGTACAACATGTTATCTCTTTAATGAACTTTTTGCATTGCATTGCACACCAGTACTAACTCATTTCCATGTTCATTAAAGAGATGACGTGTGTTGTTGCATTGCATTGCACAAACGATCTAACGTTGTGCAGTGAAGAATAACATAGGCTATGCACTTCTTGTATTGCATGCAATGACTCTGCAATGATCTGCAATGTCATTGCAATGATCAATCTGCATTTTTAAACCAGCTAACAATAGGCTCATATTCAGAATGTCATTCTCGTATAACGCCAACGACGCACAAATGGGCTTCCTTTGTGAAATATAGCAGATTTTTAAATAGTTTAAAAAAGGTGGTGTGTTATAGTCAGACAGACAGACAGACAGACAACCAACCAGATTCTATCTAAATTAAGGAACATAACAAGCATTACAAACTACAATAGCCTAAACAGAACTGGAAGCTGTGTAAGATATACACTCGTCTTCACAAAAACTAAATGCAGGGTTTTAAACATCTCGTGTGGAGAAAATATAGTTTATTCTGGGCAGTGTGGCAAGCCATGGCAAAAAGCAGGATAACCTGTAGGATAAGCTTACTTGAAAGGAAAACAAATTTGCAGAGTAAAAACAGAGTTTGTGTTGTTGAATCATATTTTTTTTTCTAGTACATCTTAAATATAGAGCTCATGACAAATAAAAGTTCCAGATGGACAGATTTAAATGCAAAAAACAGTGGAATAACAATATCTTAAAAGAAATGACAGAGTGGCAAACTTTGAAGTAGGGTTAAAGTTTTAATTAGTTGTAAAGCTTGAAGTGTAAATCTTGTTCTCATACACAGATATGGCCTATTTATGAATGAAATTCATGCATTTGTCATTTAAACTGATGCAAACAGGGAAAGAGAGTAGAAAACACTTATTATCCTGTCGCCCCCTCTAGTGGACAGCATTGAGTATTACGGCCTTCATTGCTCAGATAACGCGTCAATGGATTTTTTTGGGAAAGTAAGTCTGACCAGTTAGAAAAGATATAAGCGAGTCTGAAGGTCTGAGCTGAGTTTGGTGACGCATTAAAGTTCTAGGCGGAGTCGATTTCTCATAATAATAATACATAATAATAATGTTTAAATATATGCTGGCTTTCTTAAGCCAACATAATAAAGAAAACTCAGAGAAACATCGACCAATTCCGTATGTAATAAAATTATATTAGTTTTATAATAAAACTAATAACACTTTAAAGGCATGCCGTGCTCTTCAACCGACATGATTTTAATTAAACCCAAACCTGCTAATTTTGTCAGTATTAATGTACGTTCACTGATTCTAGCTTCTCTCTTTTCTGTCTCTTTCTTTTCATGTGGACTGAGTAGGCTACACATGCTTACATTCATTAATATAAACTTTATTTCTGTTCAATTTTCAAAATGATTTATACGTCACACACACCTGCCTTTTGATGTAAATAAAAGACGAGAGTGGTAAATGTTACGGACATATTATCATGGTACAGTTCAGCCTATTATTGATTTTTATTTCCAAACACTTTTATCCAAATAAAAAGGAACTATTTGCACTGTGTGGTCACTACGTGACCAGCAACATATTTCTGGTTCAAATATTGTGCGTAGTTTACAGTGAGTGGTGGTTTCGGACATTATTTTATTAAAGTGCATTTGTCAGTGCCTTATTCTGCCTGACAGAAAGAAAAGCTCGTCGTTTACTGAAGGCGGAGCGTTTCGACCAATAAGATGAAAGGGGCGTTTCAGCGCCGCCCACGTGTGCAAATGAATCAAGCCAAAATCTAATTTTTCGTTTTTTAAACTAAACTAAAAAACGAATAAACGAGCTGGTTTTCATTTCTCGTTATTCCATTCCAAACAGGAAATGAAATACAAGAAAAGATACACGGACCTTTCATTAATACAGCTCGTTTAATACTTTTCTCTTGATTTACCCTGAATGAATGAAGTGAAATGAGACAACATACCCCATAGGTGGAGTACATTATCACATGATCATATGACAGATTAAAATGTTATCTGAACTAATCAAAAAAAACAAAAAAAAAGACAAAATAAAATATTTTGTCAATAAAATAAAATGAACTTTTCATATAAAATAATGGCAATTTTAATCATTAAAAATACATTTTGACAACACACACACTGCAAAACACAGCTATACAGCATAGTTCAAAACATAATAATAATGAATAATTTCAGTCTTTATTCACCTTTTTCTCATGGTTTCTCAATAGAATTGATAAAAGTATAGAATAAAATATCATAGTTCTAATAGTAACATTCATTGTAACTCATTGTGACAGCATGCTTTAGTTAATTCGTGTGCACTTTAAACCGGTTTTGCTAGTTTAAACCCGGCGAGTGTTTCTGCATTAAACAACTATCTCTACTGTTAAATAACAGATGTAAGATTAAAATAATATCAGATTTGTCTTATTTTATATAAACACAAAAAAACAGAGATGAAAAATTAACATGAGTAAGAAATGTTCATTTGCTCCATCTAGTGGCAATAGTCATGAAATGCCATGTTATACTATTTTTGTCCACAAGAGGTCGGCAGAGACACCCAAAGCAGTGCAATGCAAACCGTATAGTTTGCCGATAGCGCTGCGGATCATCATAACCCGCGGGTCGGGCGGGCCAAGTAATAAATAAATAAAACATTCTAATTAATCGAGGGTGGATGACAGATAAATCATTATAATGTGTTGAGTTTAATAAAGTCATCACTGTAAAACGCAATGAACGTGCGTCCCCGTTTTTTACTTTCGTTTTCAACAACGTAATTCTCCTCAGGGAAAACCAGTCAAGGAAAACATATCAGGGCTCCACATTAACTTGTCCGGGACACGTGTGTTTTTTTTTTTTTTTTTTTTTTTTGAAGGGACACGTGAAAGAGAAGTGTACTTGCCCAACCGGACAAATGCCATGATTAAAATAATTTTTAACATAAAATAAACAATAAAAAAAATTACTATGGAATCACCGAAACCGCGAGGATGATTCTGGTTTTATTTCATTTAATGTAAGTGGCGATTGATAGCGCAGATCACGCGCATCTCACATGAACACTCAGTCATGTTTCATTCGTTTTGAACGAATCGGTTGACTCAAAGATTCAATGACCCATTGAATGAATCGTTTGAATGAATGACTCAATGACTCGCTCATTGAGAGAAAATAAAAATCAGTTTTCTCACCTGCCTCCGTCGCTTTCACAACAAGACGAAAGTGGAGGCCGTTTGTTTGTTTGTTTGTTTGTTGTTAGATTATAAATGATGCGGATCAGCGTCGCGAATAAACATTAGTTCAGCTCCACCCACTGCTGTTCTGCCGTGTCTGTTTACCGTAACCATAGTGACGGTAATTGAGGAAGTGACGACATTCACTTAAAGTCACCATGAATTCAAAATTGATCATATTTTTTTAACAGAATATTACAGTGTTTATCATTATTCTTATTGTTTAATTCGTGTGCACTTTAATCTTTAATCAATAAATTTAGCATCAATTTTAATGAAAGAATGAAAAATTAGCATGAGTGAGAAATGTTCATTTGCTCCATCTAGTGGCAATAGTCATGAAATGCCATGTTATACTATTTTTGTCCACAAGAGGTCGGCAGAGACACCCAATGCAATGCAATGAGTTATTTTGTGGTTTTTGTGTTTAAATTAAAGAATGTGGAAAATGTGCTTTTTTGTGTGTTGTTTTCCCTTTCCCTGAGGAGAATTACGTTTAAAACGAAAGTAAAAGAGTAAAAATGTCCAGCTTTCTTGACGTTAGAGGAACGTGTTTTAAAAGGTTGAAACGTGACATTCCAAGAACATAAAAATGTCCAGTTTCCTGAATGTTACTAGATTGTTATTGAAAGGTTAGTGTGATGTTCCTGAAACATTCTTTCAATCATCTTTCAAAAGAGTAATAAGAACACAAACTACAACTTTATTCAGACACAGCCTTGAACTGAAGATAAAAGACATTAACTCTCTGAAGATCTGACTAAACAACTCCACAAACAGCATTACCAGCTTCACTTTTTATTGCTAACCAGACTGACTTTATTTACTGCCACAGAGAATGCAGAGAAGATGTAGAGAAGGCCTTTGACTGGGTGGAGTGGAAATACCTCTTTTACACACTAGAGAAATTTGGTTTTGGTGATAACTTTATTTCTTGGGTGAGGTTATTATATTCCGCCCCCCAAGCGTCTGTCAGAACCAACAATTCCCGTTCTGACTATTTTCCCTCCACCGCGGTCCACTCGTCAGGGATGTCCCTTGAGTCCACTCCTCTTCGCCATCGCTATCAAACCCCTTGCTATTGCACTGAGGGTTGATTCATAAAAGGTATAAAAAGAATGGG
This sequence comes from Abramis brama, assembly GCF_963993115.1. NCBI lineage: Eukaryota > Metazoa > Chordata > Actinopteri > Cypriniformes > Leuciscidae > Abramis > Abramis brama. Next base: position 18,884,853 of record NC_139974.1, on the reverse strand, counting down.
TACAGAGCAAAAAGTGTCTTTGTATGCGGATGATCTCCTCCTTTATATTTCTGATTTAGCTAGATCGATACCGGCAGCTCTTAATATTTTGAAATCATTTGGTTACAAATTAAATCTGAGCAAGAGTGAAATTTTTCCACTGAATTCTGCAGCTATGGACTATAATTTTCCATTTATGATTGCACACCATAGATTTATTAATCTTGGAGTCTGCAACATCACGGATAAATTCAAAGATCTTTTTAAATTTAACTTTGCTAATTTGTTACTCCAGATGGAGAAAGATTTTGAGCGCTGGTCTTTGCTTCCCCTATCCTTGGCTGGAAGAATTAATTCAGTTAAAATGAATATTCTTCCCAAATTCTCCTGTTATTTTCAGTCTATACCCATTTTCCTGCCTGAACACTTTTTTTTCGTAAAATTGATTCCCTGATCCTAGGATTTATCTGGAATAAAAAGATACCCAAAATTCTTAAGACATTCCTTCATAGACCCAAAATACTTGGGGGAATGGCTCTACCTAATTTACAATTTTATTATTGGGCTTCAAATCTCAGAGTCATGCAATACTGGTTAAATCAGGATCAGGATCTGGATGGTTTAATATAAACCTATTCTATCTTCGCACCTGTAGCAGCAAATGTTGCTTTCCCACCATCATTGATGGATAGCACTTTTTCACAGTGGTCAGCACTGGGCATTATAACATTTAACGATCTATATATAGATAATGTCTTTGCATCTTTCTGCCTATACACCACTTTTTTAGGTATTTGCAGGTTTGTAGCTTCGTTCGAGACATGCACCCTCAATCTCCCTAGAGCTACTCCTATTGACTTTTTTTTCAAGCCCACCCATATTATGAAGGGTATGATCTCATATCTTTATAATGCCATTTGCACTTTGCCCAGCACTTGCAACTATTAAATCTCAGTGGGAGGAGGACATTGGAGAAAACATGTCAGAAGAACAGTGGAAAGTGTGCACTCTTCATCTTTTTGTGCCAGACATGCTCTGATTCAGTTTCAAATTCTCCACTGTACCCACTGGACCAAAGTTAGACTGTCAAAAATATATCCTGAAGTGGATCCCACATGTGACCGTTGTCACCAGGCCCACTCAACTACTGCACACATGTTTTGGTCCTGTCCCTCACTACAAAATTAATTTTTAAAACATTATCTGAAGTAATAACAAATCATATTGAACCTCTGGCTTTCACTGCTTTATTCGGTACTCTTCCCACTTCTCTTGATATGCCCAAATACAATTCTGACTTCGTAGCCTTTGTCACACTGCTGGCAAGGCGTTTAATTTTATTAAACTGGAAATCGACTCATTCTTTATGGATTCAAGATATTTTCCATTTTATTAAGCTAGAAAAAAGCAGACACACAATGAAGAGATCCTCGGATAATTTCAATAGAATTTGGGGATCTTTCCTAGGATATGTAGGGAAATGAAAGGCCTTCATTCACCTGACTACACATCTCCTCTGGTAGTAATTATTTCCCTCCCCCAGTATATAGATTGGTACCCTGCTTTAGGGATATGTCGGCTGTGCTCAGGATGTTTAGCACCTTTTTGTGCCTGTGAAATTATTCTTTTTTTTAATTATTATTATTTTATTCATTTATTTATAGTTTTGGATGACCAAGCTTTATGTTTTTTTATTTTTTTTTACTATTTGCTTGTCTTACTATCTTGTTGTTATTATTATTATTAATATTATTATTGTTCTTTTTTTCTAGTATTAATTTTATTCTTTTGTTATTTGTTGTGTGGATCCTTTTATTAAAAATATATACAGTATATATATTGTATATATATATATATACTCCCCCGGTATATAGATTGGTACCCTGCTTTAGGGATATGTCGGCTGTGCTCAGTATGTTTAGCACCTTTTTGTACCTGTGATTTTATTTTGTAAAGAATTATTCTTTTTTATTATTATTATTATTTTATTCATTTATTTATATTATAATATGATATAATATTATTATTGTTCTTTTTTTCTAGTATAAATTGTATTATTTTGTTATTTGTTGTGTGGATCCTTTTATGAACAATATATATATATATATATATATATATATATATATATATGAAGGTTATATAAGTATATGTTTTGTAAGTGTATGTTATATTTTGTTTAAATGGAAAATTTTAATAAAGTAAGGGGAAAAAAAACATTTGCAAACCAGTAAGTGCAATTCTCCAAACAATTCATACAAACAGCAAGAACACAATGGATTATCTGCAAAAGCCTAAAAACCCTTAGTTCACCTCTCAAAAGTCAGTATTTATGTCAGTGAACTCTGCCATCAGAATGACAAGTCCTTGAGTCATTGTTCACAAACAAGATAAAACAATAATTACATTTTAACAAAAAAAAAAAAGCACATTTTCCACATTCTTTAATTTAAATACAAAATAACTCATTGCATTGCTTTGGGTGTCTCTGCCGACCTCTTGTGGACAAAAATAGTGGCATTTCATGACTATTGCCACTAGATGGAGCAAATTAACATTTCTTACTCATGTTAATTTTTCATCTCTGTTTTTTGTGTTTATTTAAAATAAGACAGATCTGATATTATTTTAATCTTACATCTGTTATTTAACAGTTGAGATAGTTGTTTAATGCAGAAACACTCGCTTTTCGTTTTCAACAACGTAATTCAGCAGGGAAAACCAGTCAAGGAAAACATATCAGGGCTCGACATTAACGCTTGTCCTTGTCTTTTTTAATTAAAGAAGCAAATGTTAAATTGTACATCATTTTTTTTTTTTTTTTTTTTTTGAGACATCTGTAAAGTGTTTACAGATAGGGGAGAGCGGGGCACAACCTTACGCTTTTAGACTTTCTCAGTTTGTGTAAATCTACTTAAGGTTCAGAGTATTTATTTTCCCCTTAATTTCACACGTCTAGTAGTGGTTTTGTGTCATTAATACAGCATATTTTCTCTTGATTTACCCTGAATGAATGAAGTGAAATGAGACAACATGCCCCGAGTAGACATTATCACATGATCATATGACAGATTCAAATGTTATCTGATCTAATCAAAAAATATACAAAAGACAAAATAAAATATTTTGTCAATAAAATAAAATTATTAACTTTTTCATATAAAATAATGGCAATTTAAATCATTAAAAATACGGAGAATTTGTTCCTCATATAGATGAACAGTTCAAAATGATATGTGATGCAGAATTAACAATCGAAGAGCTTGATTCTGCTGTTATGTGTTTGTCATTGGATAAATCACCTGGCCCAGATGGTATTACGTCTAATTTTTAGCGCCATTTTTGGGACTTATTAAGGGAATTTATTTTTGCAGCTTTTCAGGAAATCACTAAAACCGTGGTTTTGCCTAATTCAATGAGACAAGGCCTAATCACGCTTATTCACAAACCAGGAAAAGACTCTAGATTGTTGGACAATATACGACCTATACCTTTACTAAACAATGACTAAATTACTAACCCACATATATAATAATCGCTTAAAACTTGGTTTATCAAAAATGATTGGGGAGACACAAACTGGATTAGAGGCCGTTCTATAACAATGTTCGACTGGTTTTGGACTTGCTGGAGTATAATCAAGAAACAGAGGATGATGGGGTTATTTTATTTTTAGATTTCTATAAAGCCTTTGATATGTTAGAACATTCATTTATTTTTAAATGTTTGAAAATGTATGGGTTTGGTGAACATTTTTGTAATGTTATTCAGTTATTCTACACAAATACCAATAGTTCAGTGGCCCTACCAACAGGTACTTCACCCAGATTTGATATTAAGAGAGGAGTTAAACAAGGATGCCCCGTCTCAAGCTCATTGTTTATTCTGGCTACAGAGATGTTGGCTCTCCTAATTAAAAACTCAAGTATTGAAAAATTAAATGTGTTTGGACAGGAAATTATACTTAGTCAATTGGCTGACGATACAACATTATTTTTAAAAGGTCTTGACCAGGTTCCTAAAGTAATTGAGATAGTTAACTATTTTTCTAAATTCTCAGAAATTATTACCATACATGAATGCCCTCTTAAAATTTCATATAATATTCCAGTCAAGTCGAATGTCAGATATTTAGACATAAACATTTCTAAGGATGAGGTCATGATGGAAAAGCAAAATGTCTGGAATAGGTGGAATGAATGCAAAGGCAGGCTTGATGCATGGATGCAAAGGGATTTGTCTATCTTTGGTAGAATTTATTTAACTAAAATGGAAAGTGTGTATCTATCCTGCATCTTGTCTCTCCATTTCTAATAGAGCTATTAAGACCATTAATCAATTATATATGGAGTAAACGTGTGCTATAAAGAGGGCAAATCTTATACAAGATTATGAAAATGGTGGATTACAAGCCTTTGACTTCTATTGTATAAATGGTATGTTGAAGGTCAAATGGCTTAAAAAATTTATAACAAATGAAACTAATTTCTGGTTATACCCAGAGGTATATTTAGAAAATTGGGTGGAATTGATTTTCTACTGAGATTTGATTTTACTGTTTCCAGACTGCCAATCAAATTATCTTCCTTTCACCAGCAGATTTTGTTATATAACCACAACTTTTCTCCACACAGATTCCCTATATGGAACAACAGATTTATTGTATCTAGATACAAGTCTCTATGTGTTCTTGATTGGCTTGAAAAGGGTATTTGGTCAGTTCTTCATTTACTGTAATGGATGAAGATGGGAGCTTGTTAACTTTTAGAGACTTTTGTACTAAATACAATTTACAATGTGAACGCAAACAATTTGAGCGTGTCTTAAATGCCATTCAAAGTTTTATAAATTTTGTACAAAACGCTTCTGTCAACATGCCAGATGGATCTTGTGGGCGGCAGTGGCTCAGTGGTTCATGTAGGTTGTCTACAAACCGAAAGGTTGGTGGTTCAATCCCCGGTTCCACTTGACCAAGTGTCGAGGTGTCCATGAGCAAGACACCTAACCCCAGCTGCTCCCGACGAGCTGGATGGCGCCTTGCATGGCTGACACCGCCGTCGGTGTATGAATGAGTGAGTGAATGGGTGAATGTGAGGCAATGTAAAGCGCTTTGGTGGCCATAGGTCTGTGAAAGCGCTATATAAATGCAGTCCATTTACCATTTACCATTTGTGAACTCCCTTCTCTTCAATGACCTCAGGGCAATGCTTCCCAACAAACTTATTCGCTCTTGTTTCAATTCTATATTATATCCGACATTTCTGTATAATAACTGTGTTTTGCAAGCTTATGACATTTGTTAAAAAATTGCGAACACAGTATATTAGCTTTCCAGTGGCTCCTAAAGCTAAGGAAACCCATTTTAAAATATTCAATGGTCAAGTGAATTTTTAAGACAACGGTTTAATTTTGAAGAAAATGCCTGTACTTTTTGTCAAGTTGACATAGAGACAACAATCACCTTTTTTTTCTTGTGTTTTTTCAAATACCTTTTGGGAAAATATGTCTTACTGGTTGGAGACAAAGATTCATTCACTGCCAACTTTTGCTAGGAAGCATATTATGTTTGGAATGTTGTTGGATGAGAAAAAAAATGATTTTTTTATTAATGTAATGTTGATACTGGGCAAATTCTTTATTCATAAATGCAAATGTATGAAGACGAAACCTTATTTTTCTGTATTTAAAAGAGACTTTCTTTCCATCGTTGCAATGTATGAAAAGTAAAAAGGCCCAGAAATTGGCTAGAATAATAAGAGACCTTGATCTCTTAGAAGAGGAATGAAGAGACCCCTTCTTGTTCTTTTTTCTTTTTTTTCTTCAAATATATGTAATGTTCTTTTGTCATTATCCATTTATTTGACTGACATGTGCCTACTCATTTATCTGTATTTGTCAATTCCATTATAGATGTATATTCTGTTTTTGTTACGTTTTTGGTGTTCAATAAAACATAAAAAATAAAAATTAAACCTTTTTGATCATTTGATTTCCTGTTTGGAATGGAATAACGAGAAATGAAAACCAGCTCGTTTATTCGTTTTTTAGTTTAGTTTAAAAAATGAAAAATGAGGTTTTGGCTTGATTTTTCATTTTTCGTTTGTGGTTTACAATCGGTTTATGGGTTAGATATTTTATTTGCACACGTGGGCGGCGCAGAAACACCCCTTTCATCTGATTGGTCGAAACGCTCCGCCTTCAGTAAGTAGAATAAGAATCAGTACGAGTGCGGCACTGACAATAAACTTTAATAAAATAATGTCCGAAACCACCACTCACTGTTAACTACGCACAATATTTGAAGCAGAAATATGTTGCTGGTCACGTAATTTGCGCTGCTGAGACTTGCAAGCGACCCCAATAATGTGAACCACAGTAGCATATGACAGATTATTTTAGCATGATGTATTTCCCATTGATAAATACAGTGCAAATAGTTCCGTTTCTTTGGGTAAAAGGGAAGTGGAAATAAAAATAAGGCAATAATAGGCTGAACTGTACCATATGTACAGTACGGACCATATGTCCGTAACATTTACCACTCTCGTCTTTTATTTACATCAAAAGGCAGGTAGACGTGTGTGACATATGTAGGCTATAAATAATTTTGAAAATTTAATAGACACAAAATGTATATTTATGAATGTAAGCATGTGTAGAAGCTAGTGAACGTACATTAATACTGACAAAATTACCAGGTTTCGGATTAATTAAAATCATGTCGGTTGAAGAGCACGGCATACCTTTAAAATGTTATTAGTTTTATTATAAAACTAATAAAATTTTATTACATACTGAATTGGTCGATGTTTCTCTGAGTTTTCTTTATTATGTTGGCTTTAGAAAGCCAGCATATATTTAAACATTATTATTATTATTATTATTATTATTATTATTATTATTATTATGAGAAATTGCCTCCGCCTAGAACTTTAATGCTTCACCAAACTCAGCTCAGACCTTCAGACTGGTCTGACTCGCTTATATCTTTTCTAACTGGTCAGACTTTCCCGCTCTTCGGGTAATATATGGAAACTAAATAATATACTTTTATCAAATGATGTTTTTTGCAAACAAATAAAATCCCTCTGTCTAAAAGTAAAAGGAATGGATATGTCAAATAAAGGGAAGTGGGAATGGTTTAAATTTGAAACAAAGAGGTTGGCAATTGAAACGGGAAAAAGCATGTCAAAAACAAGTAAACTTAAACAGAAAGAAATACTGAAAAGGATTAACATACTCTGTGGTAAAACTAATGCTTCGGAGGAAGAACTAACGGAGTTGAACTCCCTCCAAAAACAGCTTGATGAAATTTATTTACAAAAAGCAAGTGGAGCCTTTGTACGATCCAGGAATTTTTGACTTTTTTTTGGGAAGATATCAAAGAATTGTTATTGAATGCATTTATCGAATGTCTTACTCCAACAATGAAAACTGGTATAATAACCCTACTCCCCAAAACAAAAAAAGATAAAACAAATTTAGACAATTGGAGGCCTATTATTAAGTTATATTATAGGCTATAAGTTATTAGCGTTAATATATGCAGAGAGATTGAAAACAGTAATTGATAAAATAGTAGATGAAACTCAGTCTGCGTTTATAAAAGGTAGAAGTATGTAATAATGTGAGATTAATATTGGACATGCTGGACTATTTTGTTCAGTAATCAAAATGTTCTATACTGATATTTGCAGTTATGTCTCCTTAAACGCAGGACTAACACCAAGAATAAATATAACTTGCGGAATAAGACAAGGATGTCCAATTAGTCCCAAGTTGTTCATTTTATGTTCACAGCTACTAGCATATCTGATATTAAATCATCCAAATTTTCAGGGTAGCCTATACATTTTTTTTATTACGAATTTCGCCTCAGTCAGTTTGCAGACGACACTAGCCGCGTTTCCATTACCCTTCAAATTGCGCAAATTGAAATTGCGAATTGAAAATACGCCCAATGGAAACACGTCAATTTCGCCAAAACTCCCATTTATCGCAAAAAAGTTTTTCCGCTGGTTTTTCAAGCAATTCGAAAAAGAAATATTTCGCAAAACTGCAATGGAAACAGTTTTTGCGCATTTACAGATCACCTGACGTAGATGACGCGGTGTGTTTGGACAGAATACGAGACAGAGTTCTTTATTAAATTCATAAAAGACAAAATAATGATAGAAATACTGGATTCTAAACCTCAAAGAAATGCCACAATCAAGACCTCGAAGCAGAAATGAGGGAGAAAAACCCAGAAACACCTCATATATGTGCCGCTCACAGTATAATAGTCTTTCCTTGCCATTAATGCTTGGATAACACACCTACGTTTCCTTCCATTAATAATAATAATAATGTCTAGTGCGGTACGTGGCTGTTATATATATTTAAACATTGGATGAGGCAATGTTAGGAACATTTAAAATAAAGTGGTTGAAAGAGTTTCTATTGAAGCCGGATTCAATATGGTTTCACATTCCAAAAAGCATTTTCAAGAGGTTCGGTGGGTTAAACTTTCTTTTGAAATGTGACTTTGAAATTTCTAAAATACCTTTTAAATTATCTGAGTTTCATAAACAAGTCTGCATCATTGGAAGATGGTATTTACCCATAACTTTACCCCTCATTGTGCCACCTTGTGGAATAATAGAGTAATTGTATCAAACAAAAAGTCTTTGTTCAACCAGCTTTGGTTTGACCAAGGCATTATCTTTGTACATGACATTTTAGATATAAACGGTGAAATCTTACAGTTACAAGATTTAAAAAAACAAATTTAATAATATTCAATGTTCTCTTAAAGAATATAAGACAATCTGTAAATCTATCGATACAGCTGATTAAAAAACACAATTAGTTTTTCTAAAGTCCAAATCAAACTTCCAAACTTAACGCTAGGAGAATTAAACATTACGGACAAAAAATGTTACAACAAATATTTAAATAAAGCTTTCAAAGGATATATATATATATAGACACTGAGGGGTAGATTTGGTTTTGAAGTTGACCCTTGCGACTTTTGTCATGAAAACCCAGAACGAACAGAACATTTATTCTTCCTTTGCTCAGTTAGTAGGAAGTTCTGGCAAGATGTCCATAGCTGGTTAAATAATAAAATTAGTGAACTTGAACAATTTACAATCGAAGATATTCTTATTTATAATTCTAAACTGACGAGGGACATTTCACTTTTGATTAACCTTATCATCATTATGGGTTTGAACATTCACAAAAATAAATGGAAAAAACAATTGCCAAATGTAAACTGTTTTAAAAATGAATTTCGTATGTTATTATCCTCCTTGAACCTTGTAACAAATTCTAAACAAACTGTAGAAGCTATTTGTTATGCTGCTGAAATGTTTTTGGTCCTGTAACACATATTATTTATTTGAGAACAACGCCTTATTTTTTATTTATTTATTATTATTATTTTTTTTATCTTTTTCATTGTCAAACCTGAATTTTGTTGATACCTTGCCTTTTTCTTTGCTGTTGTCTCCACGAGAGTTTGTAATAAACATTAATAAAAAAAATAAAATAAAAAAAGACTTACTTTCCCCAAAAAATCCATTGACTTGCGTTCTCTGAGCAATGAAGGCCGTAATACTTAAAGCTGTCCACTAGAGGGGGCGACAGGACAATAAGTGTTTTCTACTCTCTTTCCCTGTTTGCATCAGTTTAAATGACAAATAAATGCATGAATTTCATTCATAAATTGGCCATATCTGTGTATCCACTCTCTAGTTTATTTTAAGATATTGTTATTCACACTGGGTTTTGCAGTTAATGTTTGTTCATCTGGAACTTTTATTTGTCATGAGCACTATATTTAAGAGGTACTAGAAAAAAAATATGATTCAACAACACAAACTCTTGCATTGCATTGCACACCAGAACTAACTCAATCCCATGTTCATTAAAGAGATAACATATGTGTTGTTACATTGCACAAACGATCTAACGTTGTGCATTGAAGAATAACATATAGCCTTGCACTTCTTGCATTGCATTGCACAACATATCTAACTCATTCCCATGTTCATTAAAGTGATAGCATATGTATTGTTGCATTGCATTGCATTGCACACACAATCTAAAGTTGTGCATTGAAGAATAACATAGGCTATGCACTTCTTGCACTGCATTGCACACCAGAATTAAATCATTCCCATGTTCATTAAAGAGATAACGTGTGTTGTTGCATTGCATTGCATTGCATTACATTGCATTGCACTAACGATCTAACAATGCAATGCAATGCAACAACACACATATGTCTTGAATGAACATGGGATTGAGTTAGTTCTGGTGTGCAATGCAATGCAATGCGAAAAGTGCATAACGTATATGTTATTCTTCAGTGCACAAAGTTAGATCGTTAGTGCAATGCAATGCAAGAAGTGCATAGAAAGTTCAAGATTGGCCACAAATATGTCCCTTGGGTCAATTATGGATTTCTTTATGGCTGATGTAACATCAGATGGGATCGAGGACTCTTTTACCAGAAATATTTTCAGTAGGTAAATTATGGAGTACTCTCTGGCTGATGAAGCACTAAAAGGAGTCAATGAGCATGTATAGAAAGTTCAAGTACATAGACTCGTTGGCCAGAAAAAAAAAAAAAAGTCATTATGGACAGTTGTCTGGCCGATGTACTATCTGAAGGAGTCTATAAGTGTGAATAGAAAGTTCAAGATCAAGGACTCTTCAGTCAGAAATATGTTCAACATGTTAAATCTGAACTACTTTATGGCTAAAGAAACAAAATAAGGCGTTACTGAGAATGTATAGAAAGTTCAAAATCGAGGACTCTTTTACCAGAAATATTTTCAGTAGGTCCATTATTGACTACTGTCTGGCTGATGAAACACTAAAAGGAGTTAGAAAGTATAGAAAGTTCAAGATCGAGAACTCTTTTACTTCAATAGTCAATATCTACTATTGTCTGGCCGATGTACTATCTGAAAGAGTCTATAAGTATGAATAGAAAGTTCAAGATCGAGGACTCTTCGGTCAGAAATATGTTCATTATGTCAAATCAGAACTACTGCATGGCTGATGAAACACCAGAAAGAGTCTATGAGTATGTTTAAAAGGTTCAAGATCGAGGACTCTTTTGCCAGAAATATGTTTAGTGGGTCAAATATGGACTGCTGTCTGGCTGATGAATCAGAAGTCAATGAAGATTGAGGAAGAAGATTATGAATAGAAAGTTCAAGTTCAAAGACTCTTCAGGTAGAAAAATGTTCAGTGGGTCAATTATCTATATGGAGTCACTGAGAATCTATAGAAAGTTCAAGACAGAGGACTCTTTTACTATAAATATGTTCAGAGGGTCAATTATGGACTATTGTCTGCTTGTGAAACATCAGAAGGAGTCAATGAGCCTATATAGAAAGTTCAAGTTCAAGACTCTTCGGGCAGCAATATGTTCAGTAGGTCAATTATGGACTAATGTCTGGCTGATGAAACACTAAAAGGAGTCAATTAGCATGTACAGAATGTTCAAGTTCATGGACTTGTTGGCCAGAAATATGTTTAATAATTAATATGGACAATTGTCTGTCCGATGTACTTTTTGAAAGAGTCTATAATTATGAATAGAAAGTTCAAGATCAAAAACTCTTTGGTCAGAAATATGTTCAACATGTCAAATCTGGACTTCTGTATGGCTGAAGAAACATCAGAAGTAAATGATTATGTATAGAAAGTTCAAGTTCATAGACTCTTCGGGCAGAAAAATGTTCAGTAGGTCAATTGTGGACAATTATCTGGCTGATGAAACATCAGAAGGAGTATGTATAGAAAGAATAAGATCAAGGTCTCTTTGGCCAGAAATGTGTTCAATTGATCAAATTTTGAAATACTATATTGCTGTTGTAAAATCAGGAGTCATTGAGTATGTATTGAAAAATGTTCATAGACTCATTGGTCAGAAATGGGTTTAATAGGTCATATTGATACAATACAATACAATAATGTTTTGCTATTGTAACATCAGAAGGAGTCAATGTATAGAGAAATCAAGATTATAAACCCATCGCTCAGAAATGAGTTTAGTTTGGATCATTTTTTGGCTGAAGTACTATCTGAAAGCGTCTATGAGTACGTATAGAAAGATCAAGGACTCTTCCAGCCAGAAATATGTTCAATTGTCAAATATGGATAATAGCCTGGGTGATGAAAAATCAGAAGGAGATAGTAATTATGTATAGATAATTAAAGTTCTAGGTCTCTTTGGCCAGATACGAGTTCAATGGGTCAAATTTGGACTAACAATATGGTTGATTTAACATCAAAAGTAGTCGATGAGAATGCATATAAACATACCTTTTGACGACTCTTTTGGCCAGAAATATGTTCTCTTGGTCAAATATGGACTACTGTATGGTGGATGTAAAATCAAAAATAGTCTAGGAGAAGGAACAGTAAGTTAAACTTTGATGATTCTTTTGCCAGAAATATGTTCAGTAGGTCAACATGACTTCTGTCTCAATGATGAAACATCAGAACAAGCCTATGATTATGTATAGAACGATCAAGATCGAGGACACTTTGGTTATAGAAATGTTCAATAGGTCAAATTTGAACTATACTGTATGGCTGATGAAACATCAGAAGGATTGTAAAAGCAATTAGTCTAGAAATTTAAAGTTCAAAGTCTCATGTCTAGAAATATGTTCAAAATATAAAATTTGAACTACTGTTCAAATACATTGGATAGCAGATAATTAATTAACAAGTCTACAAGTATGTTTAGAAAGTTCAAGATCGAGGACTCTATGGTCAGAAATATATTCAATGGGTCAAGTATGGACATCTTTCAGGCTGATGAAACATCGGAAGCTGTCAATGAGCATGTACAGAAAGGTCAAGATCAGGGACTCTTTGACCAGAAATATATTAGTAGGTCAAATATGGACTTTTGTATGGCTAATGTATTATTAAGAGAAGTCAGTAAGCAGAGAAGTTAATGTTCAAAGACTCTTTGGCCAAAAATGTGTTCAGTAGTTCAAATAGGAACCTCTGTATGGCAGAATTAACATAATAAGAAACCCTTTGAGGACCATTTGACCAGAAATAAGTTCAATAGGTCAAATATGGAATTCTATATGCGGCTTATGAACCATCAGAAGGAGTCTAGGAGTGAGAATGCAAAGTTCAATATTGAGGACTCTTTTTTATCAGAAGGAGTCTATAACTTTATATAGTTTGAAAAATTTTAAGGACACTTTGACCAGAAATAAGTTCAAAAGGATAGATATGGACATCTATATGGCTTATGAAGCATCAGAAGGAGTCTATGAGTATGTATAGAAAGCCCAAGATCGAGGACTCTTTGGCAAGAAATATGTTCCTTGGGTCAAATATGGAATTCTGTATGTCTGACGTAACATCAGAAAGAGTCAACAAGTATATATGAAAAGGTCAAGTTTCGAGTACTCACTCCTTGGCCAGTAAAAAATTCGGTAGGTCAAATATGGACTTTTGTCAGGATGATATAACATCCGAAGATATCAGTCTGAATGTATAGTGTTAATCTTTTAGGACTCTTTGGCCAGAAATATGTTCAGTAGGTCAAAAGGGGACCTCTGTATAGCTGATTTATCATCAGAAGGAGACTAACATTTTAGTCTCCTAACATTTTAGTCTCTCATTTTAGTCTCTTCTGATTTATTATCAGAAGGAGTCTATAACTTTATATAGTTTGAAAAAATTTGAGGACATTTGACCAGAAATAAGTTCAAAAGGACAGATATGGACATCTATATGGCTTATGAAGCATCAGAAGGAGTCTATGAGTATGTACAGAAAGCCCAAGATCGAGGACTCTTTGGCCAGAAATATGTTCTGGAGGTCAAAAGGGGACCTCTGTATAGCTGATTTATCATCAAAAGGAGTCTATAACTTTATATAGTTTGAAAAAATGTTAGGACACTTTGACCACAAATAAGTTCAAAAGGTCAGATATGGACATCTATATGGCTTATGAAGCATCAGAAGGAGTCTATGAGTATGTATAGAAAACGCAAGATCGAGGACTCTTTTGGCCAGAAATATGTTCAGTAGGTCAAAAGGGGACCTCTGTATAGCTGATTTATCTTTAAAAGGAGTATATAGCTTTATATAGTTTGAAAAATTTTAGGACACTTTGACCACAAATAAGTTCAAAATGTCAGATATGGAAATCTATATGGCTTATGAAGCATCATAAGGAGTCTATCAGTATGTATAGATAGCCCAAGATCGAGGACTCTTTGGCCAAAATTATGTTCATGAGGTCAAAAGGGGCCCTCTGTATAGCTGATTTATCATCAAAAGGAGTCTATAACTTTATATAGTTTGAAAAATGTTGAGGACACTTTGACCACAAATAAGTTCAAAAGGTCAGATATGGACATCTATATGGCTTATGAAGCATCAGAAGGAGTCTATGAGTATGTATAGTGTTGTATAATATCAAGAAAATGCAATTACCTGCCTCCTTGTTTATTATAGATGCCTTTATTGTTACACATATTTAGCCAATGTATTGGATATAATGCATTGCATTCAATGTTGTTATTTATTTTGTTTGTAAAAGATGGCTTATATTGTTTTGGCATAGATGTACAGTAATTGGTTATGTATGTATATGTGACTGTGCCAACCCATGTTAAGAGGAGCAGAAAAGTGCGATTATGTGTGTGCGCTAGACTCCTAGAACTTTAAATGAACTCAGCCATCTTAGCTGAGTTTATTGTAGTTCAAGGACATGAAGAGGTGGACCGCTTACCTGCCTGGAGAAGGATCTGGGAAACTTTGGAGGAGTGACAACCCAAAGCCTGTTGTAAACAACAGAAGTATAAAAGACTGAAGAACTGATTTGCCCGTGGGGATACTGATACGCCAGTGTGCCCCCGACGCCTAGAAGCCCAGAGCTGAGGACAAGAAACCCCAAGCAGAAGAGAAGAAGCCCAGAGCTTACTACACCTTTGATTCAAGATGTGATTATTGTATTTTATACTTAAACGATGAAGTTTTATTTGCCTTTATATTTTTGTTTATTATAAAAGAAAAGTAACCAATTAAAATAAATTTAATTGATTACAAAATCTGCCTACCGAGACTTAGATTTATGATGCTGGAAGACTTTTAATGCGAACATACCACAGGGGAGTCTTCTGACCAAATTGTAAGTACCTTTTGAATGCTTACGGTTTAGGTCAGATTTGACTTTCTTTACCTTACCTGAGAATAATAAATAAATAGGTAAAAGGTGTTAAGAGTAAAGTACACACCGTAAAACATGGCGCCCAACGTTTTAGGGGCATTGATCCATCGACCCCTGGCCACGGTCGATCGAGCAATGCTTGCCCATTCGCTTCCGCATTCGTACGCTTGAGTATAGGAGTACGAACTTTGAATGCTAGTAAATTACCAACTAAAAGGCAACCTGTAAGACCCCAAAAATGTTAATAATCTAGAAAAGATTATTTAAAGGAACAACCCAGAAAGGGTTAAAATAAAATACGTCTAAGAGAAACTTCTGGAAAAGATAGTATTTAAAAATACAGACCCAGAAAGGGAAAATATTACTGTTATAATACAGACCCAGAAAGGGAGAATATTACTGTTATAATAAAGCCCAGAAAGGGCAAAGATTAATTTAAAAATAAAATTCCGTGAGAGTGGAAAAATGAATGCTATAATAATGCATACCCAGAAAGGGCAAAGATTAATGTAATAATAATAAAACCCAGAAGGGTTAAAACAAAAGTCGACTAAGAGAAATTTAGCCAGAAAGTAATAATCTAGAAAAGATTATTCGAAGGAAAATCCCAGAAAGGGTTGAACAGAGATTATTTATAGACAACCTAGAAAGGGTTGAACGCGCGTAGAACAAATAACTTTATGAGCGAGAGAGCCTGTTTATGAACCATCATATGACAGTACACAGAGCTGTATATGAACCATCATATGACAGTACACAGAGCTGTTTATGAACCATCATATTACAGTACATAGAGCTGTTTATGAATCATCATATGACAGTACACAGAGCTGTTTATGAACCATTATATGACAGTACACAGAGCTGTATATGAACCATCATTTTACAGTACACAGAGCTGTTTATGAACCATCATATGACAGTACACAGAGCTGTTTTTTTGACCCATCATATGACAGTACACAGAGCTGTTTTTTTGACCCATCATATGACAGTACACAGAGCTGTATATGAACCATCATATGACAGTACACAGAGCTGTTTATGACCCATCATATGACAGTACACAGAGCTGTATATGAACCATCATATGACAGTACACAGAGCTGTTTATGAACCATCATATTACAGTACATAGAGCTGTATATGAACCATCATATGACAGTACACAGAGCTGTTTATGAACCATCATATGACAGTACACAGAGCTGTTTATGACCCATCATATGACAGTACACATATGACAGTACACAGAGCTGTTTATGACCCATCATATGACAGTACACAGAGCTGTTTATGACCCATCATATGACAGTACACAGAGCTGTTTATGAACCATCATATGACAGTACATAGAGCTGTTTATGACCCATCATATGACAGTACATAGAGCTGTTTATGAACCATCATATTACAGTACATAGAGCTGTTTATGAACCATCATATGACAGTACACAGAGCTGTTTATGAACCATCATATGACAATACACAGAGCTGTTTATGACCCATCATATGACAGTACATAGAGCTGTTTATGAACCATCATATGACAGTACACAGAGCTGTTTATGAACCATCATATGACAGTACACAGAGCTGTTTATGAACCATCATATGACAGTACACAGAGCTGTATATGAACCATCATATGACAGTACACAGAGCTGTATATGAACCATCATATGACAGTACACAGAGCTGTATATGAACCATCATATGACAGTACACAGAGCTGTATATGAACCATCATATGACAGTACACAGAGCTGTTTATGACCCATCATATGACAGTACACAGAGCTGTTTATGAACCATCATATGACAGTACACAGAGCTGTATATGAACCATCATATGACAGTACACAGAGCTGTATATGAACCATCATATGACAGTACACAGAGCTGTATATGAACCATCATATGACAGTACACAGAGCTGTATATGAACCATCATATGACAGTACACAGAGCTGTATATGAACCATCATATGACAGTACACAGAGCTGTTTATGACCCATCATATGACCCATCATATGACAGTACACAGAGCTGTTTATGACCCATCATATGACCCATCATATGACAGTACACAGAGCTGTTTATGAACCATCATATGACAGTACACAGAGCTGTTTATGAACCATCATATGACAGTACACAGTATATGAACCATCATATGACAGTACACAGAGCTGTTTATGAACCATCAGTATATGAACCATCATATGACAGTACATAGAGCTGTTTATGAACCATCATAAGAGCTGTTTATGAACCATCATATGACAGTACACAGAGCTGTTTATGAACCATCATATGACAGTACACAGAGCTGTTTATGACCCATCATATGACAGTACACAGAGCTGTTTATGAACCATCATATGACAGTACACAGAGCTGTTTATGACCCATCATATGACAGTACACAGAGCTGTTTATGAACCATCATATGACAGTACACAGAGCTGTTTATGAACCATCATATGACAGTACACAGAGCTGTTTATGAATCATCATATGACAGTACACAGAGCTGTATATGAACCATAATTTTACAGTACACAGAGCTGTATATGAACCATCATATGACAGTACACAGAGCTGTATATGAACCATCATTTTACAGTACACAGAGCTGTTTATGAACCATCATATGACAGTACACAGAGCTGTATATGAACCATCATATGACAGTACACAGAGCTGTATATGAACCATCATATTACAGTACACAGAGCTGTATATGAACCATCATATGACAGTACACAGAGCTGTATATGAACCATCATATGACAGTACACAGAGCTGTTTATGAACCATCATATGACAGTACACAGAGCTGTATATGAACCATCATATGACAGTACACAGAGCTGTTTATGACCCATCATATGACAGTACATAGAGCTGTATATGAACCATCATATGACAGTACACAGAGCTGTTTATGACCCATCATATGACAGTACACAGAGCTGTTTATGAACCATCAGTATATGAACCATCATATGACAGTACATAGAGCTGTTTATGAACCATCATAAGAGCTGTTTATGAACCATCATATTACAGTACACAGAGCTGTTTATGAACCATCATATGACAGTACACAGAGCTGTTTATGACCCATCATATGACAGTACACAGAGCTGTTTATGAACCATCATATGACAGTACACAGAGCTGTTTATGAACCATCATATGACAGTACACAGAGCTGTTTATGAACCATCATATGACAGTACACAGAGCTGTATATGAACCATCATTTTACAGTACACAGAGCTGTATATGAACCATCATATGACAGTACACAGAGCTGTATATGAACCATCATTTTACAGTACACAGAGCTGTTTATGAACCATCATATGACAGTACACAGAGCTGTATATGAACCATCATATGACAGTACACAGAGCTGTATATGAACCATCATATTACAGTACACAGAGCTGTATATGAACCATCATATGACAGTACACAGAGCTGTATATGAACCATCATATGACAGTACACAGAGCTGTATATGAACCATCATATGACAGTACACAGAGCTGTATATGAACCATCATATTACAGTACATAGAGCTGTTTATGAATCATCATATGACAGTACACAGAGCTGTATATGAACCATCATATTACAGTACACAGAGCTGTTTATGAACCATCATATGACAGTACACAGAGCTGTATATGAACCATCATATGACAGTACACAGAGCTGTTTATGACCCATCATATGACAGTACATAGAGCTGTATATGAACCATCATATGACAGTACACAGAGCTGTATATGAACCATCATAAGAGCTGTTTATGACCCATCATATGACAGTACACAGCTGTATATGAACCATCATATGACAGTACATAGAGCTGTTTATGAACCATCATATGACAGTATATTTTGCTGTTTATGAACCATCATATGACAGTACACAGAGCTGTTTATGCTGTTTAAGCTGTTTTTCTGGCCAAAGAGTCCTCGATCTTGGGCTTTCTATACATACTCATAGACTCCTTCTGATGCTTCATAAGCCATATAGATTTCCATATCTGACCTTTTGATCTTATTTGTGGTCAAAGTGTCCTCAAAATTTTTCAAACTATAGAATGTTATAGACTCCTTTTGATGATAAATCAGCTATACAGAGGTCCCCTTTTGACCTCCTTAACATATTTCTGGCCAAAGAGTCCTCGATCTTGGGCTTTCTATACATACTCATAGACTCCTTCTGATGCTTCATAAGCCATATAGATGTCCATATCTGACCTTTCGAACTTATTTGTGGTCAAAGTGTCCTAAAATTTTTCAAACTATATAAAGTTATAGACTCCTTTTGATGATAAATCAGCTATACAGAGGGCCCCTTTTGACCTACTGAACATATTTCTGGCCAAAGAGTCCTCGATCTTGCGTTTTCTATACATACTCCTTCTGATGCTTCATAAGCCATATAGATGTCCATACCTGACCTTTTGAACTCATTTGTGGTCAAAGTGTCCTAATATTTTTTCAAAATATATAAAGTTATAGACTCCTTTTGAGGATAAATCAGCTATACAGAGGGCCCCTTTTGACCTCCTGAACATATTTCTGGCCAAAGAGTCCTCAATCTTGCATTTTCTATACATACTCATAGACTCCTTCTGATGCTTCATAAGCCATATAGATGTCCATATCTGACCTTTTGAACTTATTTGTGGTCAAAGTGTCCTCAAAATTTTTCAAACTATATAAAGTTATAGACTCCTTTTGATGATAAATCAGCTACAGTATACAGAGGTCCCCTTTTGACCTACTGAACATATTTCTGGCCAAAGAGTCCTCGATCTTGCGTTTTCTATACATACTCCTTCTGATGCTTCATAAGCCATATAGATTTCCATATCTGACTTTTTGAACTTATTTATGGTCAAAGTGTCCTCAAAATTTTTCAAACTATATAAAGTTATAGACTCCTTTTGATGATAAATCAGCTATACAGAGGGCCCCTTTTGACCTCCTGAACATATTTCTGGCCAAAGAGTCCTCGATCTTGGGCTTTCTATACATACTCATAGACTCCTTCTGATGCTTCATAAGCCATATAGATGTCCATATCTGACCTTTTGAACTTATTTGTGGTCAAAGTGTTCTAATATTTTTTCAAACTATATAAAGTTATAGACCCCTTTTGATGATAAATCAGCTATACAGAGGTCCCCTTTTGACCTCCTGAACATATTTCTGGCCAAAGAGTCCTCGATCTTAGGCTTTCTATACATACTCTTTTTCTACATTCTTTGGCCAGAAATATGTTCAGGAGGTCAAAAGGGGCCCTCTGTATAGCTGATCTATCATCAAAAGGAGTCTATCACTTTATATAGTTTGAAACATTTTGTGGACACTTTGACCACAACATCACAAGAAGTCAGTCTGTATGTATAGTAAGAACTCTTTGGACAGAAAATATGTTCCGTAGGTCAAAGAGGGACCTCTGTATGCCTGATTTGACTCATAACATATGTGCTATCGCATTGCACTGAATAACTAACTTATTCATTTTTGCTTTGAAGGGAAATTATTGAATTTACGTCTTGCGTCACAATGCATAGAATAAACTACTTCATACCTCATGTGCAATGAAAAGATAACATGAGTGTTGCATTGCACAAACGATCTAAGAATTAGCGTTGAATAATAATGTATTATTATATCTAACTTTATCAGTTAGATCTTTTATGAAGTGGAATGTAACTCCAAAAATGGTATCTCTTCAATGCACATCGGAATGAGATAGTTGCTGTATGTTTGCAATGCACTCATAGCTTATATATTATTCTTCAATGCACAAAGTTTGATCGTCTGTGAAATGCAATGCAACAGCACATATTGTATTGCCTCAAAGCACAACGCAATGAGTTTGGGAATGAGTTAGTTCTGGTGTGCAATGCAAGAAGTGCATAGCCTATATGTTATTCTTCAATGCACAATGTTAGATGCAACATGTTAATAAACATTTGAAGGAGTTAGTTCTGGTGTGCAATGCAAAGCAAAAAGTGCATAGCCTATATGTTATTCTTCAATGCACAAGATCGTTTGTGCAATGCAATGTAACATGTTATCTCTTTAATGAACATTTGAAGGAGTTAGTTCTGGTGTGCAATGCAAAGCAAAAAGTGCATAGCCTATATGCTATTCTTCAATGCACAACGTTAGATCTATTGTGCAGTGCAATGCAACATGTTATCTCTTTATTGAACAAGGGTGTTATGGTGTGCAATGCAATGCAATGCAAAAAGTGCATGGTCTATGTTACTCTTCAATACACAACGTTAGATCGTTTGTGCAATGTAATGCAACATGTTATCTCTTTAATAAACATTTGAATGAGTTAGTTCTGGTGTGCAATGCAATGCAAAAAGTGCATAAATGTTATTCTTCAATGCACAACGTTAGATCGTTTGTGCAATGCAGTACAACATGTTATCTCTTTAATGAACTTTTTGCATTGAATTGCACACCAGTACTAACTCATTTCCATGTTCATTAAAGAGATGACGTGTGTTGTTGCATTGCATTGCACAAACGATCTAACGTTGTGCAGTGAAGAATAACATAGGCTATGCACTTCTTGTATTGCATGCAATGACTCTGCAATGATCTGCAATGTCATTGCAATGATCAATCTGCATTTTTAAACCAGCTAACAATAGGCTCATATTCAGAATGTCATTCTCGTATAACGCCAATGACACACAAATGGGCTTCCTTTGTGAAATATAGCAGATTTTTAAATAGTTTAAAAAAGGTGGTGTGTTATAGTCAGACAGACAGACAGACAGACAACCAACCAGATTCTATCTAAATTAAGGAACATAACAAGCATTACAAACTACAATAGCCTAAACAGAACTGGAAGCTGTGTAAGATATACACTCGTCTTCACAAAAACTAAATGCAGGGTTTTAAACATCTCGTGTGGAGAAAATATAGTTTATTCTGGGCAGTGTGGCAAGCCATGGCAAAAAGCAGGATAACCTGTAGGATAAGCTTACTTGAAAGGAAAACAAATTTGCAGAGTAAAAACAGAGTTTGTGTTGTTGAATCATATTTTTTTTCTAGTACATCTTAAATATAGAGCTCATGACAAATAAAAGTTCCAGATGGACAGATTTAAATGCAAAAAACAGTGGAATAACAATATCTTAAAAGAAATGACAGAGTGGCAAACTTTGAAGTAGGGTTAAAGTTTTAATTAGTTGTAAAGCTTGAAGTGTAAATCTTGTTCTCATACACAGATATGGCCTATTTATGAATGAAATTCATGCATTTGTCATTTAAACTGATGCAAACAGGGAAAGAGAGTAGAAAACACTTATTATCCTGTCGCCCCCTCTAGTGGACAGCATTGAGTATTACGGCCTTCATTGCTCAGATAACGCGTCAATGGATTTTTTTGGGAAAGTAAGTCTGACCAGTTAGAAAAGATATAAGCGAGTCTGAAGGTCTGAGCTGAGTTTGGTGACGCATTAAAGTTCTAGGCGGAGTCGATTTCTCATAATAATAATACATAATAATAATGTTTAAATATATGCTGGCTTTCTTAAGCCAACATAATAAAGAAAACTCAGAGAAACATCGACCAATTCCGTATGTAATAAAATTATATTAGTTTTATAATAAAACTAATAACACTTTAAAGGCATGCCGTGCTCTTCAACCGACATGATTTTAATTAAACCCAAACCTGCTAATTTTGTCAGTATTAATGTACGTTCACTGATTCTAGCTTCTCTCTTTTCTGTCTCTTTCTTTTCATGTGGACTGAGTAGGCTACACATGCTTACATTCATTAATATAAACTTTATTTCTGTTCAATTTTCAAAATGATTTATACGTCACACACACCTGCCTTTTGATGTAAATAAAAGACGAGAGTGGTAAATGTTACGGACATATTATCATGGTACAGTTCAGCCTATTATTGATTTTTATTTCCAAACACTTTTATCCAAATAAAAAGGAACTATTTGCACTGTGTGGTCACTACGTGACCAGCAACATATTTCTGGTTCAAATATTGTGCGTAGTTTACAGTGAGTGGTGGTTTCGGACATTATTTTATTAAAGTGCATTTGTCAGTGCCTTATTCTGCCTGACAGAAAGAAAAGCTCGTCGTTTACTGAAGGCGGAGCGTTTCGACCAATAAGATGAAAGGGGCGTTTCAGCGCCGCCCACGTGTGCAAATGAATCAAGCCAAAATCTAATTTTTCGTTTTTTAAACTAAACTAAAAAACGAATAAACGAGCTGGTTTTCATTTCTCGTTATTCCATTCCAAACAGGAAATGAAATACAAGAAAAGATACACGGACCTTTCATTAATACAGCTCGTTTAATACTTTTCTCTTGATTTACCCTGAATGAATGAAGTGAAATGAGACAACATACCCCATAGGTGGAGTACATTATCACATGATCATATGACAGATTAAAATGTTATCTGAACTAATCAAAAAAAACAAAAAAAAAGACAAAATAAAATATTTTGTCAATAAAATAAAATGAACTTTTCATATAAAATAATGGCAATTTTAATCATTAAAAATACATTTTGACAACACACACACTGCAAAACACAGCTATACAGCATAGTTCAAAACATAATAATAATGAATAATTTCAGTCTTTATTCACCTTTTTCTCATGGTTTCTCAATAGAATTGATAAAAGTATAGAATAGAATATCATAGTTCTAATAGTAACATTCATTGTAACTCATTGTGACAGCATGCTTTAGTTAATTCGTGTGCACTTTAAACCGGTTTTGCTAGTTTAAACCCGGCGAGTGTTTCTGCATTAAACAACTATCTCTACTGTTAAATAACAGATGTAAGATTAAAATAATATCAGATTTGTCTTATTTTATATAAACACAAAAAAACAGAGATGAAAAATTAACATGAGTAAGAAATGTTCATTTGCTCCATCTAGTGGCAATAGTCATGAAATGCCATGTTATACTATTTTTGTCCACAAGAGGTCGGCAGAGACACCCAAAGCAGTGCAATGCAAACCGTATAGTTTGCCGATAGCGCTGCGGATCATCATAACCCGCGGGTCGGGCGGGCCAAGTAATAAATAAATAAAACATTCTAATTAATCGAGGGTGGATGACAGATAAATCATTATAATGTGTTGAGTTTAATAAAGTCATCACTGTAAAACGCAATGAACGTGCGTCCCCGTTTTTTACTTTCGTTTTCAACAACGTAATTCTCCTCAGGGAAAACCAGTCAAGGAAAACATATCAGGGCTCCACATTAACTTGTCCGGGACACGTGTGTTTTTTTTTTTTTTTTTTTTTTTTGAAGGGACACGTGAAAGAGAAGTGTACTTGCCCAACCGGACAAATGCCATGATTAAAATAATTTTTAACATAAAATAAACAATAAAAAAAATTACTGAATATCTTCAACAAGATCGAGGACACTTTGGTTATAGAAATGTTCAATAGGTCAAATTTGAACTATACTGTATGGCTGATGAAACATCAGAAGGATTGTAAAAGCAATTAGTCTAGAAATTTAAAGTTCAAAGTCTCATGTCTAGAAATATGTTCAAAATATAAAATTTGAACTACTGTTCAAATACATTGGATAGCAGATAATTAATTAACAAGTCTACAAGTATGTTTAGAAAGTTCAAGATCGAGGACTCTATGGTCAGAAATATATTCAATGGGTCAAGTATGGACATCTTTCAGGCTGATGAAACATCGGAAGCTGTCAATGAGCATGTACAGAAAGGTCAAGATCAGGGACTCTTTGACCAGAAATATATTAGTAGGTCAAATATGGACTTTTGTATGGCTAATGTATTATTAAGAGAAGTCAGTAAGCAGAGAAGTTAATGTTCAAAGACTCTTTGGCCAAAAATGTGTTCAGTAGTTCAAATAGGAACCTCTGTATGGCAGAATTAACATAATAAGAAACCCTTTGAGGACCATTTGACCAGAAATAAGTTCAATAGGTCAAATATGGAATTCTATATGCGGCTTATGAACCATCAGAAGGAGTCTAGGAGTGAGAATGCAAAGTTCAATATTGAGGACTCTTTTTTATCAGAAGGAGTCTATAACTTTATATAGTTTGAAAAATTTTAAGGACACTTTGACCAGAAATAAGTTCAAAAGGATAGATATGGACATCTATATGGCTTATGAAGCATCAGAAGGAGTCTATGAGTATGTATAGAAAGCCCAAGATCGAGGACTCTTTGGCAAGAAATATGTTCCTTGGGTCAAATATGGAATTCTGTATGTCTGACGTAACATCAGAAAGAGTCAACAAGTATATATGAAAAGGTCAAGTTTCGAGTACTCACTCCTTGGCCAGTAAAAAATTCGGTAGGTCAAATATGGACTTTTGTCAGGATGATATAACATCCGAAGATATCAGTCTGAATGTATAGTGTTAATCTTTTAGGACTCTTTGGCCAGAAATATGTTCAGTAGGTCAAAAGGGGACCTCTGTATAGCTGATTTATCATCAGAAGGAGACTAACATTTTAGTCTCCTAACATTTTAGTCTCTCATTTTAGTCTCTTCTGATTTATTATCAGAAGGAGTCTATAACTTTATATAGTTTGAAAAAATTTGAGGACATTTGACCAGAAATAAGTTCAAAAGGACAGATATGGACATCTATATGGCTTATGAAGCATCAGAAGGAGTCTATGAGTATGTACAGAAAGCCCAAGATCGAGGACTCTTTGGCCAGAAATATGTTCTGGAGGTCAAAAGGGGACCTCTGTATAGCTGATTTATCATCAAAAGGAGTCTATAACTTTATATAGTTTGAAAAAATGTTAGGACACTTTGACCACAAATAAGTTCAAAAGGTCAGATATGGACATCTATATGGCTTATGAAGCATCAGAAGGAGTCTATGAGTATGTATAGAAAACGCAAG
This sequence comes from Abramis brama, assembly GCF_963993115.1. Taxonomy (NCBI): domain Eukaryota; kingdom Metazoa; phylum Chordata; class Actinopteri; order Cypriniformes; family Leuciscidae; genus Abramis; species Abramis brama. The sequence goes on along the minus strand of NC_139974.1, from coordinate 18,858,697 downwards.
ATCGAGGACTCTTTTGGCCAGAAATATGTTCAGTAGGTCAAAAGGGGACCTCTGTATAGCTGATTTATCTTTAAAAGGAGTATATAGCTTTATATAGTTTGAAAAATTTTAGGACACTTTGACCACAAATAAGTTCAAAATGTCAGATATGGAAATCTATATGGCTTATGAAGCATCATAAGGAGTCTATCAGTATGTATAGATAGCCCAAGATCGAGGACTCTTTGGCCAAAATTATGTTCATGAGGTCAAAAGGGGCCCTCTGTATAGCTGATTTATCATCAAAAGGAGTCTATAACTTTATATAGTTTGAAAAATGTTGAGGACACTTTGACCACAAATAAGTTCAAAAGGTCAGATATGGACATCTATATGGCTTATGAAGCATCAGAAGGAGTCTATGAGTATGTATAGTGTTGTATAATATCAAGAAAATGCAATTACCTGCCTCCTTGTTTATTATAGATGCCTTTATTGTTACACATATTTAGCCAATGTATTGGATATAATGCATTGCATTCAATGTTGTTATTTATTTTGTTTGTAAAAGATGGCTTATATTGTTTTGGCATAGATGTACAGTAATTGGTTATGTATGTATATGTGACTGTGCCAACCCATGTTAAGAGGAGCAGAAAAGTGCGATTATGTGTGTGCGCTAGACTCCTAGAACTTTAAATGAACTCAGCCATCTTAGCTGAGTTTATTGTAGTTCAAGGACATGAAGAGGTGGACCGCTTACCTGCCTGGAGAAGGATCTGGGAAACTTTGGAGGAGTGACAACCCAAAGCCTGTTGTAAACAACAGAAGTATAAAAGACTGAAGAACTGATTTGCCCGTGGGGATACTGATACGCCAGTGTGCCCCCGACGCCTAGAAGCCCAGAGCTGAGGACAAGAAACCCCAAGCAGAAGAGAAGAAGCCCAGAGCTTACTACACCTTTGATTCAAGATGTGATTATTGTATTTTATACTTAAACGATGAAGTTTTATTTGCCTTTATATTTTTGTTTATTATAAAAGAAAAGTAACCAATTAAAATAAATTTAATTGATTACAAAATCTGCCTACCGAGACTTAGATTTATGATGCTGGAAGACTTTTAATGCGAACATACCACAGGGGAGTCTTCTGACCAAATTGTAAGTACCTTTTGAATGCTTACGGTTTAGGTCAGATTTGACTTTCTTTACCTTACCTGAGAATAATAAATAAATAGGTAAAAGGTGTTAAGAGTAAAGTACACACCGTAAAACATGGCGCCCAACGTTTTAGGGGCATTGATCCATCGACCCCTGGCCACGGTCGATCGAGCAATGCTTGCCCATTCGCTTCCGCATTCGTACGCTTGAGTATAGGAGTACGAACTTTGAATGCTAGTAAATTACCAACTAAAAGGCAACCTGTAAGACCCCAAAAATGTTAATAATCTAGAAAAGATTATTTAAAGGAACAACCCAGAAAGGGTTAAAATAAAATACGTCTAAGAGAAACTTCTGGAAAAGATAGTATTTAAAAATACAGACCCAGAAAGGGAAAATATTACTGTTATAATACAGACCCAGAAAGGGAGAATATTACTGTTATAATAAAGCCCAGAAAGGGCAAAGATTAATTTAAAAATAAAATTCCGTGAGAGTGGAAAAATGAATGCTATAATAATGCATACCCAGAAAGGGCAAAGATTAATGTAATAATAATAAAACCCAGAAGGGTTAAAACAAAAGTCGACTAAGAGAAATTTAGCCAGAAAGTAATAATCTAGAAAAGATTATTCGAAGGAAAATCCCAGAAAGGGTTGAACAGAGATTATTTATAGACAACCTAGAAAGGGTTGAACGCGCGTAGAACAAATAACTTTATGAGCGAGAGAGCCGTAAAGATTGAGAAAGCCGAAATAAAGGAGAGACAGAAAGTCTCAAACGGCTAGCCTCAGAGAGTAAGAGGCAGAGACTGGCTAAAAGATAAGACCTGTTAGTGGAGGACGCTTCGCTTATGACAGGGCAAGCAGTAAAATCCAGCAATGTAGATATCTAACATGAGGAGATTCTCATGTATTAAAATGAAAACTAGCCTTAAAGCTGGGACAGAGATGGGTCTTGTGCATTTTGCCCACTTGGGTCCCACCTAGTACCAAGTGCCATCCTATATGAAATCCATGTGGGCAGTTGGTATGGGGCCATTATGGAACCCGCGGACAATCCCATACAGAGCCCATTTTTCAGCCTATTTCAAACCCACATGGGCCCCATATACAAATGTCGGCGGGGTTAAGCTGGGACTGAGATGGGTCTTGTGCATTTTGCCCACTTGGGCCCCACCTAGTACTAAGTGCAATCCTACATGAAATCTATATGGGCAATTAACATGGGGCCATTATGGAACCCGCGGACAATCCCATACAGAGCCCATTTTTCAGCCCATTTCAAACCCACATGGGCCCCATATACAAATGTCTACTGGGTTAAAGCTGGGACAGAGATGGGTCTTGTGCATTTTGCCCACTTGGGTCCCACCTAGTACCAAGTGCAATCCTACATGAAATCCATCTGGGCAATTAACATGGGGCCATTATGGAACCCGCGGACAATCCTACATGGGGCCCATTTTAAGCCCATTTCATACCCATATGGGCCCCACATACAAATGTTGGCTGGGTTCCAGGCAGACACAACGGTTCTAGAAATGGAACAAGGCTCCGCTATGGAGATAGACCGAAATGGTTAAAACTTAAAGACTGAGGTAAGTCTAACATGAAGTGGAAAAATGTGTACATGTAATAACATTACAGAATAAGACTTCTAGACAAGGAATAATGGTTAATAATGAATGACTGTTAATAAACAGCTAAGAAATGTTTTTCTAAATATTGCGAATGATAGAGTGCTAAAAAGAATTTAAACCACCAGACCTGGATAGACAGGCTATATCAAATTGATATTAATATCTTTAAACAAACAGAAGAAATGCACCTAACATTGTCAGAAGACAGTTTTATGAAGTGGAAATATGCAGGCTAAAAGTAGGACTTATAATCAGTAACAATATGTGCTGAGAAAAATGGGATGTTATCTGGCATATTAAAATAAAAATAAAAAGTGTAATGAAAGTATAATTACAGGTCCTGGAACAGCCAGGATGATTTTATTGTAAAAAAGGTGTACCGGTTAAAGAGACAGAGTCAGTGAGCATAGCTCAGACTCGAAAAGCCAACAGTGGTGCGTGCCAGATCGTCTCCCACACTGTATTACAGAGAAGAGCTCGTACTTCAGAACGCTAGAGGCTGAAAGACCTGTAAAACGATAGTTATGAAAACTTAAGGGAAGTACTGATAACAAAATAAGTCAGGAAAACTTTATTTTAAAATAAAGTTAAATAATAGTTTATGATGGAGTACAACTGGTAATAGAAGGAATATAATTACAAATAACAGACAATGAAGAAAATGGGAGATAAACTATTAACAATAAACTTAAGTATAACAATGCAAAGAGTAACAACTTTAGAAACGGGAAAAAGATGTCCCGCAAGGACTCTCTCGGCTGTCCACGCCTCCATATGAGAGTTTTACAACAGAGTCAGGGTGAGTTAGAGGGTTCAGAGAACTCCAATACCTCTGATACACAACACAGAAAGTGAAAGCAGGAAATCAAATAATATTATGTTAAATGTAGCTAGTATACTTTTAATATTGAATGATTAGTCAGAGGTTAATGTAATAAATACAGAGGACTAAATACAAATATTCTGATAGAAAGAAATTAAGTAGGATGCTATTAAGAGGAAAACAATAAAAATAATAATAAATAAAAATAAAGAAATTTTAATAATAGAAATTTTACTTACAGAGATATAAAGACAGCCAGTCTAAAATGGGAACCCATTTACTGAGGGTTTAAGTAGAACAGTGACTACAATTGTAAAACAAGTAATAGTGTCATTAAAAACAAAAATTAGTTTCTGAATCGAGACTTAGAAGAAGTTAAGTAAGAACTTCAAAAGACAAGAGAGTGTTAATATTGGTAAAGAGAAGTTTCAGAGTCCAGAAGAAGAGATGGAAAAAGACACTGGGACTTTGAATATGCTAGTCTGACTTTTAACCCAAAATTCAATGAAGAATAGTTTATAAGCTGGAATATTAGACTTAAATCATGTCAGGTCATACTGCAAACATAAGTAAACGGGTAGGAGTTAAAAATTCCATAACCATATAGTGACTATGCTGTCAGGAGGTTAAAGCATTAGAAAATGCATATAAGTGAGCCGAGATTTCGAAACGTGTATCTGTCTCAGATATAAAGACAAATATAATGACCGATTACTGAGAGAGATATTCCTAGGTCAAAAAATGACAAGATAGTAAAAACTAAATAATATGAATACAACGAAGTAATAAATAAATATGTAAATTACATAAGTGGACAAACAAACAAACATAAATAGAATTTTTCATATTTTATAGGCTATTTTAGTCTCGAACAAAATTTTAAATAATGACTACAGCAGAGAAAATGATAAATACTTCAGTAACTTAGAACAGGGCTTGGTACGCTGATAAATGTTCAAAAATGGAGATGTGACTGAGACTGAACTATAACGGGTTTTCTACAAGAAAACTTTGCTAATCTAAGGTAAGAGAATATAATTTATTTAAAAATATGTAATTAAGGGCTAGCAGCAAGAAACTTAATTAATTTATTAAAATAACAAGATAAGGCAAGGCAAAGCAAGCTTATTTATATAGCACATTTCATACACAATGGTAATTCAAAGTGCTTTACATATAAGAAAATATTATAAAAGAAATAAGAATAAATATTACAGTTTAGACAAAAATAAAATAAAATACTGTACAAACAGTCGGACCAACAGATAAGCAAGAAGGATGAGCTATAATTAGTAAAAAGTTAATTATAACTATACATGAACTATGGATTTTTATACAGAAATTTATACAAAAACTTATATTGTAAACTTCTTAGATTAGGAGAGCTGTTAAAAATAGTAAATTCAAAGAGCATTATTAAATGGAATGTTTAAGTTAGCGACAAGATACAATGTTTTGGACCGGAGGAAAAAGGCTGATAGATGTTTTATTAACATCTGAGAAACTAAGAATAATGGATGGAAAATTGATCTAATAAATACGTTTAGATAAGAGAGGTCTATACCAATTGAAGAAGTTGTGAAAGAAGGCAAAGCTGTTTTTATGTATATATTGGCTATATATATATAATTTTTTAATACTATTATACTAATGGCAGAAGGTTTTAAAGGAGTTGAAATGCCTACCATTCCAGCCGCTCAAGATAGCTAAGGAAACACCCTGGACAGTGAAATTTAGAATTAATAATTTGATTGAGGACTCAATAAAGCAAAAACTGTTTAAAAGCTGTAGAAGTTGTGTTAAAATTGCCTAGGAAGTCAAGTTTGAGGATTTAATAAGTATATATACAAAAGATTATTAATGTTTAACGAGTTTGAATTTAAGAGTTTTAGGTTTTGTAATGTGAAGTGATTTATACGCATAAAATACATAGCTTAATGGGTTACATTAAAACATGTTATTGCTAGCAAATGATGAAGCATAATTACATATTAGAAAAACAAAAAATTGATTAAACTAAATAGGAATAAGCTGAAATGTTAGTGCAATTAAAGCAGCCATGTGAAAGACGTCTATAGAGTTCTATAGAGGAAAAAAACAAACAAATGTGTTGTAGTTTGTGCCGAATGGTGAACATAAAACCAGCTTTACCGAAGTATTAATAATAATACATTTATTTTATATAGCACCTTTAAAAGTTGCTTTCTCAAAGCGCTTTACAGGCAAACACAAGAGTGAAAACTACACATTTTAAATACAAATACAAACAACTAAAATGGAAAATCAAGCAAATCCTAAAATAAGAAGAGTTTTAAGAAGAGATTTAAGTCACTAAAGTGTTGCTTCACTGCTGTTGTATTGTCAGTAACTTTACCCTAAGTATCTAGTGCAATTATAACTAGACTAATGAGATAAAAACATTAGGGCATTTGAATATTGATATTGATAAAATATGATATCAATTAATAAAAATAAAATAAAAATAAAAACATACCTTGCTTCTGAGAAAAAAGATTAGCAGTTCTGTGCAAAAGATATTCCAAGTTGGAATTTCTGACCGAGGTCAAAAGATATGCTTCATTGACAAACAACTACAGTTAGAGAGCCTCAAATGTGGAAACATTGCAGTGAGGAAGAAAAATAAAAAATAAATAAAAGCAAAACATTATAATAAAAGCACGATTGATATATTATGTTGTAACAACTATTAATAGCCAGATAAAAAGTCATAAAAAAGGAAAAGAGGTTTCTTAAAAAAGTACAATTGTTTGTAAAACTATGTGCACTGAAGACTGAAGATTTCAGTTTGAAGTCCGGAAAAGAAGCATGTTAGGGGGAGTGATTTTTCTCCTGGTACAGCCTAGCACGCAGAGCTCACGGGAGTAGCTCAAGGTCGCTCAACAGCATTTTTGCCAGACAAACTCAGCAATACATGGAGAAACAGGGTTTGATTTAAACTGTTTTGAAAAACTGGAAAATAGATTGCCAGGTAAACTAACTGATTTAGCTCTAAAGCTTTAAAAAATGTTGGGGGGACTTAACCTCTTATATAGACTAAGCCTTTTTCTGAACCTTTTAGTCCAACCAGACAATTTTAAAGAAAACACAGTGATATGATATTAATACAGCTGATAACTAGCTTGACTTAAAGAAAAGTAGAGAAACGGAAACTAGGTTATATATAGTAAACAAGAAATAAGATATTAAAATAATTAAGTGGGTGACATATTATAGTAGTTCATGGATTTTTAGGAAGTCCTAGCGACTGGCGTTGCAGGAGTGCACTCTCAATGCTGGGTCGCACAAGGAAAGGAATTTGTTGTTAACCCCAATGCCAAACAGATATGTGGATGATCCACTGTGGTGACCCCTATAACGGGAGAAGCCGGAAGAAACATAGAGAGAGAAAAAGTGTATGGATCATCGGAATGAATTAAAAAATAATAATAATAATAATTATAATGTTAAAATAATAATGTACATAACAAAAGTAAATGTCTAATTATTACTACGGTGGAAGAGATAGTGACTGCTTTAGACTGAGCAAATAGTTTTAGGATATTTAGAACAAAGACCAGGTTTGAATATTGATTAACTGAAATTAGTTCTAATATAAATATTAAGATATGCAGCAGAGTGATCAAAATGCAAGAACAGCTGTTAATAGCCTATTAATAAAAGTTGCAGGCAAAATGTGATAAATGAAATTAATATTTTTCATTTTACAGCTATTTAACAAACTGAAAATCAACAAGTACTGCATACAAAGTGACTATAAGAAATGTCTGACTAAGCTTACATGGAGATTAGCCATTTACAGATGTAAAAATAATAATACAAGTGAGGATAGTTGACTAAGACACTTGGGGCCCTATTTTAACGATCTGAAACGCAAGTGTCAAAGCGCAAAGTGCAAGTAACTTTGTGGGCGGGTCTTGGCGCTGTTGCTATTTTCCCGGCGGGATAAATGACTCTTGCGCCAGGCGCAAATCTAAAATGGGTTGGTCTGAAGTAGCTTCATTATTCATAGGTGTGGTTTGGGCGTATCGTGAAATAAACCAATCAGAGCGACATCTCACATTCCCTTTAAGAGCAGGCGCGCTTTGTTCTAAAGCGGATTCCTATTATAACGGCGGATTTGCCAGACGCGCACCAGGAGCGGTTCACAGCCAAGGAGAGCAACGCTCTCGTCAGGGACGTTGGGGATGGAGAAACCCACCCAAATTAACTTCGGTTAAAAAGGCGTATGATAATTTGGGTAAATGTGTAAGCTAGATGTATGCTTTTATAATAAATTGTCTATCTATCTATCTATCTATCTATCTATCTATCTATCTATCTATCTATCTATCGTAATAATATATGATTTGCAAAAATGAAAACTGCTGCTTCTGTGTAGATGAGAGAATCAAAGTGTATGCGCGTTGTGCACACGCTACATTGATTATGGCCAAGCATGCGCCCTTAAAATAGCATATGAATAACATGCGGAACCCGCCACTGACTTTAAACTATTTTTTCCTGGTTAGTGGCGCAATTGTTTTCTAAACCTGCAAAATAGCATGAAGGAACGTTTGCGCCGGGACACGCCTCCTTTTTTGCGCTGAACCGCCCAGGGAGCGCAAGTTCATTCCCTAGTTTAGCGACGTGCTTTTGTGGAGGGAAAAGCGCGCTTTGCGCGGGTGCAAAATAGGAATGATACATGCGTCGGTGTACAAAGTCAATTGCGCTGGGTGCAAGATAGGGCCCTTGGAGTTATTAGAACATTTCCTCTGATTTAAAAGGAATTTGATCCTTGCTATAAAAAAAAACAAAAAAAAACAAGGTGACAAATGAAATTTAACAATAAAAGTATGATTAAGATAAAGAAAAGCTTCTTAAGTTAGAGATAACTAGGGAGGTATTAACGGGATTGAGGTTAATTTAATGATGAATTGAAAAAGAAGATTGTCAACAAACAATGAAAGAACCTAGTGTGTTGTTGTCTGCCAGGAATGTAGGATGAGTTATAGACTAGACGGATTTCAGAAAAATGGCCTTCTATAAGAAGTGAGGAGCATTTATGGGTACAAGTTGGGAACCGGCCTACCTTACATATTTCAAGGGTGCTGAGTCCAAAAAAACTGGTTCCCAAGCGAAAGTTTGAGTTTTTGACCTTCTAATTTGCATATCAAAATGGCCGCCAAATTGCCTATCTTGCTCAGTCGTTGGATCATTTTCCCCTAGTTTTTTTGTAAGTAGGCAATCAAGATGAGGAAATTAAGTTTCTAGATCGATAGTCAAGGGTCAGAGCAAATATATAATGGAGGCTCACTGCCTTTTTTATGTATATATATATGCAAAATACCAACTTTTAAGGTGAAATTAAGCATTATTTGTGTAATTTTTTTAAGGCCGACATACATATTCAATCAATATCACTCTTAAATGTTCCCAGTGTATATATGATATGTGATGTATTCCATATTATATAATAACTAAGAAAAACACCATTGCAAGTTGTCTGAGATTATTTTTTTATGCAAATTAAGGCGAGACACTACAGGTGAATAGGGTAAAATTTTTAACTAGCAGATATCACCATGAAACTTTCACAGTTGATTACCTACATTAAGATGAGAAAAAAATGTATTACAAGTTTTCTGTAATTTAATGTTTAAATATGCAAATTAGGCAATATCTAATCAAATATGCACTAATTTGCATAGATTTTAAAAAACGAAATCTGAGTATTGGATAAAGCCAGGTTAAAAAATATTTTTTCATTGTGTTCACATATTAGATGGGAAAAAAATTACAGAGGGATTTATGGATATCTACTTATATTATCCTGTAAATCAGAAAATACTGTCAATAGCCTTAAAAAATGATTTTCGCCATGTTTTTTGGAATAAAATGTTATATAAATCAGGCTAGGAATAATATATATTTACAAATCCCTCTGTAAGTGTCTTCATAATATAACTAGGTACAAGACTGGAAAGTTTGGTGTATAGGTGCTACTGAAGTGGAGCGTCATCCATGTGGTTTCCTTAGTCTGCTTCCGAAGCCTTCACCGGCCCCAAGACCTCCCCCTGCAACTCGAGACCAGCACCATGTGATGTCATTTTCCTCTGTGGAGGCAATTTCAAACACACCATGGTGAGTCTCCTCTCAGTTTTTTCAATATTTGATGTAGAAAAGCATATTGTCAACGGCCGTATTATTAACCATCAACTATTATGTACATTGTCATGGCTAAAAAGTTGTATTTATTATAATGAAATTTTGTTTTGAATTCTTACATTAACCTGCTCAAAAAAATGACGTGGTTAGCTAGGCTAGGTCCACCATTTCTGTTATGGGGAAGAAATATGGAAATTGTCAACTAAGTTATGGTCAACTAAGTTACGGTCAACTATCTTTCAACTAAGTTATATCAGTGCTCTATGGCATATCATGATCATTAATTGTTTCTATGTTATTTATATGGACTGAACGTGTGTATATATATATATAAATAAATAATTTTACTTTTAAAAATTATACATTTAAATAGGTCTCCGCAGCTGAGAGACAGCGGAGTTACAGGGCTCGTCGTGATGCAGATCCTGAAAGAAGGGCAGCATATTTGGAGAAGCAGAGAGAGGCATATTCAATTTCCCATGAATTTATGTGTGTAGTGTTTGATCATTTCAGATTTTTGAATGCATAAAGGATGATTTTACGTCACAGGTCTTTGTGAATTGAAAGTTTTATTAGTGTGCATTTCAATGTATTCTCTGTGGAATTACAGTGGGTATGGAAAGTATTCAGACCCCCTTAATTTTTCACTCTTTGTTATTTTTGGTATTTAACTCAGGTGCTGCCCATTTCTTCTGATCATCCTTGAGATGGTTCTACACCTTCATTTGAGTCCAGCTGTGTTTGATTATACTGATTGGACTTGATTAGGAAAGCCACACACCTGTCTATATAAGACCTTACAGCTTACAGTGCATGTCAGAGCAAATGAGAATCATGAGGTCAAAGGAACTGCCTGAAGAGCTCAGAGACAGAATTGTGGCAAGGCACAGATCTGGCCAAGGTTACAAAAAAATTTCTGCTGCACTTAAGGTTCCTAAGAGCACAGTGGCCTCCATAATCCTTAAATGGAAGACGTTTAGGACGACCAGAACCCTTCCTAGAGCTGGCCGTCCGGCCAAACTGAGCTATCGGGGGAGAAGAGCCTTGGTGAGAGAGGTAAAGAAGAACCCAAAGATCACTGTGGCTGAGCTCCAGAGATGCAGTCGGGAGATGGGAGAAAGTTGTAGTAAGTCAACCATCACTGCAGCCATCCACCAGTCAGGGCTTTATGGCAGAGTGGCCTGACGGAAGCCTCTCCTCAGTGCAAGACACATGAAAGCCCGCATGGAGTTTAAGATGGTGATAAATAAGATTCTCTGGTCTGATGAGACCAAGATAGAACTTTTTGGCCTTAATTCTAAGCGGTATGTGTGGAGAAAACCAGGCACTGCTCATCACCTGTCCAATACAGTCTCAACAGTGAAGCATGGTGGTGGCAGCATCATGCTGTTGGTGGTGTTTTTCAGCTGCAGGGACTGGAGGACGACTGGTTGCAATCGAGGGAAAGATGAATGCGGCCAAGTACAGGGATATCCTGGACGAAAACCTTCTCCAGAGTGCTCTGGACCTCAGACTGGGCCGAAGGTTCACCTTCCAACAAGACAATGACCCTAAGCACACAGCTAAAATAACAAAGGAGTGGCTTCACAACAACTCCGTGACTGTTCTTGAATGGCCCAGCCAGAGCCCTGACTTAAACCCAATTGAGCATCTCTGGAGAGACCTGAAAAAGGCTGTCCACTGTATTGGCAATTTTGAGAAATTAATAACAAACAGCTTCAATGGTGTAAGAAACTTTCAGAGGCAAAACTGTAATAAAGAGAAAAGGTTTATTTCAATGAGGATTCTTTTCACAAAAGCCGCAGCCACCCAGCTTTGAAATAGAATACCTACTAGACACAATAAAACATGGACATTTTATACAGTTTCTTGGCAAAAAAACTCCTCCTTCCAGGTTTCTTGTAAATTTCCAGAAAGATACCCCCTATCTTCTACTGGTTCGGACTGGTTTTCTCCCCCCTGGTGCAGGTCACCCTGTTCTTTGTCCCTGAGACACCCAAAGGCCTTCATTTATGACCTAATTGTCTCCTGCTTCCCTAGAGCAGAGGGCCTGGTGCTGGTTTTATTAGTTAAATAACCCTGTATTCTTCTAACCAAACTCTTTCTCGTGCTCAGGTATTTCACTATCTTCCTGCCCATCTGTCTTATTGGCCTGCTCTTTCCTGTCCCCCCTCAGCTGCTAGAAAACCTCACAGAAACATTTGATTAAATGGAATTAACAGTTTGAAAACAAATGAATATAAGAAATACTGAATTTTCCCGTAACAATTCCTCCTCTTTATCATTCTCTGATAAACGTATTAAGAAAAATTCACCCTTGTCTTCTAATTTCTTAATCAAAATCATCACATCATTACATTTCAAGAACAGAATTGATTCAAGTCTTCACATCACAGTTATCCTCTTCATGTCTGACTTTCATATACCTGATCATTTTACTTGAACCTTCATTAAAATTTAGAATGAAAAAGCTTAGGCTGTTTTGTAAGGATAGGCCCTCTATGTTATAGCAAGCAAGTAAAGGTTTATTCTGAAACCGGGCTAGATGAATAAGCACTGTTATTGCATCCCCAACACTATAGATCGGACCCTCAGTCATCTCAGTATAAACGAGAAATAGTATAGATCACATTAGTAGGGGAAAAAAACCCCATATCAATTCATAAAACACTGGTTGATTTGACATTCTTAAAAAGATGCAAAGAAATAGTATACATAAAAAATCACTCATTTCAAACCCTTCCACCTCGTAACACGGATGACCGCTGTTTTTAACCTTCTGAACATATCATCATTCTTACAATGGAAAAAGAAATAAAAATAATAAAACAATACTAATAATAAAAACAGTGAATAGAACAGTCAATCAATGATATCAAAACCTAAACAATCAAAGTTTAGAAAATCCCTTTCCTGGTCCCAGGAAGGCAACAAAAAGAAAGAAAACACATTTAACTCATGTCTGCATACACGTCATCGCTGTCATAATCATCACATTGCTCTCCATCAGTTATTGGGTACAGAGTTTCACTGCTTGGACTGACGTCACTTTGCTACCTGTCCCTGCCCTGATCAAACTCTGCACTGAACTGGAAAAACACTTCATAATGCATGGTAAGCAAACCAGAATCAGTAACCCCATACCTACAATTGGCAAGACAGTTTGAATTATTCTGAAAAACCACCCTGACCATGCAGACATCAGCCACCCCACCCACTCACAACCAGTAGCTTGAGGCGGCTCTTTTACAGCTTTTCTCATGTGCTCGATGATATTGGTTATGTTGTCACTGTAATCAGGAATATTAAAACAACATGATACCCCCAACATTTTGCAAACTCCACCCCTCTCTGCCGTCAAAATGTCCAAAACTAATCTATTCTGAACGAGGGCCTCACGAACTTGTTTCATCTCATCGTTTATTAATGTAAAAGCATTTTCTGTGCTATTGGCTATTGCTAATACTGTCCATGCTAATCCATTAATTTTGTTGATTGCTACCGTTGTACCCACCCCCAGGAAAATTGACCAACCTATATTTGCCCCTGGCGTCGTCCACGGGTCTGTCAATGTATATCCTGCATAACTATTTGGCAAAGCTTCAGGCAAAATCTTAACATCTCGTTTCTCTCTCTTACCCACTTTGCTTGGCAAATACACAGAAGTTCCCACATTCATTAAAGCTGGGTAACAGCACCCTGACCAGTCCTTTTTTGGCAAACTGTGATATGCTCTATCACCACAAACCCACACTGCGGCTGGTGAGCTTTCGCTCGGCTTGTTGAATGGGCACTTAAAGTTAATTTCTTTGTAACAACAATGCCTCTATGTTAGGGAATTTATTAGCTCAAATGAGAGGTATTATTCATAAGATATGAATATGCATATGCCGTTTACACAAATTAAATTATTCCAAATAGGGAATAGGTCAAAACCTCAACTTGTATCAATAATTACACGATTTCTCGTAATAATTACTGATATAGGTGGGTAGAATTGTATTTTAATTAGGGGAAATTTAGGTAGGGGTTAATGTTCATTTATCATGCAAACTGTCCGTCCAGCGACCAGCATGTATAATTTCTGAACAGAAACCTATCGTCTTTAACACCGACAAATAACCCTTTTCTTGTGGCCACAAAAGAATGATTATTTTCGTGTTTAGACAATTTTAGATATTTCAATAGTAAAATCAAAGGTAGAGCTGTAGCTTAAATCGCGACTTTCAGTGATTTCAGTAATGAAACAAAAGAACAATTTCAATTCAAAGAATTATGGAAGTTTAATCACACAAACTAAAGATTACATGTACTATTTAAATCACGCAGGAGTAAATATGCATAACAACAAACAATATAACGATCGTAATAAGAAATAAAATCAAAATTAAAATACAATAAAAGGTTACGAGAGAGAGAGTAGAGAATTGGGAGAGAGAGAGAGTAAGAGGGAGAGAATAAAAATAAGAATAAGAATGATTTTATGTGTGTGTAAGTTAGCAGCGTTTGTAAGGAGATGTGTGTCTCTGTGAGCACGTGGTGGTGTGTTTGTCTCTATGAGCACGTGGTGGTGTGTTTGTCTCCAGACATGTGCATGTGAGTATGTGTGTGTGTGAGAGAGAGTGTAAGTGTGAGTGAGAGAATTTGGAGAAAGGCAGAAACAGTTTAACACATTCATTCACAACGAAACCCCAACATTTCTAGTAATTCTTTAGACAACTTAAACAGCATTCCTTTCAGATTGTGAATTTAAGATTTACGTTACTCTGTTTGAAGGCCGGCCCTCTGTGCATGCGTGTGTGGACAAAGGCGCCTGGATCACGTGGTCACAGCGTTCTGGTTGCTATAGCGACTCGAAGCGAGCGAAAACTCGGCAAAGATGATCTTAGCTTTAAGTTAGTTTCGTTGGTTGGTTGAAGAAGACTATCAACTGAAGTAAAGTAGTCTTAAGAAAATAAAAACTTGGAAGAAAATAAAAGCGAGCGAAGGTTTCCTTGAAGGAAGGAGGCGCGCCGCGTTTTGAAGGAGCTAAGCCTCCGCCTTCTCCTGTTTCTGAGCCAATCATTTGGAGAGGACGTGTTGCGTCAACCTCCTTGCGTTTTACACAGTACACGCCTCTTCCGGCTATGTACTGACGGAATAAACTTGTTCATAAACAGTTATAAAACTGGTATTAATGAAAGAATGCATAATGTTATACTTTGAGTTAAGAATTCAACACCGTTGGTTCTTCCTGAACCCAATGGTACCGCGAATGATGATTCTGTGATCTGATGATACATGGATACACGATTTCTCGTGATTATAGGCACAGCAAAATTGATTACACACGAATAAAGATATATATATATAGTAGTTGGGAAAAGGGATCATGCACACAACAAGAAATACATTTAAACATTTTACAAGATGATTTTGATCACACGTGGTGGGATCTGAGCGTGTTTCTGTGTGTGTGTGTGTGTGTGCCGACACAGGCTGAGAGTTCACAACCGTGCGCTGAACTTTTGTCCTCGAGCCGCAGGGTGAGGGGCTATGTGTGTGCGTTTTTAGAAATGATGCATTTAACATGGTTTGGACATTTGTTCGGATAAAGTCTTGTTGTTCTGAGGTGTAAATCAGTGCCTAAGAGATCCCTAGGGGGTTCTTTCGAGATCGCTCTATTGGTCAGCGGATGTTCGCCAAGCAGTAAAACAGAAGGTTTTTGTTGATTCAGAAGTAAGAGATCTGTGTTTTCAGATAGGCAGTCAATGATTTACGCCGTTTGTCGGCGCCATTTGGTCTGCACGTCCTGTGCGGCGGAATCTTGAGACAATAGAGGTGTTTGTAAATGAGGATTCCAGTAAGTTGATTAGGTCCCCGACTAGAGGGGGGGGTTTGATCACGGGGTAATTTCAGTAATTTAATCATATAGAGAGAGAGCTGACAATCTGACCATCTTCTTTGCGTTACATTCCCCCCTTGATGAGTTGACGGGGCGTGTATGGGCCTAGTCGACTCATCACGGTAGTAATGGTCAGATGGCAGGTCCGGGGGATGAGGAGGCTAGAAAGGGGTTACTAAGACTGGGGCTTAGTTCGATGAGGTCTTCAGCATTCTCTGGTGGAGCGTCATCCTTCCGAGGGTTTCTCCTGAAGCCGACGGAGACTGCCTCGGTGAGCTTGGTTGTGGAGGTTCGGAGTGCGTTGACTTTCCTGTACAGGACATAGGCCAAGCCCAAGGCTAGGGCATGTCCGAGGATGCTGGTAATGCACAGTGCAGTATCAGCTGCTGTCCATGCTTGAACCACCGGTGAAGTGTTCAGGATGGGTAGTCGAGACAAGGCTTGAAGGGCTGAGTCCAGTGGAGCTATGTCGATGATTTGTGACCCCCCTTTCGCAATCCAATTTTCCAGTTCTGGATCTAGCGTGAAGTTGCGGTCCCTAAAGAAGGGTGGAATCTCTAGTTCGGCTTGGTACTCTTCACTTGGGAGATGGTACAAGGCAAGGTCATCCAGGTGGAGGATGGCTCCTCGTGGGACTTGAATCCACATGCTTTGGTTCAACAGATTGACACGTGTAGCAGTGTCGTGTTGGTCATAGGTCAAGGTCGCCGACCGCACTGGAGTGTTCACGAGCCATCGGTTTCCTACGATCTCGGCTTGCGTCTCGGTGACCTGGTCGCGAGGTTTAGCATCAGCTGGACAACGTGCGTCGTTGGCTAGTTGTTGGAGGCCGCAGATCCCATCCGTATTATCTTGGAGAAAAGGTTTGCTGGGACAGAGATAGTGAATGTCTTTCGTGAGGGTGCACATATGCAGGTTAGGTGCTAGGTACAGTTGTGGGTCGCTGTCGTGGTAGGCTACCACGTCTGGAGTCCGTACTTTAAACTGAGTGTTCCGTTGCAAGAATCCGACGTTGACAATGTCTTTGAGTCGGTAGATCCGGCTTGACTCTATAATGGGTAAATTGAGGAGAAAACCCACCTCCCGCTGTGCAGGGTCAACGAACAGTGGAATAGCGCTACCCAAAGAGTAGGCGAGATGGGTTTGTATCGGATCAGTTGGTGTGGTGGTGGCGGAAGCCAGCACGGTTTGTACAAGGCTCAGGGGTATTAGGTATGGCGGGATTCTACCCATGGCTAAGCTGTCTATGGAGGAGCTCACTTCTCGGAGCATGTCGGACATTAATGCGGTGACCAACTGAGTTTGGGCAAAGTCATTTTGGAAGACTGTGAACAGCTGTTTCATGGAGTTCACAGTCTGGTTCAGCATAACACTATGCGTGTTAAGGATGGTGACGGTACCTCTCAGTGTCTTGCCGATGGTGGTCAGGGATGCGCTTTGTGTGGTGAGTTGATCTTTCAGCTGTGGAAGTTCCGTCTGGATTTCTGCTACGTGTCGTTGTACCGTGGCGATGTTCACGGCGTTGACACTGGACATACCGATGTTGAACAGTGTGCCTACAGCAGCAGCGGCTCCGAGTAGTGCTCCTAGGAACCTTTTGGAACGTCTGTTGTGTCCACTCAGTTCGGCCTGGGTGAGCGTCATCTTTTCAAGTTGGTTTAACATGTGCTCGACGTCAGCTTCGGCATGGTCGAGGGCGGTTTCCGTCCATCTGGCACCTGCCCAACTGTACTGGGCGACGGCTCTCGGGTAGTGTGCACGGTAGACATTTCGAGGGTCAAGTCGCACGTACACTTTCTGTGTGTGGGTTCGACAGTTTGTGATAAGCAGTCCAGGCTGCTCTCTTAACAATTCCCGAGGCCGGCCCTGGGGAGATGACGTCGGGTGGTGGCTGGCCTCTGATCGTCTGAAAGCACATGATGGCAATCCACAGCAGCATCCTGTTACAGGCGAGAGAGAGAGGTAGGGATGAGAAGGGAAAAGAGAGAAGGCACAGGTCAGAGAGGGTTGTCCCGGTGGATGGGACAGTCTTCTTTTCCTGCAATGACGGCGGTTGAGGTTAGCTTGCATTGGGCCCTTCTTGTCTGTCCCTGCTAGTGGCCACATGTCTCTTAATCTGGTTGCGGTGGACCCATTTGAGAACTGGTTCTTTCGGTCCCCGTTTTAGCTGGATTTGGTACGCTACGGGGGAGAGTTTGTTCACAATCTCATGTGGTCCAGTCCAGTGAGGCAGAAACTTTTTTGACAGTTGCTTGGGTGGCAAGGCGAAACTGTAGTACAGGACTTTGTCGCCCACGTTGAGTTCTTGGTGTGATGCCTTTTGGTCGTAATAGGCTTTCTGGCCTTCAGCGCTGGTCTTCAGGTGTTGCTGAGCGAAAGCGAAAGTTGTTTTCAAGTGTTTATGGAGCTCGTCCAGATATTGGGACGTGGTATAGGCGGTGACGAGGTTGTGGTCTCCAGGTTGGTACAACAGGTGTAATGGCAGGGTCATCTGCCGCCCAGTCATGAGTTCAAATGGAGGCACTCTGGTTGATTCCTGCGGCGTGGCTCGGATGGCCATCAGCACCAGGGGAAGTTTCACATCCCAGTCTTTCTGGTTAGCCGACACATACTTTCTCAACATGGCGACCACCGTTCAGTTAGACCTTTCTACCTGTCCGGACGAGATCGGATGGTGACTGATGTGAAGTTTAGCTTGTACCCCTAGAATTCTCCAGATCTTTTGCATGATCTCTGCAGTGAAATGGGTACCTCGATCTGAGTTGACTCTGAGCGGTAACCCGAATCGAGAGAAGATGTGGTTCATCAGGAGATATGCCGTTGTTTGGGCAGTGTCGTTAGGTGCTGGCAAACACTCTACCCGCTTGGTAAATTGGCACACGACCGTGAGAAAGTACCTATTCCCTCGTGATGATCGGGGGAGTGGTCCTACCCATTCAATTTGAAGGTCTGACCAGGGAAATGTGATTCCTCTGCGTTGCAACGGGGATCTGTGAGTTAGGTTTGTTGGGTGAAACTGACAGCAGACCAGGCATTCTCTCACGTACTCTGCCACATCTTGTTGCATACCTGGCCAGTATGCCACTTGTCTAAGTGTCTCATACGTGGCTCTGGTACCGTGGTGTCCAGCATATGGTGCGTTGTGGGCGTGGTTCATCATCTCCCCCCTTTGGCATCGGGGCACAACGAGTTTTGGCGAAGTGGTGTCATCGGTGACAAACCATAGAATGCCGTCCTGCACACGCAGCATATGTCTGGAGTTATGTAGATGTCTGAGATCGGAGTCATCAGTGATGTCCGAAGGTGTGATCGGGCAGGTGGTGGGGTCGTGGAGGTGCGTTTTGATTGTTTTTATGGCAGTGTCTGAGGATTGCCTTTCTGCAAGGTCGTTGTTTGAAATTTGTGGGGTTAGTGATAGCAGCTGTGAAGCAGGTGCAGCAGCAGGAGAGGTTCGTTTGCTGCGGGTTAGCACTGCAACATCGTGGGTGGGTGAGGGTTTTGGGGAAGACCACGGTTCACCGTGTAGGGCGCCCGCTTTTGCGAGGGCGTCAGTGTGGTCATTAAAGTCTTTGTCTTGTCCCGGCAGTTTGGAGTGTCCTTTCACCTTTTTCCAGTACACGGTGATGTCGTGTGTTGTTGTGATGTTGTCACATTTTTGGAACAGGTGTCGATGTTTGACAGGTTTGTTGTTAGCAGTTGTGAACCCATTTTGTTTCCAGGTTGGGAGATGGCACACAAAACTGAGTCTGGCATAGTTAGAGTCTGTGCAGATGAGCAGTTCTTTGATGTTATGGGATGCTGCGATTTGCAGAGTTATGAGAATTGCTGCTATTTCTGCATATTGTGATGACTGGGGGCCCAGCTTGAAGTGTTGTGGTGGGCATGGGTGGTCGTTCACCCACAGTACCCCTGCACCTGCCTTTAGGATGCCCTCGCTGTTGTAGGAACATCCGTCGACGTAAGCTGTGGGCATGCCCTCGCACGCATTCTTGTCAAAGTACCTGTGGCAGGTCAGTTGTGGCTGCTGGGGCTCAGGTGTATTTAGCGTCGCAGCAGGAGAGTTGTCAGAGCAGTTTTGACATGCCGCCAAGCCGTTACCTAGAGCGGATTTGTGGTTTTGTGCATATCGGGCCTCGACGTTTCGTCCTTGGAGAGCCATTAGCCATGTAGCTATGCGTGAGTTGGTGACCACACCGTCTCTTATCCGTTGGCTGTTAAGGAACATTACGGGCTGGTGGCAAGTTTCTATGATGACCTTTTGTGCTCCAATGTAGTTGGAGAAGCGCTGAATTGCCCACACTGTACAGAGCAAAGCTTTTTCACAGTCTGAGAATTTACATTCTGGAGGGAGAAGTGTCTTGCTGGCATATGCGACCACCTTTTTGTCTTGGTCATGGCGTTGGTATAGGCCAGCACTGAGACATTGGGCTGAAAACCCAGCTTCTAGGTGGAATTCTTTTTGCGGATCAGGGTAAGCAAGGCATGGGGCTGTGCATAAATGTCTTTTTAGTTCTGCCATGGAGTGTTCTTGAGCGTCTGACCAGACGAAAGGGCAGTCCTTCTTCAACAGGGCTGTTAGGGGCCTGGCGATGTCCGAGTAGTTTTCGATGAACTGTCGGGAGTAATTGCATACTCCTAGAAAGCTTCGAAGCTCCGAGACGTTAGTGGGAGGCTTGATGTTTTGAATGGCATGAATACGGTTTGATTGTGGTTCAATGCCATGGGGTCCAATGAGCAGGCCGACGTAGTTGACCTTGTTGCGACACCACTGTCCCTTGTGTAGGGCTATTTTGGCGCCAGCAACAGATAACTGGCTCAAAACATAGTCAATTTCTTTTAGGTGGTCGGCCACCGTCGTGCTTTTCATGAGCACATCGTCAACGTAAATCAGGTTACCTCTCATCCTGGCGTCTGGGCAGGCTTTGTTCAGGAAGATGTTGAACTCGGCTGGTGAGTTGGCATACCCAAACGGGCACCTGTTGAAGGTGTACTGGCGGTTACCGAAGGTAAATGCCAACTTGTGTTGGTCGTCTGGGTGTACTGGAATAGTCCAGAATCCAGAGGCCACATCGAGTGTAGAGAAGATGGTGGCTCCTCTGATTCGGGGTATTTCTTGCTCCAGTTGTGTCATGGGCCATCGTGACAACGGCACCTGTTGATTCAGTTTGCGATAATCAATGGTAGGCCTCCATTTACCATTTGGCTTGAGAACGGGCCAGATTGGGGCAGAATAGGTGCTATTGCAAGTTCGGATCACACCTTTTTCAAGCATGGATTCGATGATTTCCTGCACTGGTTCGTGTGAGGCAATTGGAATTTTGTATTGCTTGACAAAAGTGGGAGGAGCCTTGGGGTGCGTGGGGATGCGCACTGTGTGGAGGTTCGTGAGACCACAGTCTAAAGAGTCCTTAGCAAAGTCTTCTTTGAACTTATACAGGACTTGGCGTAGCCTTTGGCGGTCTGCATCGTCCTGAAGTGCATCAGCATCTTGTAGAATTTGTTGCACTTGAGATTCAAAACCCGGATACGGTTCTTCAGTTGGCTTGTCATCAGTCGGGTTGGTCTTAATAGGCATGGCAGGTGCATCAGTCTCAGCAACAGGTTGGTGGGAGACTGTGTACACTGCAAGGTGTTGGTCCTCTGTCAGCTCCGTTCTGCACACATGGTCTTTGGCCACCGACATGACAGATGTGATGGCAATGAATTGGAAGGGTGTTGTGAACAGTGTGTTGTCAGTATGTCCTTCAGGTATCAGTGCAGGTGGAATGGGCCCTATGACGGGTAATATCAGGTCAAAGTCATGAAAGTCTTGGCTGACCAGCCATCCCAGTCGGTAGGCTTTGGGGATGCTGATGTCAGTTGCGGTGCAATTGTTGAACAGAATATAGACTACTCGAGATGACACTTCAGTGAGGGGTGTGGCTTCGAGGGTGAGTCCGAGTTCCATGCACTCAGGTGAAGGTTGGAAGAAAGCCAGTGTGTGGTTTAGGGTCTGGCCACGTCGCAGGTTGAGCCGCACAGCGACTCCTTTAGTGTAAGCAGGTACCAACGTTCCCTGCTCGTTGATGAGAGTGCAGACTTCTGGGATGGTCTGCCCTGACAGTAGATTGTCATGACTGACGGGAACAGGTGGCTGTGAAGTCAATGGAGCCCATACAACCTCATTAAACATGTCCACATGAGCCTTGAGGCGAATCAGGATGTCTGCTCCAATGTAGACGTCGTGGGCTGGATCCTCCAGGATCAGGAAGTAATGGGTCAAGTATCGGTGATTCCATGTCAAGTTCAAAGCACAGATCCCTTTGGCAGATGTCATTGAGGATGGATCTGGGTTCAAAGGGAAACGGGTGCGTTTGCAGGTGTAGGGCAGGTCAGGTGTCTTTTCAACGATTGCGTTGAATAGCGAGAGGCTTATGGCTGAGTTGTCTGCCCATAGTGCCAGAGTGATGTCTGTTGTGGTCACATCCTGCAGCTGCAGGGTAGTGTTTACTTTGGGGCAGTAATTATCAGAATCTTGGGTTGTTCTGAACGTGCAGAGTAGCGAACTCGAACCCTGATCAGCTGTGGGGACTTTGTCCTCGTGTCTGGCTGAAGGAATTTCCGTGAACCCTGTGGCTTGACAGTCTGGTTCACTGGATTTGTGCGGCTGGAGGGGGAGGGGTTCGCGTACTTGTGCCCAAACCTGTAGGTGCTTGAAATCTAACAAGGGTTCAAAGCGGTCTAGCAGGTCCTTGCCTATGAGAAATTGATAAGTGTTCATAGGAGAAATATAGACAGGGTGGACTATGCTCATAGGACCGATTGCCAGGTGAATGGGAGCTACGTTCTTTAGCTGGATGTCATTTTGGCTGTATGACTGCACGTTCAGCTCACAAGTGTGGAATTTGAGAGTTCGGTTTAAATATGCGTGAATGTCGCTCCCCCCTGCTGGATTTGGGTTGAACGTAGGGATGTTCCTTGCCAGCTTGTCCAGTTCTTTAGATGCTGTGCTGTGACTGGTGGCTCGCCCCTCCGGGACGGGTCCAGCAGATGAGATGGGGTCACGCCGTGGGCTTTCCTCTTCTTCTTTAGTTTTACGGGTTTGGCTGTGGAGTGCAGGCTCGCTGGTGAGGGGAGATGGAGTGATGTGCGTCCCCCCCCCAGTCCACCTTGCAGTCCGTACGCATGTTTGAGTTCACGGTGGACAATGTCCAGTTCGTCTTTAAGATCTTGTCTCTGTTGGATGAGCTCGTTAATTTCAGCTCGGGCTTTCTGCAAAAATGTTTCACAAGCTTTGACTCTAGCGTCTCTGTCTTTTAATTCAGTGTGTGCTCGTGCTAGCAGAGCCTCTCCACGTATTAGATCGTCATTGAGGGCTGCCGTGGTCTGTTTCTCCGCCCGCACTGTCCTGTCCGTGTCCAGACGCAGGTCCTCCAGGGCCTTTTGCAGTCTTTCCACTTCCTGTTGTAGTTCCGGGCGTGTTTCCTCCTCAGTTCCAGCTTCCAGTAGGAGCTCCTCCAGACGTTGGTGTGCTTGGTCCTTTTGTTTGCAGGCCTCCTCCAGCTGAGTCTTTAATCCAGCGGTTTCCTTTTCCAGCTTGGCGTTATCCTCCTCCAGCAGACGTGCCTGGGACACCAGGTAGTGAGAGAGACTCCCGATGATGCGACTCCATTCTTTTGAAGTGTAGGCCTGCGTGGGGTCCTGGGACATGATCTGGTCCACGTTGGAGTCCAGTTCCTGTCGAGTCAGGAGTTTTGGGTCGCCGAAGTCTTTGGGGAGACAGCCGGTGGTCATGGCGCTTAACCACGCCTCCAGATCATTCCAGTGAGCCGCAGGACTGGATGAGCGCGACATGTTGACTCACTGTAGGCGAGAGAAACACAACACACACACACACCAGAAGGGCCAATGCAAGTGTCGTGAAGCTAATAAACTATAGGGCGGTGTGCCGTCTATAGAACTTTGGGCTAACTGACTTTAGACAGTTAGGCGGGTCAGTATGGGACCCGAAATAGAGACTGTTCAGTTGTCCCTCTATTACTTAGCCTTTTGGGGTCTCGTTGGTGCACTGAAAAACAAGTTACAACAGAACATGCAAGGCACGAGTAGGCGAGGATTGAAAAGGCAGGAAGAAACAAGAATTAAACAAAAAGTGTCAGTGATTTGATCTGTGCTGCAATTTGGACACTAATAGCACACAGGATGTGCCTTGGGGGAAATATTTAGGATTATGTGGTTTGTAAGCGAGACAAATTTTTTTTTTTCTTTTGATTATCAGAGTTCAGTTTACCTGAGATAGACTGAGGTCGACCCAGCCGGCCCCCGCTGAGCGCGGTCAACCTTCCTGGCGCCCCAAACACCTGGCCGCCGTGACCTTGGACTCTCCGTTACTCTGCTCACGGCCACGCCCACTCAAACAGAGTGACCGTAAACACAACCCTAGTAGTCCCGGAGGTGCCAACCAACCGAACGCAATGTAAAGGTGGGTGCTGCCCAGAACCCACCAGGCGTAACCTGGAGTGGCAGAAGCTGCCGATAGTTTGTGCAGCGGTCCCAACAATTAACTTTTGCGTCGGCGTGAAGGTTGACACTCCGAAGCACTAGATTGCTGATGTCACTACTGCGTGCCGCCGCCAGTGGCAGAGGTAAGAGAAACTCAAGAGTCACTGCACGGTCAGTGTCGGTAACGTCAGTCGGCCAACTTGCCCACAGAGGTCCAACCGGGGCTCCCACAGTCCACTGCAGGTGCTGAGAGTCTTGCCTATATGACACACAAAATGGAATGAGCAAAGGAGCTCAAAGTGGGTTAAGATTTCTTGCTTACACCAAATTGAGTTATGTGGAAAATAGGACAACAGTCCCAGTGAACCTGTGAAAGGTCAATGAAAACAATGATAAAAAAAAAAAAACTTTGAAGAGACAAAGAAAATTAAACTAACCTGGAAGGGAGAAACCACATTAAGATGTGGGCGGCTTTTGCCAACTAATGTTATAACCGAAAGAAGTTTAGATAGGATGAGAGTTATTGGAAAATAACCTAACCCGATCAGAAGTTCAGCAGTAACCTCAATGCAGGCGGAACCTGGAAGAGGGGGTGGTAGGCTGCTGCAGTGGGTTACTGAAGCCTCAAGGGGGCGTCTCTCTGTGGTTCACCCTAATTGTTTGACACAATTTAAAATCTTAATTCAAAATTGGTTCAAGATCACATTCAAAGAAGCCTGAGGAAGAGTCACAAGTGAATTAGAATGATTCCTTTTAATAATCACAATAACTGAAGTTATTAAATTTAACAAATCTATAAATTTGTAGCAGGCTGATAGCTGACTTGAGAAAGGCCCGGCCACCAGAGGGCGGTGTCCTTCTCAGGTACTAAGATGACTGGAATGTGATAATGGGAATAACCAAATTAGTTAGTTTCAATTTCACCTTAAATCTAAATACACTGGGAGAAAAAGTTTTTTTTTTTTTTTAGAGAAATAGAAAGATTTCTACAAGTAAAATAATCACTATAACATTGAAGTTGTTATCAAATGATTATTAAATTGAACTAAAGCCGAACAGAATCATTGGCAGATTAGAAATGGAAATACAACAGAGTACAGAGTGAATTTTGAGCAGGAGGAAAAATAGTTGACCTGGAGGGGTGTGGCCACGAGGGGGCACTGTTCTCTCTCTCCGGGTGAACTATCAGGGTTTTTGGAGTGAGAAATTCTATAATTTCCTGTTCCCTTTCTGGGAATTTAAATTCACAATAAAATGTCTCAGTCCAAAATAGAAGGATGGTTTAATGACCTTAGCAAGTTGTAAATGCCAATATGTTTTTAAACAGCTTATTAGATACTCATCGCCGTAAATTTGAGACAACAGAAATCGAGGCGGAAGGAATGACCAACAGGTCTTACCTGTGGTTGACCACACGGTGGCAGTGTTGCGCTTTAGCGGAACAGAGTCACGAGGTGGCGATTTGAGAACGTTTCAGCACTCACAATTTTCAAGCGTGCAGGCCTTTTTGCAAACACAAAAATCACACTGCAAATAAATTTTACAAAAGATCACGGCAGATCTTTGCAAACACAAAACACACTGCAAATAAATTTAATAAGATCGCGGCGGATCTGTTTCTGGTCTGTTCAGACGCGGAAACGGGTTTTTTTCTCTGGTTAGCTAAACCAGTTTTCTACACCCGTATTTTATCGTTGCTTAACGATTTACAAATAAAAGATATCTTTCTTTCCTGACCGGAGTACTTTTGTTCTCGGGGTTTACAGGATAATGTTACCGGTAAAAATGCCTGAGGGACTTTCTTTGTTCCAAACAGGTCTTACAAACAGGATTACATGTACAAAGTCAAGCAAAAAGAGATTTTTCCTTTTTCTCTAACTTAGACTCGCAACAACACTGTGAAACAAACTGCAGTTTTTTCCACGACCAGATTTACTGGCGGGTTATGGCTTTTTCGCCCTTTGATCAGTTTTTTGAGTCGACTTATTCACTAACGTTACAAGATTCAAACGTGCGCACGAACAGTAAACTTCCCAAAATCACACATGAATATAAAACTGAATATTTTGTCTCAAAATGAAATTTGAAAGTGCCCGCATCAAAAACACCAATAATTATGTAACAACAATGCCTCTACACTGTAAAAAATGATTTTATGTCAAAGTAAATAAAACAGGAACAATCATGTATATTTTGCTAAGAATAATTTTGTAAAAATGAAAACTTTAGTATATTAAGTAAATCCTAATTATATACTAATTTTTTACTTGTAAATATTAGACATCCAACAGACAAGTGAAATTTACTTCTGACTCTCTGGCATATTTACATGCATTAATTAAGTACTTGAAGCAAATTTTAAAAAATCAAGTAAAATTTAGTCCTTGAAGAAAGGAATCTGTGCATGCGCAGAGAGAAGAACACACGCGATGATTGAGGGATTTCGAATCTCCACTCCAACGGCTCTCGACAGGTAAGCAACAGTAAAAAACTGCATTATATTACGGATTTATAATGATTTTTTGATTAATTCAACGATTGTCTTGTCATCACTTCATGCTATACATTTGAAAAGTTTAGTGTTTGTAAGTTTAGAGACGTGCTCCAGAAAAAAGTTCAGGGAGACGGAGAGGCAGAGGCAGAAAGCACCCTGTTTATTTTCTTTCTTTTACAAAAGCAGAAAGCACAATGTTTTATTTCGATTGAAAGTGGAAAAAGTAGACATTTAACAGTTTATTTTTTCATATTTCTTAAGTCTGTAATCTTTATGACCAAAAATGACGGAGTATAAGTCTAATTTGCTGCTATGTGAAAAAAAAAAATCGAGCAAAACGCGCGGGCGCTTTTGCCGACTCAAGAGGGTTAATGACGAGTTAGCTTTGTAGACGTTAGCCACATTTTTTTCTCAGTTTTAAACTTTACGCTTTACACGATTTATCAGTAATTACGCCTAAAAACCATGAATATGTCACTTAAATCATGATCTTTTTGTTTAATATTTGTTATTTTGTGTGCAATTTTCTTTATAGATGACAAATATTGGCCACGAATTAACAATAGGCCTAAGTGAGAAGGTTCTCGTTCCCTCATCGTGCACAATATAATTCATTTCCTCATTCATTTGCTAAATCGCGCATACGGTCCCTGCTTTTACTAAATCGTGACCACGTTATAAATTACAATAATTCGTACTCCCAAATTCCTAATTCGTAGCCTTGATATCTGCTGTGTGTCACATGTTAGCATTAATGTGTGTAAATGACTATGAGAGTAAGGTCATGCAGGATGTTTTTAATGATTTGGTATAAATGAAATGAATAATGTGAATGCAAATTAATTAACTTTTAATTTAAAAGTATTTGCTGTTTACTGATTATTGTTTTTTTCTCTCTCTCTTTTCTTAATTTCAGGATATTTCTCAAATGCATTCAGTCCTTTGTGCCTCCGTTGCTGTAAACCGGTTGAGAGGGACAAAGAGAGAGACCGAACACACTGAATTGTTATTATTGTCATTATAGGTTTCTGTATATGCTTATTTCTTAATAAATTACTCTTAACTGCACATTGTCACAGTATTATTTTGTCACATTATAAGAGTAACATTTAATTTAATTTAAAATAATTACCAGCACTGCATAAAACAAGTAAAATGTATTTAAAACATCAAGTGGTTTTACTTAAGTATATTAATTATATCAGATTTGTAAGTAAAAATTACTCAATATAATTTAACAGGCCAAGTTATATGTACTTATTCACTTTGTGAATTTTACTCGGCTTAGCTAAGTAGATTTACTTAATTTCCATCAATGTGAAATTTACTTGAAAAAAATTCGTGCAAAAACTTGCCTTATAAAAATAGAGTAAATTCTACTTATTGTTTTTCTCAGTGTATGTTAGGGAATTTATTAGCTCAAATGAGAGGTATTATTCATAAGATATGAATATGCATATGCCGTTTACACAAATTAAATTATTCCAAATAGGGAATAGGTCAAAACCTCAACTTGTATCAATAATTACACGATTTCTCGTAGTAATTACTGATATAGGTGGGTAGAATTGTATTTTAATTAGGGGAAATTTAGGTAGGGGTTAATGTTCATTTATCATGCAAACTGTCCGTCCAGCGACCAGCATGTATAATTTCTGAACAGAAACCTATCGTCTTTAACACCGACAAATAACCCTTTTCTTGTGGCCACAAAAGAATGATTATTTTCGTGTTTAGACAATTTTAGATATTTCAATAGTAAAATCAAAGGTAGAGCTGTAGCTTAAATCGCGACTTTCAGTGATTTCAGTAATGAAACAAAAGAACAATTTCAATTCAAAGAATTATGGAAGTTTAATCACACAAACTAAAGATTACATGTACTATTTAAATCACGCAGGAGTAAATATGCATAACAACAAACAATATAACGATCGTAATAAGAAATAAAATCAAAATTAAAATACAATAAAAGGTTACGAGAGAGAGAGTAGAGAATTGGGAGAGAGAGAGAGTAAGAGGGAGAGAATAAAAATAAGAATAAGAATGATTTTATGTGTGTGTAAGTTAGCAGCGTTTGTAAGAAGATGTGTGTCTCTGTGAGCACGTGGTGGTGTGTTTGTCTCTATGAGCGCGTGGTGGTGTGTTTGTCTCCAGACATGTGCATGTGAGTATGTGTGTGTGTGAGAGAGAGTGTAAGTGTGAGTGAGAGAATTTGGAGAAAGGCAGAAACAGTTTAACACATTCATTCACAACGAAACCCCAACATTTCTAGTAATTCTTTAGACAACTTAAACAGCATTCCTTTAGACAACTTAAACAGCATTCCTTTCAGATTGTGAATTTAAGATTTACGTTACTCTGTTTGAAGGCCGGCCCTCTGTGCATGCGTGTGTGGACAAAGGCGCCTGGATCACGTGGTCACAGCGTTCTGGTTGCTATAGCGACTCGAAGCGAGCGAAAACTCGGCAAAGATGATCTTAGCTTTAAGTTAGTTTCGTTGGTTGGTTGAAGAAGACTATCAACTGAAGTAAAGTAGTCTTAAGAAAATGAAAATAAAAGCGAGCGAAGGTTTCCTTGAAGGAAGGAGGCGGGTCTTCTTTCTCTCTCTGGCGACTGCAAGGAATAGAGAGGACGCGCCGCGTTTTGAAGGAGCTAAGCCTCCGCCTTCTCCTGTTTCTGAGCCAATCATTTGGAGAGGACGTGTTGCGTCAACCTCCTTGCGTTTTACACAGTACACGCCTCTTCCGGCTATGTACTGACGGAATAAACTTGTTCATAAACAGTTATAAAACTGGTATTAATGAAAGAATGCATAATGTTATACTTTGAGTTAAGAATTCAACACCGTTGGTTCTTCCTGAACCCAATGGTACCGCGAATGATGATTCTGTGATCTGATGATACATGGATACACGATTTCTCGTGATTATAGGCACAGCAAAATTGATTACACACGAATAAAGATATATATATATAGTAGTTGGGAAAAGGGATCATGCACACAACAAGAAATACATTTAAACATTTTACAAGATGATTTTGATCACACGTGGTGGGATCTGAGCGTGTTTCTGTGTGTGTGTGTGTGTGTGTGCCGACACAGGCTGAGAGTTCACAACCGTGCGCTGAACTTTTGTCCTCGAGCCGCGGGGTGAGGGGCTATGTGTGTGCGTTTTTAGAAATGATGCATTTAACATGGTTTGGACATTTGTTCGGATAAAGTTTTGTTGTTCTGAGGTGTAAATCAGTGCCTAAGAGATCCCTAGGGGGTTCTTTCGAGATCGCTCTATTGGTTAGCGGATGTTCGCCAAGCAGTAAAACAGAAGGTTTTTGTTGATTCAGAAGTAAGAGATCTGTGTTTTCAGATAGGCAGTCAATGATTTACGCCGTTTGTCGGCGCCATTTGGTCTGCACGTCCTGCGCGGCGGAATCTTGAGACAATAGAGGTGTTTGTAAATGAGGATTCCAGTAAGTTGATTAGGTCCCCGACTAGAGGGGGGTTTGATCACGGGGTAATTTCAGTAATTTAATCATATAGAGAGAGAACTGACAATCTAACCATCTTCTTTGCGTTACATCTTTGTCGTTGATGTTTGCTGTGCAATTGTTCATTGTCCCGTCCAACACATTGATCTTAATTCTACAGTCTGACCACCCAATTTTCAAGGGTCTTGGTCTGTTGAAACAAACACAAACATCACCTTTCGCAAACGTTACCCTCAGAGGTGGAATTGCAATTTCAGTGTTGTTGTACTGCTGTATATGGTCACAGTTATCAGCAGGCTGTTTCGTTGGTGTCTTTCCTCTCTCAAGTTCCACAACAGTTTTCAGCACATCAGTCATTTGCTGAGGAATCAGACACTTGGTTTCGTTGACAGTAGCTGCCGCTAGAGGGACAGCTTTCCATGCGTGTGACATTTGAAGACACATCCAGCAACTTGTCTTGATCTGTAGCTCCTTCTTCTGCAGCAGTGCCAGCGCACACGCTTTGTTCCCCTGGCATTTCATCATTGCTTTCTTTACTTCGGGATTTATCTGACCTTTGTTTGTTTCCCCGTCCTTCATCCAGGCCAGCTCCTCTCCAGAGGCTCGTTCGATCTGTGGTGGCCCTGGTAGCAAGAGAGGTTTCGCCGTTGCTGCTGTCCGCGGTGTCGTTGCTGCATACACCATGATGTCCACCTGCTCATACCGGTCTTTAGCAGATAAGTCCAGGGCGCAGTAGTACCTGCCCTGGTCAGAACGTGCTGCATTTTCCAATTCCACTCTCATTCCATACCTGTTGTTACTCAGTCTTTCTTCAGGGAACACCCTGAATCTTCTGTCGTACCCCTCTCTGATGTTAAAAGCATAGGCTTTCACGTTCGCCCAGTTGCATGGGCTTTCACAGAAGTAGAATGGTAAATACTGTTCGGCGTGTCCGTCACACCCTTGGCAGTTGGTCTCGAACGGGTTGCATTTGAAGGTTATGCTCGACCCCTCCTCGATGGTGACGGTGCTTCCCTGCAATCCTTTCACCGGTATCACTTCCTTGAAGACGCTTGCTTCTCTCCTGTCACGCTGTCTGATGGTGCTGTTCAGCACAGTCGTTTCAGTCTCGTTGGTGTGTCTCTCCACAGACCACACTGGAAAGCCCTCAGTGAAACATAAAATAATCAAACAGATAGTCACTGATATCAGAGTCAAAATGAACGTGCTTTTGCAAAGTCCGCACATTCCTGGTATTCTGAATGGATGCCACGGCTTTGGACGATCCATCTTGTCTAGTTCTTCAACTGTGTTGTGCCAGAGAATACTTTTTTAACCACTCAGAGTCTTATCAGTCTTTGTTGATGTATAGTGTGCAACCTGATGCTGCCTGTGCAATCAGAACCCTCCTCTTCTCCCAGCTTCCTTCTCGCAGCTCGTATTTCACTCCGCTCGTTGCTGCTGCTAGAATGTGGGGATCTGTTGCCAGTAAATCTTTAAGTTTTGTTAGTTCAATGGTCAATGTCTCTGACTGTACAAATGGCTTTACTCTGCACACTGGTCTCACCACTTTCTCTGAGTGACCTTGCACCTGCTTGTCTTTAGGGCTTATTGTTGAACTTGCTGCTGTCTTTGGGGCTCCTCCTCTTGTTGCTCCTCCGATATGGGTGGAACTTTCCTGCAGTGATTGACATGCACCCGGGTAGCTCGTTCGCCCACCTTCACCGCCGTATGCGTGATCAGCAAGACTTGGAACGGTCCTAGCCACCGTTTCGCCCTCCAGCTCTTTCTCCTGAGGTCTCGAATCACCACGTAATCACCCGGTCTGATTTTGTGCAGGAACGTCTCAGCTACTTTGCTCCTAGAGAGAGCTGCCTTCACCTGCACAGAAATTTGAGATAACAAACACGACATCTCTTTGCAGTAATTCAACATTTCATTCTCACACACATCTGTCGATGGAAGCCTCCTTCTTTCCCCTGTTATACCCATGAATGGTGGTCTACCAAAGAGAATTTCAAATGGGCTCAAATTTGTTTTGACTCTCTTTCTCATTCTCATGTACATTAACACAGTGGGGAGTGCTTTCACCCACGAGAGCCCTGTTTCTTCACAGCATTTTGCCAATTTGTTCTTTACCGTCTGGTTTTCACGCTCAACAGCGCCCCCGCTGGCAGCGTGATAGGCACAATGTGTTCTCATATCAATTCCTAAGAACTTCCCCACCTGTTTGATTGCCTCATTGACAAAATGTCGTCCGTTATCACTGCTGATCTTCTTTGGGACGCCCCAACGGGGTACAATTTCGGTCAGCAGTGCCTTTGCCACTGCTGCTGCGTCCTGTTTCGAGGTGGGAAACGCCTCAACCCATCGTGACCACATATCCACCATAACCAAACAATATTTCTGCTTTCCGCACGGGGTTAGTTCAATGAAATCAATCATTAAATATTCAAATGGCCCCTCTGGGGCTGGCTGACTTGCCAGTGGTGTTTTAATGCCCCGTGCAACGTTATATGTGGTGCAAATCACACATCTTTTGCAAAAATTTTCAGCATATATTGTGAAACCTTTGGTAAACCACAATTCTTTCATTTGCATAATCATCCCCCCCTTGGAGGCGTGGTCTAACCCATGCATCAATTTAGCATAATGTGGGAAAAAATGGCTGGGCAGACATGGCTTTCCATCAACAGATGTCCATACACCATCAACAAGGCTGCAGCCTGCCGTCTTCCATTTGTTTTTCTCAGCTCCTGTGGAAAAAGACTGCATGCTCTGTAAACAAGGAGAAATGTCGTTGTTAAGGTTATTGTCAACTTGTACGCAGGTGGCGCCACTGTTATCAGCTTCAGTCTGCTTTGTTGCCGCTGCCTTCGCAGCCATATCAGCTCTGGCGTTGCCTGTTGATACGAAACTTTTATCATTAGTATGCGCTGCGCATTTACAAATTGCAATCTTTTCTGGCAGCATAATGGCCTCCAAAAGGTCAGATACTAATGTAGCGTTCAGTATTGGTCGTCCGTCTGACTTTAAAAATTTTCTGTGCT
This sequence comes from Abramis brama, assembly GCF_963993115.1. Taxonomy (NCBI): domain Eukaryota; kingdom Metazoa; phylum Chordata; class Actinopteri; order Cypriniformes; family Leuciscidae; genus Abramis; species Abramis brama. The sequence goes on along the minus strand of NC_139974.1, from coordinate 18,825,549 downwards.
TCCACAGAGCACCAAAGTCATGCGTGACCCCAAAAGCATAACGCGAGTCTGTGTAAATCGTTACACACTTGTCAGTCATCAGTTTACATGCTTCAGTCAAAGCGACTAATTCAGCTGCCTGTGCAGAGTAGTGACATGGTAATTTGCCAGATTTTACAGTTTCAAATTCAGTCGTCACGGCATAGCCCACGTTATTTTGTCCTGTTTGTGGATCTTTCGACGCAGATCCATCCACAAACAGGATGTTGTCACAATTATCAAGCGGAACGTCCATCAAATCTGGACGTTGTGTGCATACCTGCTCTAACACTGACAGACAACAGTGATGTTCTTCACCATCCTGCTCTGTGGGTAAAAGGGTCGCTGCGTTCAACTTTGTACACCTTTTGACAGTTATATTTGGCATATCTAACAGAATCGTATGATATCTCAACCAACGAGCTGTAGACAAATGTGATGTTCTCTGCTCCTGCAAAATCATGGACACCGAATGTGGGACTTCTAAAGTCAGATCCGCATAGCCTACAAACTCTCTTGAGGCCATGACAGCCAATTCAGCCGCTGCCACTGCCCTTAGACAATGTGGCAGTCCTGCGGCTACAGGGTCGAGTTTTGTTGAGAAATAGGCTACAGGTCTTTTTCGGTCACCGTGTGTTTGCAAGAGGACAGAAGTCATATAACCGTTCTTTTCATCGACCATCTGCGTGAACGGACGGTCCACAACCGGAAGGCCCAACGAAGGAGCCATGCACAACTGTACTTTCATGTTATCAAATGCGGCTTCAGCTTCACTTGTCCAAACAAGTTTGTCACATGACCTCAGCCCTTTCCCTGTTGTAAGGGCTCGTAAAGGCTGTTCTAAAATGGCATAATTGGGAACGAATGTACGACAGTAAGCACACATCCCCAAAAATGACAACAACTGCTTTTTTGTTACTGGCTTTGGCAGGTCTTTTATGCCCTGCACCCTCTTTTGTGACAATGTTTTGCTGTTTTGTTTGATAACATGGCCCAGGAAGGTCACTTCCTGTTTCACAAACTGCAGCTTTGAAAGGCTGACCTTGTGCCCCTCCCTTTCAAGATGCTTCAGGAGAGTCACAGTGTCAGCCCTGCAAATAGACTCACTTTCTGAACAGATCAAAAGATCATCAACATAAGAAAGCAATGCGGTTCCCTCTGTCAAAGTCAGATTCTCAATGCTCCTTCTCAGTGCCTCGTTGAATAAAGTCGGACTCTCAGAAAAACCCTGACATAATCTCGTAAAAGTATAACCCCTACCATCGAAATCAAACGCAAACCAAAACTGGCTTTTTTCATCGACCGGAACGCTAAAAAAAGCATTAGCCAAATCAACCACAGAAAAATACTTTGCATTTTCTGGAATTTGAGTTAGGAGCGTGTATGGATTTGGCACGCGTGGGGCACGCGTAATGACAGATGAGTTCACCGTTTGGAGGTCCTGGACAAAACGCCATTCAACAGGTTGGTTACGATCTCGTATCTTTTTCACAGGAAAAATTGGAGTTCTGACAGGTGAATCATCACAAGGCCTAATTACGCCCTCTTTCAATAAAGCATCAAACACCGGTTTTATACCCTCTATTGCTTCACGTTTCAGTGGATATTGTGCCTTACATGGTCTGAAATCAGATTTTGGTGTGATTACAACTGGCTCACAACCTTTTATCAGCCCCACATCATATTTGTTTTTTGCCCACAAGTTTGGTGATATTTGTGCCAAAGAAATATCAATTTCTGAGGCAGAAATATCCTTCTCATCCTGTGCTGTCACATTTTTCCCAATAGCAGTCACATTTCTCTGAACCCCCACCTCAAAGTCACATTTTGATTTAAATGCCCCCACACTCTGACTCTCTGCTGTGTGTGAATCAACTCTCACCCAGTCTGTGGCTGATAAGCATTCTTTCACAAACAGGCCCACATCTCTCCATTGTTGGCTTATGGCCTTGGAGGCAGATAAGTGGCAGGCAGTGTTCTCTGACATAAGATAACAAGCTTTCTGACTCTCAGTCAACACTGCAGACAATGCACACACACTTTCTGTCCAGAAAATCTGGTCAAACTTCACACTTTCATTCTCCACAGAATTAAACCACATCTTTTCAAAGTCTGAATCTCGCTCTGTTACGACATGTGATGTACAATGCATTTTATCATTTGTCATAAACTCTGTGTTGACTGGGTTTGTTCGATCTTTTGCCAATTTCAAAATTTTCTCTGCCCAATCAACATCTGTCACCTGCCATTCATAAGCCCATCTCGGCTCAAATTTGGAACAAGTAATTTGTGGCGTTTCCTCGATGCTGATTCCATAGGAATCAGCACAGAGGGACAAATTTAATTTACACATTAAATCACGAGCCATCAGAGGTGCGGGACAGCCGGGAGACCACACAAATTCATGTTTGAAAAAGCGTCCGCCCTCTGTTTCGCACTCTAACGGCTCTGTTAACCGGTCAGAAATCAAATGGCCAGAGGCCGAAGTGCTCTCAAACACTTTCCCGGTTAAATTTGGAACACATGGTAAATCACATGGTCGTAATGTGGACAGGCTCGCACCAGAATCAACTAAAAAGTCAATAACTACCCCTTTAACTCGTAAAGGATAAATAGGCATTTCAGAAAACCCTGTGCTTTTGTATAGTTTCACACGCTCATCACACACAGCACTGCTCAAATCATCGGTCACAGCTTTGCTCAAAGTTTCATCAGACACACAAAAAGATTTGCAAGCAGTTTTTTCATTGCAGGTAGCAGAAAGAAGATCAGTGTATGTGTTTGTGTGTGCGTCGTGTGTGTGTGTGTTAGTAAAAATATTTTCACTTCCCTTTGCTGTAGCCAGAGAATGGCTTCCCAGAACCGGACTCTCTCCGTCCCGCTCTCTCACCCTCTCGGTTCAATCAGACTTTGTGTTCGGGCACGCGCCGCTCCAGTGCCCGTCCTTCTTGCACAGTCTGCATCTCGTGCAGTCTCGGATCGCGTGTGCATTTGTCGAGCAAAGATAGCAGTTCCATTTTCCAGCTCCAGCAGCTCTTCCTTTCTGTCCTTTTCGATTAGCAGGGTTTGACTGGGGAAACGCAGGCTTGGTATGTTGTTGCTGTGGTTGCACAATCACCATTGTGAGGGGTTTTTTCTTTTCTTTCTTTTCTTCAGCGTCCTCTTCAACGTGAATAGCGTGTTGCAGCGTTGTACTCAAGCGCCCCTCTTTCCAAGATACATAACTTGTCTTTGTCCCTCTTCGGGTTTCGGGTTTCATTCCTTGCAGGAAATAGCCCATCAAATGTTTCTCCCAAGTGCCTGCTGTCGTTCCCCTGTCTGCTGGCTCAGTTAAGCCACTGTACTTTTCAAATGTGTCAAAAAGTCTGAAATAGTAATTGCTTACCGACTCGTCCTTTTCCTGGACACAGCACGTGATCTTTTCAGTGTCCACACGTGGAGGGAAAGCTGCGCCGATGGAATTGGAAAAGTTTTCCACTTCTTTCCTGTAAGGCTCGTTGCTGTCGTGGTCCCAGTCTGCATGGACTCTTCTGATGTCTGTTTTCGCCAGCTTGCCGGCCACTTTGCCCCAGTTCGCAGCGCCCATTCTCACAGTTAGCAATCGTCTAAGTTCTTGTGTGGTTGGGCTGAATTCTCTGCATACTGCAAGCAGTTCACTGCCGAAACGTTCACCCGCGTCTTGCGGATCTGGCAGATGTGCCATAGCATCCTTCATGTCCGTCATTGTCCATGCCCGGAATACTAGTATCGGTCCGTTTGTGCCCGCAACTTCAACCATCGGAGCCGTTACCTTTGCCGCTGTAAAACTGACCTTTTCTTGCTTGACTTGTGATCTCGTTATTACTTTCTGCTGGCTTGGTCCCGGTCTTTCGTCATTCGGAGTGTCCGGAACTGTATCAGACGCTTCCTCGTCTTCTTCGCTGCTTGTTGCGGCCCGTGCAGAGGAGTCTGCCTCCCCCTGCTGTATCGGCGACGTTGGGAGCTGTGCATGAAATTCTGCTGTCAGTCTCTGTGCCACTCGCTCCGCGGCCTCTGCCCCCGCTCGCGCTGCTCTTGCGTCTGCCTCTGCCTGCGCTGCTCTTTGGGCTGCCAATGTCAATTCAATTTGTGCTTGTGATTCTTCACCATCCTGCTCTGTGGGTAAAAGGGTCGCTGCGTTCAACTTTGTACACCTTTTGACAGTTATATTTGGCATATCTAACAGAATCGTATGATATCTCAACCAACGAGCTGTAGACAAATGTGATGTTCTCTGCTCCTGCAAAATCATGGACACCGAATGTGGGACTTCTAAAGTCAGATCCGCATAGCCTACAAACTCTCTTGAGGCCATGACAGCCAATTCAGCCGCTGCCACTGCCCTTAGACAATGTGGCAGTCCTGCGGCTACAGGGTCGAGTTTTGTTGAGAAATAGGCTACAGGTCTTTTTCGGTCACCGTGTGTTTGCAAGAGGACAGAAGTCATATAACCGTTCTTTTCATCGACCATCTGCGTGAACGGACGGTCCACAACCGGAAGGCCCAACGAAGGAGCCATGCACAACTGTACTTTCATGTTATCAAATGCGGCTTCAGCTTCACTTGTCCAAACAAGTTTGTCACATGACCTCAGCCCTTTCCCTGTTGTAAGGGCTCGTAAAGGCTGTTCTAAAATGGCATAATTGGGAACGAATGTACGACAGTAAGCACACATCCCCAAAAATGACAACAACTGCTTTTTTGTTACTGGCTTTGGCAGGTCTTTTATGCCCTGCACCCTCTTTTGTGACAATGTTTTGCTGTTTTGTTTGATAACATGGCCCAGGAAGGTCACTTCCTGTTTCACAAACTGCAGCTTTGAAAGGCTGACCTTGTGCCCCTCCCTTTCAAGATGCTTCAGGAGAGTCACAGTGTCAGCCCTGCAAATAGACTCACTTTCTGAACAGATCAAAAGATCATCAACATAAGAAAGCAATGCGGTTCCCTCTGTCAAAGTCAGATTCTCAATGCTCCTTCTCAGTGCCTCGTTGAATAAAGTCAGACTCTCAGAAAAACCCTGACATAATCTCGTAAAAGTATAACCCCTACCATCGAAATCAAACGCAAACCAAAACTGGCTTTTTTCATCGACCGGAACGCTAAAAAAAGCATTAGCCAAATCAACCACAGAAAAATACTTTGCATTTTCGGGAATTTGAGTTAGGAGCGTGTATGGATTTGGCACGCGTGGGGCATGCCCGACGCGTGCCCGTCCTTCTTGCACAGTCTGCATCTCGTGCAGTCTCGGATCGCGTGTGCATTTGTCGAGCAAAGATAGCAGTTCCATTTTCCAGCTCCAGCAGCTCTTCCTTTCTGTCCTTTTCGATTAGCAGGGTTTGACTGGGGAAACGCAGGCTTGGTATGTTGTTGCTGTGGTTGCACAATCACCATTGTGAGGGGTTTTTTCTTTTCTTTCTTTTCTTCAGCGTCCTCTTCAACGTGAATAGCGTGTTGCAGCGTTGTACTCAAGCGCCCCTCTTTCCAAGATACATAACTTGTCTTTGTCCCTCTTCGGGTTTCGGGTTTCATTCCTTGCAGGAAATAGCCCATCAAATGTTTCTCCCAAGTGCCTGCTGTCGTTCCCCTGTCTGCTGGCTCAGTTAAGCCACTGTACTTTTCAAATGTGTCAAAAAGTCTGAAATAGTAATTGCTTACCGACTCGTCCTTTTCCTGGACACAGCACGTGATCTTTTCAGTGTCCACACGTGGAGGGAAAGCTGCGCCGATGGAATTGGAAAAGTTTTCCACTTCTTTCCTGTAAGGCTCGTTGCTGTCGTGGTCCCAGTCTGCATGGACTCTTCTGATGTCTGTTTTCGCCAGCTTGCCGGCCACTTTGCCCCAGTTCGCAGCGCCCATTCTCACAGTTAGCAATCGTCTAAGTTCTTGTGTGGTTGGGCTGAATTCTCTGCATACTGCAAGCAGTTCACTGCCGAAACGTTCACCCGCGTCTTGCGGATCTGGCAGATGTGCCATAGCATCCTTCATGTCCGTCATTGTCCATGCCCGGAATACTAGTATCGGTCCGTTTGTGCCCGCAACTTCAACCATCGGAGCCGTTACCTTTGCCGCTGTAAAACTGACCTTTTCTTGCTTGACTTGTGATCTCGTTATTACTTTCTGCTGGCTTGGTCCCGGTCTTTCGTCATTCGGAGTGTCCGGAACTGTATCAGACGCTTCCTCGTCTTCTTCGCTGCTTGTTGCGGCCCGTGCAGAGGAGTCTGCCTCCCCCTGCTGTATCGGCGACGTTGGGAGCTGTGCATGAAATTCTGCTGTCAGTCTCTGTGCCACTCGCTCCGCGGCCTCTGCCCCCGCTCGCGCTGCTCTTGCGTCTGCCTCTGCCTGCGCTGCTCTTTGGGCTGCCAATGTCAATTCAATTTGTGCTTGTGCTTCTGCGAGTCGCGCTTCGTTGGCTGCCATTCGCTGTTCCATTTGTTGTCGGTCCCGTTCCAGTTCTTGTGCGGTTCTCAGGTGTGGTGGAGAGCGGTCCAGATCGAGATCCAGTTTGAGAGCCGAGATCTCTGCTACGGGATAGTGATTTGTGTTGTAGTCTGGCGGCGGGGCCGTTGCCGTTTCGGTCACATGTGGAAAAACACATACATTCGGATCATTAGTAGCTTTCTGTTCCGGTGGAACTGTTTTCACACATACAACATCCTTCACATTTTTCTCACTATCACCCAGTAACTCTTTTTGTATCTGCTTTCGTTCTCGCCTGTCAGCTTCTTCTACCCAACACATTATAGTCGGTTCACAGTTTTTACACACATGTTTGACACACACACAGCAGCCACTCTGTTTTCCCTCGTTCTTTTCTACTGACTCTTTTACTACATTTAGTCTTATTTTACTCAAGGTCCCCGCTTCGGGAAAATCGTGATATTTGATCAGTTTCTGTATGTCAACCATACATTTACCACCATAATTATTTCTCATTTGACAGAAAATTGGTGTATAAAAATGATCTAATTTACTGTTAGATGACCCCATTTTTGGCTGAATTTCCCTTCTGGATTTTACTCTTTCGACACGTGTCTTAGTATCTGTCAAACGTCTTCAACAGACCCGATTTTATTTCACCCAAAACCGGTCGGGTTTCAGCAAATATGCCGTGCTTTTGTAATTATGTTTTACTCAAAATCTTCTCATGAGCACCTTCCAGCGCTCGATTGATTCTGATTCACATAATTAATCTGGCGTGGCTCTTCCGTCCACCTTTGCAAGATTTCTTCGGGTTACAGAGATTTTGAGCAAAACTAATTAATCAGCACCTGTGATTACCTGAATCACCAGTGGTACTCTTGTCCACTAACGAGCTAAGTGTGGCAGAAACCGGTCTGAATCTGTCAGATCAATTTCTCCCTCAAAAAATTGTGATTATCTGAATCACCTCTCACTCGTACCCAAAGCAAACTCAGCCAATATGGTTCATGTTCACTCACAATTATCAAATTGCACTTAACATCAATAAAACAATTCTGCCGTTTCTTACCCAGAGATGCTTTCTCTTTTTTGTAATTGCCGCGGATTCTTTCTTGATCCTGGTGGGAGTTCGTCCACTGGTCCTGAATGCGGGACTTGGCTCTCTCTCCCTTAACCTGTTGAGTTACTATCTCAAACCGTCGGGGTATGAGACGGCCGCCTTATGCCGCCGGGTTTGCAGTTCCGTCCAAATCCGTTCTTCAGGACCAGGAGAAGAAGATCCGCACAGGATCCCACTTCTGACACCAAGCTGTATTGGCAATTTTGAGAAATTAATAACAAACAGCTTCAATGGTGTAAGAAACTTTCAGAGGCAAAACTGTAATAAAGAGAAAAGGTTTATTTCAATGAGGATTCTTTTCACAAAAGCCGCAGCCACCCAGCTTTGAAATAGAATACCTACTAGACACAATAAAACATGGACATTTTATACAGTTTCTTGGCAAAAAAACTCCTCCTTCCAGGTTTCTTGTAAATTTCCAGAAAGATACCCCCTATCTTCTACTGGTTCGGACTGGTTTTCTCCCCCCTGGTGCAGGTCACCCTGTTCTTTGTCCCTGAGACACCCAAAGGCCTTCATTTATGACCTAATTGTCTCCTGCTTCCCTAGAGCAGAGGGCCTGGTGCTGGTTTTATTAGTTAAATAACCCTGTATTCTTCTAACCAAACTCTTTCTCGTGCTCAGGTATTTCACTATCTTCCTGCCCATCTGTCTTATTGGCCTGCTCTTTCCTGTCCCCCCTCAGCTGCTAGAAAACCTCACAGAAACATTTGATTAAATGGAATTAACAGTTTGAAAACAAATGAATATAAGAAATACTGAATTTTCCCGTAACACCACCAACGTTTACCATCCAACCTGACAGAACTGGAGAGGATCCGCAAGGAGGAAAAACTTGTTGCATCTTTCCCAGAAAGACTTGTGGCTGTATTAGATCAAAAGGGTGCTTCTTCTAAATACTGAGCAAAGGGTCTGAATACTTAGGACCATGTGATAGGCTATTTCAGTTTTTCTTTTTTAATAAATGTGTAAAAATGTCAACAACTCTGTGTTTTTGTGTCAATATGGGGTGCTGTGTGTACAATAATGAGGAAAAAAATTAACTTAAATGATTTTAGCAAATGGCTGCAATATAACAAAGAGTGAAAAATTTAAGGGGGTCTGAATACTTTCCATACCAACTGTATGTGCATTTCTGTAGTGTTTAATAATTCTACATTTAAAATAAAAGAGGTTTTCACCGAAAGCAACTTTGCTAATTAAATTCTGTCTCATGAATAAAATGTTGTCCATGGTTAACAATATGTCCAGTCAACTAGGTTACTAGTGTCAACCGTGTGATTTTCATTGTCACCTATGTTACACTTAGATTTTTAAAGTTAAAATAGCCAATATTGATGTTTCTGACATGTTTAAGCATTCTACTTATTTGCATAGGTTGGAGTTTACTATAACATCTTTTTAAATGATCAAAAATAACTTTAATGGAGACTTATGATGAAAAACATCCTTGCCCATAAGGACAGTTATGCATGCATTGCATGTTCATCTTTAAAAAAAGGTTGATTATGAAAATCATTTTAAATAACAATTGTATGTGTGGCAGAAATAGACTCAAGAGCCTTCTAAATTGCATTTAATTTCACGTGCAAGACTGAATTGAATGGTTTTTATAACACCCTGTTTGTCCGTAACATAGTTGACAAACTCTGAAGTAAAAACATGTTTTTAAATTAAAAAAAAATGTAAAAACAGTTAATGTTTAAGCTCTGCAGATAACAGATGTGTAACACTGAATGAATATACTATATTGAGACACTTAATGCTCCACTGAGAAAGGACAGGGCTCTTGTGCTTTTTTTCTGACATGAAATGTACCCTAAATTAGAGAATGAGCCCGCTTTTGTTCTTTTCCCATTTATTGTTTGTTTGTTTACATTATCACATTGTACATAGTGCACATTATTATTGCTATTTTACTGGATCTAGTGGCTTCGGCTTTATGTGAATAAAAATCCAGTTTATCTTTCTTTCAAAGAGTGTCTCATGTTCTTCCACCTTATTTCACATCCAGCAGCATATTAATATATAAATGTTACGGTACATTCCCTAGACATTTTAAAGTTCGTAACATTAAATGGGGGCTCGTCCGGGATAGTATTTATATTTTTCCCGAGATATTAATTACTGCTGGTGTGGATGTTGGAATGACCATGTTCAGTGTTTTTCTTTGTAGAATATTAGTGTTCGCGAGGCAGTGATTAGCGGATGGGCTGGTTGATTATATGGTTAGTGATTCTGACAGGAGTAAGTATGGCTGATTTTGATTTAAATACCTTTGTTAGTGCACCTACGGTGGAGCAACTTGATAGGTGTAGGAAAGACGATTTGCTGTGTATCGCTGCTCACTTCCAGATCGCTGTTTCGAGGCAGCGGCTTAAAAAAAGAGATTAAGTCTACTGTGTCCCAAAGGTTGGTGGAACTGGGTGTTCTAGAGCTGCCTACAGTAGTTGGGGAAGGTTCCTTTGGTGCTGACGGTTGCCCTGGTGAGGAGGAGCGAGGTGGAATGGCTGAGGTGGAGGGTTCCGAGACCAAAGCCGTTCTGCCGCCCTTTGAGCCTTTTACGCCGGGCTCGGTTGAGTCTGGAGGAGGTGATGTGCGGCTTAAAGTCTGCTTAGCGCGAGTCCAAATGGAGGCACGCGAACGGGCAGAAGACCGTCGGGCTGAGATGGAATTCCGACTTGAAGTCCGCAGACTCGAAATCGAGGCGGAGACGCAGGTGAAGCTGCGTGAACTTGAGTTGAGTGCAGGCAAGGTGACACCTGTTCCAGTTACGCAACCCTTACAGCCCGCTGGTGCTGGCTTGGGGGGGACCACCTTTGAGGTCAGTAGACATATTTCCCTTGTGCCGCAGTTTCGAGAAACAGAGGTTGATTCATATTTTAATGTATTTGAGCGGATTGTGTCTACACTTCAGTGGCCTAAAGAGGTCTGGTCGTTGCTGTTACAGTGCAAGTTAACTGGCAAAGCTCAAGATGTGTGCGCTACATTGTCTTTGGAGGATAGCATGAATTATGAAGCAGTAAAAGCTGCCATTTTGCGTGCTTATGAGCTGGTACCCGAAGCTTACAGGCAACGGTTTAGAAGCCATAGGAAAAATTCCAGTCAGACATTCGTTGAATTTGCGAGGGAGAAAGGCATTTTATTTGATAAGTGGTGCACATCGAGTAAGGTACATGATTTTAAAGACATGCGAGAATTAATTCTTTTAGAGGAATTTAAGAATTGTTTATCTGAGCGTGTTGTCGTTTACTTAAATGAGCAAAAAGTGACGTCCTTATCTCAAGCTTCTGTCCTTGCAGATGAATTTACACGGACGCATAAAAATGTGTTTACTCCTGCGCGTTCTGAGAAAGCTGTGCCTTTTCAAGTGAATTCGAGTAGTTCGTCACGACCGAAACCAGTTAATCTGAAGTCGAAAGAGGATCGAGAATGTTTTTATTGTCACAAATCTGGTCATTTAATTGCTGATTGTGTTGTGTTAAAACGAAAGCAGTCAAATTCTGTACCTAAGAGCGCTGGGTTTGTTAAACTGGTGGATTCTGCTAAAGTCGAGCGTAGTGATAAGCCCGATTCTAGCTGTGCACCTTTTCTGATGGAAGGGTTCATTTCCATTACTGGGAATTCTGCGGAACAGATAAAAGTTAAAATGCTGCGTGATACTGGGGCAATGCAGTCTTTTATTAGTGCAGAAGTACTGCCGTTTTCTGAACAGACTTTCTGTGGCAGTAATGTGCTAGTACAGGGCATTGAGATGGGTCTTGTCCAAGTTCCGTTGCACCAGATTCATTTAGAGTCAGAATTGTTTACAGGTTTCGTGAAGGTGGCCGTCCATGAGAGTTTGCCTGTTAGCGGAGTACAATTTATCCTTGGCAATGATTTAGCCGGTGGGAAAGTCATGCCTTTGCTGGAAGTGTTTGATAGACCAGTTCTATTAGATCAGCCTGATGAACTGTCGAGGTCTTATCCTGAAACTTTTCCAGTTTGTGTATCTTTTATGGCACCTGTTTTTATCAATGATGTTTTATCTGATGAGAGTAAGACTGTTGAAAAATCACTTGGTCCGAGTTCCTTGAGTATAAATCTGTGCATGACGCGCGAGAGAATTATTTCTGCCCAAAAGGAGGATAAAAGCCTTCAAAAGTGTTTCGTTGCCGCTGTTTCCTCAAAGAAAGCTCAAGAGAGAAAAGCTGCATATTACGTGGAGAACGGTTTACTGATGCGTAAGTGGTGCCCTAACATTGCAGATGATTCTGAATGGAGTAGTGTGTATCAGATTGTGATCCCTTCCTGTTACTGACAGCAAGTTCTATCCTTAGCTCATGATCACGACTTGTCAGGACATTTAGGAATAAAGAAAACTTATCACCGTATTCTGAGGCATTTCTTTTGGCCTAGATTAAAAACTGATGTCACACAGTTTTGTCGCACCTGCCGCACCTGTCAGATCACTGGCAAACCGAATCAAGTTATTCCGTGTGCTCCACTTGTTCCTATTCCAGTGATAGGAGAACCGTTTGAGCACGTTATCGTCGATTGTGTCGGCCCTTTGCCGAAGTCTAAGACCGGTAATCAGTTTTTATTGACGGTAATGTGTACTGCGACCAGATTCCCGGAGGCAATTCCATTGAGGAAGATTACAGCGCCTGTTGTAACTAAAGCACTTCTGAAGTTTTTTTCTACGTTTGGTTTACCAAAAATTGTGCAGACCGGTCAAGGCACTAATTTTCTTTCGAGGATCTTTTCTCAAGTGTTGTCCAGTTTAAATATCTCCCACAGGGTCGCAAGTGCCTATCACGCTGAAAGCCAGGGGGCGCTTGAGCGTTTCCATCAAACGCTCAAGGCAATGCTTAGAAAATATTGCATGGATACGGGTAAAGAGTGGGATGAGGGTGTACCGTTACTTTTGTTTGCGATCAGAGAAGCAGTTCAGGAAAGTCTTGGATTCAGCCCTGCTGAATTAGTATTTGGACACACTGTCAGAGGACCCTTGAAAATGCTCAAGGAGAATCTGTTGTCTTTTGAGTCTAGTCCTAAAGTGAATGTGTTAGACTATGTGAGTAAGTTCCGTGAGTGATTGCATAAAGCTTGTTCGGTGGCAAGGGAGTCACTCGAAGTTGCTCAGAAAAAAATGAAGTGTCATTATGATCGTAAATCTGTACAGCGTTCCTTTAACGAGGGCGATTTGGTGCTGGTTTTGTTGCCTATGGTAGGGTCTGCCTTATCAGCACGGTTTTCTGGACCATATGAGGTGGTGCGAAAACTTAGTAATACAGATTACGTAATTGGGACTCCTAATAGGAAACGAAAGACTCGTGTGTGTCATGTGAACATGTTAAAGACTTTCCACAACAGAGAAGCTGTCCAGAGTGATGTTTCATCTGCAGAAGAAACTGCCGTTCCTGTGGCTCCTATGCTGATCGCTTGTGCTGCTGTCGAGGTTGGTGATCTGGAGGATGATGGAGTGATTTTGCGCCATACTCATCAACAGTGTGCTCGTCTTAAAAACTCGGAGGTATTAAATGATTTTACATCTCATGTATCTCATTTATCTGAACAACAAGGATGTGATATTATGCAGTTGATTAATGATTTTCCTGCTTTGTTTAATGATGTACCTTCTCGCACTACAGTTCTAGAGCACGACATTAACGTGGGTGATGCTGCTCCGATCAAACAGCATGCATACCGCGTGAACACAGTGAAAAGAGATATTATGCGGAATGAGGTTGAGTATTTGTTAGAGCATGGACTTGCTCAGTTCAGTTGTAGTCCCTGGAGTTCTCCGTGTTTATTAGTGCCGAAGAGCGATGGCACTGCGCGATTTTGCACCGACTACCGGAAAGTAAATTCAGTAACCGTACCCGACTGTTTCCCTTTACCGCGCATGGAAGATTGCGTCGACAACCTCGGTTCAGCTCGTTATGTCAGTAAATTAGATTTGTTAAAAGGTTACTGGCAAGTTCCTCTTACGGCTCGTGCTTCTGACATTTCGGAATTTGTGACTCCTGATAGTTTCCTCCAGTACTCCGTGATGGCTTTCGGCATGCGTAACGCACCAGCCACTTTTCAGCGACTTATCAATATTGTGCTGGCTGGGGTACCTAAGTGCAATGCATATTTAGACGACCTAGTAGTTTACTCTACCGATTGGTCAGAACATGTGTCTTCATTGCGAACTGTTTTTGAGCGACTTGAGAAGGCTTCGTTGACGTTAAACCTAGCTAAATGTGAATTCGGCCAGGCCACAATTACGTATCTTGGGAAAGAAGTTGGTCAAGGTCAAGTGCGCCCGTTAGAAGCTAAAGTTACCGCCATAGCTGAGTTCCCTGTTCCAACCACCCGACGTGAACTTCGTCGATTTTTAGGGATGGCTGGCTACTATCGTGGCTTCTGTAAAAACTTTTCGACGATTGCGCACCCTCTGACTTCACTTCTTAGTCCATCTCGAACGTTTGTATGGTCTGATGAATGTCAGCATGCTTTTAACTCGATCAAAGTTCTTCTGTGTAATGCACCTGTTTTAGCCGCACCGGACTGTGATTCTGCTTTTAAACTCGATGTGGACGCGAGTGCCGTTGGTGCTGGAGCTGTGCTAATTCAGGAAGGTAAAGATGGTATCGATCATCCTATCTGTTATTTCTCACAGAAGTTCAACAGACATCAGTTGAATTACTCGACGATTGAGAAGGAGGCACTAGCGCTTTTAATGGCCCTCCAATATTTTGATGTGTATGTCGGATCGAGTAATATTCCAGTCACTGTGTTTACCGATCATAACCCTCTAGTTTTTCTGTCACGTATGTATAATCAGAATCAATGTTTGATGCGCTGGTCTCTGATTGTACAAGGTTACAATCTGGTAATCAAACATAAGAAAGGCGTCGAAAATGTGATCGCTGACGCACTATCTAGAGTTGCTTATTGCAGCATTTGATAATTGTTTGAACAACTATGTCCGATCTATTCCATATAGTTGGTTCTTAAGGGGGGAGGTGTTACGCTCCACGCGTGTTTTGTTTTCATTGCTTGGTGCACATTTGTGTACTTCACACGTGTTGGCTGTTGTGCTCATTATCTTTTCTCTGTCTCTAGCCCACTCTCTCTGCTCGCAGGTTGCTGTGATTGGCCGAGTCGGACGTCAGTCATCATTAAGGCGGCGCTTGGGAGCCAATCGGAGGCCGTCCAGCTGGTTCAAAAGGATGGCGTGTTCATTCATGCTTTCTCTCTCGATCGCGAACTGAACTCTTTGTAGTGGACTGAGCTCTTTGTAGTGGAATGAGTTTTCTGTAGCTGACTGAGCTCTTTGTAGCGCAATGAGTTTTCTGTAGTAAATCGAGTTTTTGTCTCTGCCCGCGTCTGAGTTGTGTGCTATGTGCTTTGTTCTTTGTATTGTGTTGTCTACCTTTTCATTTGCTCTGATATATCGAGCAACAGCTGATATAGTGGGAAGAGAACGCAGGTCAGTATATCGCGATATACACTGCACACGTAGCAGATGATTGTCTAGACACACTAGGTAAGAAGTTAGTGTATGTAGAAGATAGTGTAATGTATCTTCTGTTTTATTAGGTAGTTTAAGTAGGGTGCCGGATGCACCGAAGATTTCGGTTTATTTTCTACCTTTTTCTTTGGTTAGATTAGAGTAGTTGATATGGGGGACCATGTGTCAAAAATGATTTATGACCCTTGATTTATGACCCTTTATGACATTTGTTTATGACAGGAAGTCCTTATATGGGGGTTTTATGACCAACAGGTGGTATGTGAAATTTGACCATGTGTGGATCCGGTGGGGAGGAGTTTATGACTGTGTGTTTTATGATGGCAATAATGCTTGGTGTGACATGTGAATGTTTTTTCAGGGGATGTTTTATTTTGGTGGAAATAATAATAAAGTCCACAGAACAGCGAAATTATGGACATGAAGAAATCAGTCATGGATCTGTTTTTCACGACAGCTTCCATAATGTCTGTGGGGAGAATAAAAATGGGTGAATGAAATCAAGATGGTAATTTTATTAAGTATATGCATTTAAAAGTAAGTTTTAAACATGTGAAACAAGATGAAATTTCTTTAACCTTTTCTAAAAGTAAGTTTTAACCTTTTAAACACCACATTATATGAGTTAAGAATACAAATGTCTGTCTGATAGTCTCTCAGGAGTGTATAAATAGCCGATCGTGGAATATTTCTTCACCAAAAAAATATGTTAGAGTGAATTGTTTTCAGATTACACAGTCACATCCATAAATAAAACAATTTAGATTATATGAAACCAGTTAAATGATCAAGTATGAGTATTTTAATCTAATACACATGTAACGACACTGACCGTCTGTCCGGTCAGATGTTCTGAAGTAGCGAATCATGATTGTTCTTCTCATGCTGACTAAATATGAACACTACACGTTCATATTCAGAAAGCCCTAATTGACTAGCTTTCTGACACAAGTCTCTACAAGCAGGCCCTGGTTAATGTTTTACCCGACCTAATGAAATCAACGAACAGGCCCCTGTTTGTTTCTCATACTATCACGTGCTGCGACCACAATTCCCTTACTGTGTCTAACGTTTGTTCTTTGTGTACTGAAGGAAAATTGCAAGACTTACCCCATTCAGTTGTTTTGGGACAACTAGGACTATCTTGCTTCTCTCAGCAAAATTATATGACGCCTCAGGCTGTCAAGTTAGTCTGCCCACAGAACTACCTTTGTTTTTGCCGAGTAACACATTCTCAAATAGCCCCCAACCCCTCACGTGGTATGCACCACGAGATGCAACAGATGCCGACCTCACAGATACACACACACATTGACATATATGGACTTCCACTAGTAAAATTTCATTTTACTAACTATTAAAAATGTACAAAGAGTGTTCCAGGTGATTTGCATGTTCACCAGTGTGATATTAGAATAGTTGTGTTTTTGAATTACAGTGATGTAATCTTTAAGTGCCTTGGTTCAACAAAAGAATGTATCTCTATGTTGCTATCTTTGTCAATATACGTCCTTAGTATTGTTTTGATCTCCTCTGCATGACGAAGAAGATTTTTGATAAGAGACTGTGATAAACGTTATGGTTCCATGCGTTTTTAATTCCCTGAGCATAATATCATACTATCATACTGTGATTCCACACGAGGGTCGGGCTACATTAACACACAAGAAAATCTTCTGCTCGGAATGCTCTAAGAGGATTCGTCGACCACGAAAAAGGGGGACGGTACACGGGACACTGATAAAAGCCTAAACCTTCAGTTTCCTCCCTCTCTTCTCCCTCCTCAAAAACTTTGGAAACCCAAGTCCGGACCGGCTTCGGCCTGCTTCTCTTTTCTTCTCTTTTATTTCTTTTTATGTTTTTCTATAGTCTAGTTTCGTTTTCCTATTCGCCTCTGTTCATTCACGGGCTGAATGAACTTAGCCTGAATCATTCCCGGCAACTTCACCTCAAAGAAAGAGACTCTTTGAACCTCCCGCGCTCGCGCTCGCGCTCGCATGGAAGACACAGCACGCGCTCACCGAAGCAAGCCCTGCTTTCTTAAAGAGACACACGCACGACTCTGCGTTCTTCAGCAACAAAGAGAACCATTTTGCAAGATAAGTTTATTGAACTTTTAATGTGATTTGATTCCTTGCTGTCTCTCAAGGTTACTGTCTGTGATTTTTGCCATGCTGAGATCATTTCGGTGATCTCTCTCATCCTGAACTTTAGTTTCACTTTCTCCCTTTCATCCTCTCCCTCTCTCATCTGTTATTCGTTTAGTCTTGTATTTTGTTTACGTGTCCTGTACATACATATTTACTCGTGTAAATTGTAGTATTTTGTATTCATTAGTTCCATGTATAGTCCAATTATTAAAATTCATACTTGATTGATTCTGTCTGCCTGCTCATAACTAAAGTCAATGAGATGTTTTCGATCTTAAGCTACAAAGCTGATTTGTTACTTTAAGTAACCTAATCTTATAAGAACAGGAGAGTTGTTTTTATGGCCAGAAAATAGCTTTCTTCAAATTATAAGAAAGAGATAATTTTTGTTGGGAAATTGTTAAGTTAATCTTACGGCCGTTTTGCTGGACAAAGTTTTCCCGTTTGATGATTATTCATTTCCATTAAGGGTTATCTCATAATCGATCTGGAATAGGATTAGTATATGAATGATGAATTATAATTAGTTGTGATTGATTATTCAGATATACAAATCGATCTATTTTCAACTTCGAATAAATTAATGTAACTGTATTATGCAAAATATTAATCATATTCATGATTAATTATTAAAATTCCCTATAAATCATTTGAGCTAATGTTAAATGTACTACTAATGCAAGTGTGGTTACAGTTTATGGTGGAGATACGCGACGCATTTCAAACTTTGTTTTATGAGCAATTCAGTTTCAATCTGTTTATATGAATATTAATAATTTTTGTGCACACATTTTAGGAAATTATGAAATTGTGAGATAAGTCGCAAACGCGAACTCACTTCTAACTGACCAAGGCAAAAGCCAAAGTCAGTAGGCCTAACGTTACATTTTTAACAGCTGCTAAAATATGCCTAGACATTTTTATCACTGTTAAGTGCTGAGTACCTGCAGTATCAATGTTACAAATGTCCTGTTAGAGACGAAAGAATCACTCTGCAGTGGAGACATTTCTAATATTTGTTGTAAATCGCTGTGAATGAAGAATTCTCACGTGCGTATAACCGGTATTAATAAATATGTTTTTAAGCGAGATTCCTTAAACATATATGGCCCTTGCATGCATGCTATCGTTATTGAATTCGTGGTTAGTCCAGTGATATTCAACAAAACGGTAAACTCCTGGTTAACATTGACCTAGCTAATCAATCGAAAACCTAAATACACAAATCATAAGTGCTATTTTGATAAGTGTGTAATATGGGAGTCTAGCAACAGACGGAAAATTCCTGTTGTCCACATTTGAGTATTTGCGGCGAAGAAACCCCGCCATACTCTCCTGTGCAGAATTAATAGCACCAAAAGGTCCGCCGAGACCTCTGTCTAGTTTGTGATTTGTTGTAGAGAATCAGCGCGTGACGCGATCTGAACGCTCTTAGATTTAAAATCACAGTGAAGCGGTTGTAATTCCACTGACTAAACACCAGAGGGAGTCCTTTGTGTTTAGCAGTCTCCAATTACGGCTGAATTCATTTCCCGGTGAATTAATGTCTAAACTCTAAATAACTATTCGCATTTACAGCTTGGCTTGTGCAAATATTATTTCATGTTTGACAAATTTTCCTGCTTTTGACTGATACATTTACTCTGAGTTTGGTTCAAACTAGATTTGAATTAAAACTTAGATTAAATCCCAGCCATTCACGTAGAGGAAACAACGGCACCTAGTGGCCGCCTCCCGCTAGGTCGGTTCACTCAGCTCTCTTTTCTCTCTCTTCAAATCCTGTCGGGAATTGTTTATTTCCACTTTTCTCTTTTGATTTACTTTATAGTTATGGATGACACTTCATTGTCACCATTAATTATTATGGGATATTATTCTGAGTTCTCCTTGTACATTTTCTTTACATGCTCATTTAAATTTGATTTGAACTAGTTTGAATTTTAAATTTAAATTGAGTTGTCTATTCAGCCACTGATATCTACTTGGAGGAAACAGCGCCACCGTGTGGCCTTGTGGATACTAAGTCGGCATCACTATTTTCCTCCTTTCACTCTTTTATATCGTCTTTCTCTCCTGATTATTTTTATAAATAGGACTGATACTTTATTGTATCTGGATTATTATAGGATATCATTCCGATTTTTACATGTCCTTGCATGCTTATTTCAAATTTTAATTTAAACAAATTTTGAATTTTTAATTTGAATTAAGTTTTCGGTTTGCCAGGTTGAGCACAGAGAGGGAGCACGCCCCCTTGTGGTGAAAACCCACTACTGCGGCCTGCCTCTTCTCCTGGGTTCATCCTGTCATTTCATTTAGATTTTATTTTTAAATTTTTATTTTTATTCTATTATTTTATTTCTACTGTTATTCTTTTCCTTCTCTCTTTTGGGTTAGGTCATTTTGATAAGTAACATTATCATAATCTCCTTTTGTTTATTATTATTTAGTAAAACCTTTGACTCTTATTGCCACATAAATAACTAATCCATTTGGTTTAAACAAACTAGCCTTAATTCACTTTAAGTTTCACTTGTTTATCCTTTGTGTATTTATAGGTGGCATTCACTAGAGCACTGTGGGGAGTTGCAGTCATCTCGGGTTGGTTTCCGCGAGCGAGGTCATCTGTCCGACGCTACCTGGCACTGGCCGTGTGTCTCGGACTCTTCCGAATCTCGTACCTCCGGTTGTGGCACGCCACCCCGACATCAGCAATTTGGCCCGCCAAAAGGTTAAGTCAACGTCAGCGACACACAAGGCAATTTTGAGACAATCACTCGAACTGGGGTCTGCTGAAAGGACCACTCCGAAAGGAGAGTTCCGAGGAAAACTCAATCTTTCCGTGCCGTCTGATGATTGACACCTTGGCGTTGCCACTTTGTGTTTAAAGTCGCAAGTGGTTTGAGTGGGCACACCGTGGTACCGAGAGACGAGGTTGCCCGAGAGCACTGCGGTCAAGTGTTGGAGAACCGTCGGAGAGGTTGACCGAGCCACTGGTTTCCACCTGAGTGGCCTCAATTCACCGCAGGTAAACTAAATTTGGTAAAACCCATTCCACTTACTATAAGCCACAGAACACTAGATATCTCCCGGATACTTTAAGTGTTTGGCCCATCTCTTCTCTAAGCCACACCATCTTCCTAGGTTTTCTACCCCGATAGCCCCACTCACCTGTTAGCCCTATCTTAAACCCTAGCAGCAGGCTTAGGCCTCCTTATTCTCCCTAACACATACCGTGTTACTATTGTTTTATCTCATTTCAAGTGTTTTGTTTCACTTTGATCTTTTCTATCCTTTGTTCTGTTGTGATTTGGTTCTTTCATTTCACCTAGAGACAAGTGACCTTTGAGAGCCACCAAGGAAGCTAAATAGTAGAGTGACAAACCAAGCAGCCGGTGTCATCACGTGACCCGCGAGGCTACTGCCTGTCAAATCTCTAGTTCGGGTCCTTAGACCCAAGTCAATTGGCTCCGCTAACTGTCTAACTGTGCATCAGTTAGCCCAAAATTCTCATAAACGGCATAGCCCGTATGAGTATAGCTCATTAACCTTAGAACGAACTTGCATTGGTCTCTTTGTGTGTGTGCTGTGCTTCTCTCGCCTACAGTGAAGCCAATATGTCCCGTGCATCCAGTCCCGCGGTCCGTCGGGAGCACTTAGCCAAGGACGCCAGTGACCTGCAGCATCTGAGCCAAACGCAACTGGACACCGAGCTAGATGAACTGATAACACACGATCCTACCCAAAGCTACAACTACAAAGACGGGGCCAGGATCGTCAGCAGCGTCGCCATCCAGGCGAGGCACAGCGAACGGAGCAACATCGACCTGGAGCAGCAAGCCGCAACGCTTAAGCTTCAAGCGGAGGAGGCCCGGAGGGACCAGGCCCGAACCCAGAGTCGTCTAGATCAGCTCCTCCTCGAGACCCAGTACCGACGCGAGAAAGAGGACGCCACAGATCCAGAACTACAGAAAGAAGTAGAAAGACTTCGAAATGCCCTGCAAGATCTGCGCCTCGACACAGACCAAAGAGAACAGTTGGAGAGAGAAACCAGAAAAGAACTCGACGAAAAACTCCAACAAAGTGACGCTCTCCTAGAGAGAGCCGAGACTGAATTAAAAGAAGCAGAAGTAAAAGCCAGGGCCTGCGAAAAACATTTGCAAACGGCCCGAGCTAAAATCGGCGAGCTTACTCTGCAGAGAGACGAGCTCCAAGATGAACTTGACACTGTTCATGCAGAACTGAGACAATCTTACAGACTGCAGAGTGGCTGGAACGGAGAAACACACATCACAGAGTTTCTCCCGGCCAGCCACCCCAACCCTTTCAGCCAAGAACCCAAAACTGAAAAGGGAGATGTAAGCCCACGGCTCAAGACATCACCAGCCAGCTTTCAAGAACACCTGTCAGCAGCAAAAGGGGGAGGACCCCTTCAGACAACCCATGCCACTAACCACAACACGACCCCCCGAGAACTTGACAAGCTAGCTCGAAACATTCCTATGTTCGATCCAGATTCTGCAGAAGGTTGTGACATTCATGCTTATTTAAAAGACATTGACTTTCACTTGCAAACCGTCGCCAACGTGACAGCTTGGGACAATTTGTATCTGTTAAGAATAACGGCTAGCAGTGATGTTCGTAGCTTCCTAGACCGTCAAACTGAGGCTGTCAAAACGGACTTCCAACAATTACGGCAAGCTTTGATCCGTGAATTCTCTGATCCAGACTCCGATCAAGGTTTCATCGTTGCTGTAGACCTCAAGCAAGGTCGGCGTGAACACCCCCAGATCTACTACAACCGACTCCGACAAGCTTTCTTCGGAGCACGGAATGAGCCCGGGATGGAACAGGATGTTACCTTTAAAACTCTTTTCCTGCGGAATCTCCATCCAACCTTATCCCATCATATTGGGGTTTTGGCCGATGCACGGACCATGTCTACCCAACAGCTGCGTGACTTAGCCCATAAAGCTTACACCAAGCAAAAGACTATTTCTGAAAAGACTGTGAAAAACCCCACAATCTATTCTGTCTCTGAGCACTGTTCAGAACTGACTTTAGAGGGTGCCCCACAACACCACAGTCACAGACATTTTTACAGAGAGTCACGACCGTTCCAAACCAGCAGAGGGCAACACAATCGCGGTGGTGCTCGTTCAAAGCACCAGAGCGAGCGCTCTGAAAGATTCTGGGAAGCCGGCCGGCGACCCAAGAAGAACCGATCTCCACCGTCCAGGACAACAAGCCCCGACAGAGAGTGGAACCACTCTCGACACGACACTGGTAAGCTCAAGCCTGAGCTCACATCAGATAACCACAGTGCAGCCACGTCTGAGACAGCAGAGATCCTAAGTGTGCTGAAAGAGCTTCTTCACCAGACACGTCGCAAGAAAGACAAGAAGGACGAGCCAGACATCTTATGCCTAAGCATAAGAACTGAAACCAAACCGTCTGACCGCCATCTGACTGAGCCAAGCACCTCGAACACTGCTCATCATCCACAGACCACAGAGCTAACTGTCACATCACAAGGTGACAGCATCACCAAAGCTCCACAACTGACAGCTGCACACCCTGAACGAGACGACACACTTCCTCACACCAGGTACCAAAATACAAAGGTACCAGGAAACGCTGTTCTGTCTAACTGCCTCCACAGCAAGCTACACGAGACCGGTCCTAACCACCCAACGACCGTTACACCTGTCCCAATGTTTTTGGGCAACCTGATCAAAAATGGGGTGGCCCAAAAACTCTACCTGAACATCACGTTGGAAAAGGAAGTGAGCATGGAAGCCCTGATAGACACAGGATCAGACATTACGGTGATCTCAAATCAACTTTTCAAAAGACTCCAATTTGAAGCTAAGAGACAAGATCAAACTCTTACACCTCAAACTTGTGAACTGAACGTACAGTCATACAGTCAACATGACATCCGGCTCGAACAGGTAGCTCACATTCACCTGACAATTGGTCCTCTGAGTCTACTCCATCCAGTGTTCATCTCAAAAATGGACACTTTTCCGTTCCTCATCGGCAGAGACCTTCTAGATCGTTTTGAACCGTTACTGGACTTGAAACAGCTCAAAGTCTGGGCTCAAGTACGAGAACTTTGCCCCCTCCAGTCACAGCCAGACGGTCAGGTCACAAAGGTCACAGAGTTCATGGGAACTCCCACAGCCAGCCAGGAAGACACAGACTCAGCACCAACTGAAGGTTCGAATCCGCTACCCTGCACCTTACAGCCCACCAAAGACTTTGACACTTGCTGCCTCAATGTCATGACTGACCTGCGGCGACATGACCTCACTCAAGCCATCGCCATGCCTGGCGCACTAAACAACAAGCTGTGGTCACTTTCAACCCACCCACCCACCCTAAAGAAAGTGAAGATTAAACACAGCATAAGAACTTTACAAGCTCAACTGCCTACCTCAGAGCCGCTTACGCTGGCTCCGCTGTTTGCAAAAACAACCATAACAGACATGCGGGCTTCTGACATCTACATAAAGTCTTTAAATGCCCACCTCTCAAACCCCTCCAACCACCCTTGCATTCCATCTGACCTCACTGACAACCAGTGCCTCAGACCACTGCATGACACAACGCACTTGCTGCGTGAACAGAAAAACATTCTGAGTTGTGCACCGATTGACATCACAATGCCAAGGCTTGTAATGCCACGGCGCACAAAGGGGGGTAAACTGCTAATGTTCGTCTATAACGCATCATGTGCTACACACAGCAGCACCAGAGACACTGACGAGACACTGAAGCAAGCGACAAGCCGGCAGCAAGATGTGGCAAAACATGGGCCAAGGCGAACTAAACCCAGTCGCCGCCCACGAAGTAAAAAGACTGCCCCGTCCAATCAAAGACAACCCTTGCTGGCTTCTACCTCCCCTTTCTCTCTCTCTCTCCCTGTTGTCTGTACCAGGTTGCCACTGTGGTTCGCCATGCTGTACTGTCAGCTAACCAGAGAACAGCTGCCACTGAGAGAACGACCGAGACCCCAGATCACCGACGGCAGGACCTACACCCAGCAAGTGCATGTTCGACTCATCCAGCCCTGCCCGGTCTACAGAGCACACTACCCCAGCTCCGTAGCCCAATACATCTGGACAAGTGCCCGACGGACAGAGGACCCCCTCTCTCATGCCGAGGCCAAGGTCGAACACATGCTCAACCAACTGGAGAAAGTGACTGTCGCACAATCGGGACTCCTAAGCACCAACCACCACTCCAGACGGCTCCTGGGAGTGTTGCTCCGAGTCGTAACTGCCGCCAGAACTCTGTTTAACATTGGTATGTCCAGTGTAAATGCAGCGAACCAGACCGCAAACTCCATGAAGCCGCTGTTTACTGTCTTACAGAGTGACTTTGTCCAGACTCAGCTGGTTACAGCGCTAACGACAGACATGCTGTGGGAGGTTAACTCTTCCAGTGACAGCCTAGCCACAGGCGTAATCCTACCGCACCTGATACCCTCAAGCCTCGTGCTAACTGTGCTGGCTTCCGCCATCGACATGCCAGCTGACCTTCTACAAAAACACCTGGCCTACTCTCTGGGTAGCGCCATCCCACTCTACGTCTATCCCGAGCAGAGAGAAGTGGGTTTTCTCCCAAATCTGCCTATCATCGAGTCAAGCCAAGTCTACAGACTTACAGACATTGTCAAAGTCAGGTTTTGGGAACGCGACACCCACATCAAGGTACGCCCTCCAGACGTGGGGGCCTACCACGACAGCAATACACAACGGTACTCGGGTTCAAACCCGCACATGTGTACTTTGACTAAAGACATTCATCATCTCTGCCCTGCCGACGCTAAGCCTCTTACACAAGTCACCGAGACGCAAGCAGAGATTGCAGGTGACAGAGGGCTCGTCAACACTTCCGTGCGCACAGCCACTCTCACTCACGACCAGCATGACATAACCAGCCGTGTCAACATGCTTAACCAGAATACGGGACTTCAAGTACCGAAAAGTGTCACCCTACACCTTGATGACCTAGCATTGTACATTCTTCCGAGCAAAGAATACCAGACAGCACTGAAACTACCATCCTCCAAGAACTTCAACTTCACCTTGAATCCAGGACTGAAACTCTGGATTGAGAAAAGGGGGTCCCAACTCACTGACCCTGCTCCTGTCAACACAGCCCTCCGAGCACCGGCTCGACGGCCCGTTCTGAACACTTCATCTGCGGTCCGAGGCTGGAATGCTGCCGACATTGAGCTGTGCGTCTCTGCAGGTAATCAGCCACACCCTAACACTAGGTTGGCCTCCATCCTGTACAGAAGACTCAGCGAGATGCGATACAGCCGAGCTCACGAAAGCTGTGTCCGAAGGTCTCAGATGGAATCCCCGGAAAGGGGGTGTCAAGTCAGAGACCACGCCAAACCTCATCGAGCTGAAGCCTCAGCTCCAAGAACCACCTGCCTTCCCCCATCATGATCCACCTGCAATCCTACCATCATGATTCACCTGCCATCAGCCCATCGTGATGATTGTCGTCCGATGAAGTCCACACAGGGACTTCATCCGACGAAAAGGGGGAGATGTAACGACACTGACCGTCTGTCCGGTCAGATGTTCTGAAGTAGCGAATCATGATTGTTCTTCTCATGCTGACTAAATATGAACACTACACGTTCATATTCAGAAAGCCCTAATTGACTAGCTTTCTGACACAAGTCTCTACAAGCAGGCCCTGGTTAATGTTTTACCCGACCTAATGAAATCAACGAACAGGCCCCTGTTTGTTTCTCATACTATCACGTGCTGCGACCACAATTCCCTTACTGTGTCTAACGTTTGTTCTTTGTGTACTGAAGGAAAATTGCAAGACTTACCCCATTCAGTTGTTTTGGGACAACTAGGACTATCTTGCTTCTCTCAGCAAAATTATATGACGCCTCAGGCTGTCAAGTTAGTCTGCCCACAGAACTACCTTTGTTTTTGCCGAGTAACACATTCTCAAATAGCCCCCAACCCCTCACGTGGTATGCACCACGAGATGCAACAGATGCCGACCTCACAGATACACACACACATTGACATATATGGACTTCCACTAGTAAAATTTCATTTTACTAACTATTAAAAATGTACAAAGAGTGTTCCAGGTGATTTGCATGTTCACCAGTGTGATATTAGAATAGTTGTGTTTTTGAATTACAGTGATGTAATCTTTAAGTGCCTTGGTTCAACAAAAGAATGTATCTCTATGTTGCTATCTTTGTCAATATACGTCCTTAGTATTGTTTTGATCTCCTCTGCATGACGAAGAAGATTTTTGATAAGAGACTGTGATAAACGTTATGGTTCCATGCGTTTTTAATTCCCTGAGCATAATATCATACTTTGCCCCCTCGTGATTCCACACGAGGGTCGGGCTACATTAACACACAAGAAAATCTTCTGCTCGGAATGCTCTAAGAGGATTCGTCGACCACGAAAAAGGGGGACGGTACACGGGACACTGATAAAAGCCTAAACCTTCAGTTTCCTCCCTCTCTTCTCCCTCCTCAAAAACTTTGGAAACCCAAGTCCGGACCGGCTTCGGCCTGCTTCTCTTTTCTTCTCTTTTATTTCTTTTTATGTTTTTCTATAGTCTAGTTTCGTTTTCCTATTCGCCTCTGTTCATTCACGGGCTGAATGAACTTAGCCTGAATCATTCCCGGCAACTTCACCTCAAAGAAAGAGACTCTTTGAACCTCCCGCGCTCGCGCTCGCATGGAAGACACAGCACGCGCTCACCGAAGCAAGCCCTGCTTTCTTAAAGAGACACACGCACGACTCTGCGTTCTTCAGCAACAAAGAGAACCATTTTGCAAGATAAGTTT
This sequence comes from Abramis brama, assembly GCF_963993115.1. Taxonomy (NCBI): domain Eukaryota; kingdom Metazoa; phylum Chordata; class Actinopteri; order Cypriniformes; family Leuciscidae; genus Abramis; species Abramis brama. The sequence goes on along the minus strand of NC_139974.1, from coordinate 18,798,463 downwards.
ATTGAACTTTTAATGTGATTTGATTCCTTGCTGTCTCTCAAGGTTACTGTCTGTGATTTTTGCCATGCTGAGATCATTTCGGTGATCTCTCTCATCCTGAACTTTAGTTTCACTTTCTCCCTTTCATCCTCTCCCTCTCTCATCTGTTATTCGTTTAGTCTTGTATTTTGTTTACGTGTCCTGTACATACATATTTACTCGTGTAAATTGTAGTATTTTGTATTCATTAGTTCCATGTATAGTCCAATTATTAAAATTCATACTTGATTGATTCTGTCTGCCTGCTCATAACTAAAGTCAATGAGATGTTTTCGATCTTAAGCTACAAAGCTGATTTGTTACTTTAAGTAACCTAATCTTATAAGAACAGGAGAGTTGTTTTTATGGCCAGAAAATAGCTTTCTTCAAATTATAAGAAAGAGATCATTTTTGTTGGGAAATTGTTAAGTTAATCTTACGGCCGTTTTGCTGGACAAAGTTTTCCCGTTTGATGATTATTCATTTCCATTAAGGGTTATCTCATAATCGATCTGGAATAGGATTAGTATATGAATGATGAATTATAATTAGTTGTGATTGATTATTCAGATATACAAATCGATCTATTTTCAACTTCGAATAAATTAATGTAACTGTATTATGCAAAATATTAATCATATTCATGATTAATTATTAAAATTCCCTATAAATCATTTGAGCTAATGTTAAATGTACTACTAATGCAAGTGCGGTTACACACATCAAAACACTGATAAAACATAAATAGTGAATAATAGTTCATATTATTTGAAATGTTAAATTATCAAGTATAAATATTTTAATCTAATACACAACAAAACACTGACTTGCATAGATAAAACATAAAATAGTGAATATTAGTTCATATTATTTGAAATGTTAAATTATCAAGTATAAATATTTTAATCTAATATACAGCGAAACACTGCCTTACATAGATAAAACATAAAATATTGAATAATAGTTCATATTATTTGAAATGTTAAATTATCAAGTATAAGTATTTTAATAGTGAATATTAGTTCATATTACTTGAAATGTTAAATTATCAAGTATGAGTATTTTAATCTAATACACAACAAAACACTGACTTACATAGATAAAACATAAAATATTGTATAATAGTTCATATTATTTGAAATGTTAAATTATCAAGTATAAGCACTTTAATAGTGAATATTAGTTCATATTACCTGAAATGTTAAATGATCAAGTATAAGTATTTTAATAGTGAATATAAGTTCATATTATTTGAAATGTTAAATTATCAAGTATGAGTATTTTAATCTAATACACAACAAAACACTGACTAACATATAAACATAAAATAGTGAATAATAGTTCATATTATTTGAAATGTTAAATTATCAAGTATTTAATCTAATACACAACAAAACACTGACTAACATAGATAAACATAAAATAGTGAATAATAGTTCATATTATTTGAAATGTTAAATTATCAAGTATTTTAATCTAATACACAGTGAAACACTGACTTAAATAGATAAAACATAAAATAGTGAATAATAGTTAATATTATTTGACATGTTAAATGATCAAGTATAAGTATTTTAATAGTGAATCATAGTTAATATTATTTGAAATGTTAAATTATCAAGTATGAGTATTTTAATCTAATACACAACAAAACACTGACTTACATAGATAAAACATAAATAGTGAATAAAGTTCACATTCTTTTAAATGTTAAATTATCAAGTATGAGTTTTTTTATCTAATACATAAGCAAAACACTGACTTACATAGATAAAACTTAAAATAGTGTATAATTGTTTTGTTTGAAATAAGATGTTAAATTATCAAGTATTTTAAAGGTAGTTTTAAACATGTGTTGAAGTGAACTTACCATCGTTGAAATTAGGAGGTCTTTTTGTCTCTGGTTAAAATCATAGATCCTTGAATTTAGAATCCTTGAGCAGAAGAGATGTTTGCTCTCGTTTGCTAAATTGAGAATGAAGATTGTTTCCATCATGGCAGGGACACAGGCCCTCCCCTTCCTCTCTGTGTAGTTGCTATATTAGCATATGCAGTTTGTTTCAGAAAACATCAAGCAATTAAAAGATAGACCCGGTCACCTGGTGTTTTACAGTCAGAGACGCCAAAGACGCCTATCATAAAATCTCCTGATCTGAAGCATTCCTGTCAGGAAGGGAGACCCAACATGTGCCCATTCTGACACTTCACAGGGACCAGGTTGTAAGATCAGTATAATTAGATGTATACCAGTGTCTTCAGGAAAAGTCAGGGGTCAAAACAAAAGAGCCAGGAAGTTACATTTTATATAGCCTACTCTTATCCAGTGATTGTTCTGATAAGCTCAATCGTCCTCTTCCCGGGGGAGCTGTCCCCCAGCCTGTTGTTCTAGGAGAACGTGTGAAAGAAAGATGAAACCCAAAAACGACACCTCAATTCTGACACCTTTTAAGATCAGGTTTCTTTTTCTAACATTTAAACTTAGAACATATTATAGAACACCCTTTGACTTTATGAATACAAAATAATTACGGCTTATTCTGTGCATTTACTGCATGTATAGGCCTACCATTTTGAAGCTTGTGTTGGCAATATTAAAGGTTTTTATGAAATATTATGTCTATTTTTCAGCACATGCAGTCAGAGTTACAGAAAATAATAATAGTGCAACAAATAAGGAGATTGTTTTATTTATTTTAAGCAGGATTGTTAAAAGTATGTTTGGATGATGATAGTTCATCTGCGCTACCATGTGTTTGCTATAAGAATGAAAATATTTGAAAAACCTGTTAAAATCAAGTAATGATACAATCCTTTAAATCTTAACTTTGAGTGCATCTGAATTAATTGGATGTAAAATTATTATCATGTGACATTTTATTTAATGTGACAGAAAAAGACAGTGACACCAATGACACAATGAATCACCAATGACCACACACACACACACACACACACACGACCAAAGATCATTATTCTTCAACCATAATTAAGTAGATGAGACTAAATTATTATTTGGCATACAATCTAAATGAATAGCTTCGAATAAACTTTATCTTGTCAAGCATGGTATACTAACTAAATTAAGCTGTTTATTCCATAGGTATTCTAGTGTATTTTTAATTTTATTTTTTTACATCCCCCTAACAGTAAAGTGGGTCATACCAGTGAGTTCAACTAAAGCTTCATATGAAATCATTAGATAAATGAGAAGATTTTTGAAAACTGAAAAGAGGCCATGGGCCCTTCTTCATAGATATTTTGGAAGAAGGAAGTCGAGTGATGTCATCAGTATGATTTTTATTTTAAAATATTAGATTTTTGTTGAACAGTACTCCAGGGGACCAATACTTTCAAATATTAAAATCAAATATTGTCATATAGACGACTCAAGACGACGTAATTGTTCAAATAACATATTGTTAATTATACAATTTATAAGAAATTGTAACCCTAAAGTGTATTTCAAGTGTGATATTTCTGTAAAGGCTAGGGACAGAAAATGGACTTTGGCATACATTTTACCCGAGCTATTATTTTACATATCAGCATCTGTTCAAAACTTTACAATTTTAAAGCAAAACTGTGTTTAGTTATTGAAAGCCATCTTTTTTCTGAAAAGATGACACCTTACACTTGAAGAGCGCTCATTGTTTTATAATTTTACAATCAAAGACTAATTATGTGAAAATCACCTATTTTAGCTTCAGGTTCTAAAAAGGGTTAATTCACTGTTCTCAAACCAAGCTCATACTCCACTCGACGGTAATCCCCCAAAAAACAAAATACCAGAAACTTTTCTAAACTATAGCAAACAAAACATTAAAAATGACTAAATCTCCCACTTAACATTAATCTGGTACAAAACAATTTTAGCATTTACTAATGCATTTACATAAGTGTCATGGCAAAGCATGCTGGGGAATAGAGATCCCAGCCCAGTTTCAGTTAAATTTAAGTTTGTCTAAATTAAAAGAAACAAGTTCATAGAACTCAAAACAATTAAACAATCCAACATAATTAAAATGTGTAAGTTTTGTGAACTCAAAAGAAAAGAAAGTTCTAAATACTCATAAAAGTTAATTTTATTTTTACTAATTTGTATAATTTAAGTTGGCCCAAACTCAACCAATTAATTATTTTGAGCGTTAGGGTTTACAGAAAATCAGCCCACATAAGCCTCTGTAGTCCATGACACAGCATAAGTAAAGTTGTCTTGAGTGGATATTTAATCGTACTCGTCTTAAGGTCTTCAGAAGTCGTAACTTCAGGGGTCAGTGGGGGTCCCGAGAATATTAAATTTCCCTTAAAACCAAAGATTAAGCTAAAAGACACTAGTTTCCAGTGTTCCCTACCAAAATCAAATAGTGTATACAATTTGTATTACACTTTTTGCTGTATTCTGACACAATGTCATTAATTGGTACTTTTTCTTTTATAAAATTTACTTTTTCTTACGTCTACAAAGTTTCAATTTTGTTTCATTTCCTAGCAAGTATAAAGTAAAAAAAAATGATAAATATGCCTGATGCAATGTTTTTAAGAAATAGCTGCTGCAATACTCCAAACAGTTCCTCACACAATGACACCATTAAGGATGGTCAACGGCTCACGTCAATCGGTGAAAACACAGCGTATGTAAGGTAGTTTTCCAAATATTTTGTATTACACTTTTCAAAGGATAATCTAGCTTTAAAGTTAGAATAAAAAAGTTAAAACCAACCATAGCTTCATACCTGATGTGTTCTGACACAAAGCCATTAACTGGTTATTTTTATGTTATAAATGTAGCCTACTTATAAATATAGAGTTAACACACGATGAAACAAGTGAATAATGCTACCAAATACGTCTGACACAATGTTTTTTAAGAAAAGCATGTGTTTAAAATACAGATGAGGAATAATGTAATTTATATCATTTTCCCCACTAGCGGATGGCACCGTTTACATCTTGTTTCTTTGCACAGTGCATGCTGGGGAATAGAGATCCCACCCCAGTTTCAGTTAAATTTAAGTTTGTCTAATTTTTAAAAAAGTTCATAGAACTCAAAACAATTAAACTATTCATAATTAAAACATAATTAAAATGTGTAAGTTTGTGAACTCAAAAGAAAAGAAAGTTCTAAATACTTATAAAAGTTAATTTGATTGAACTAATTTGTACAATTTAAGTTGGCCCAAACTCAACCAATTAATTATTTTGAGCGTTTACAGAAAATCAGCCCACATAAGCCTCTGTAGTCCATGACACAGCATAAGTAAAGTTGTCTTGAGTGGATATTTAATCGTACTCGTCTTAAGGTCTTCAGAAGTCATAACTTCAGGGGTCAGTGGGGGTCCCGAGAATATTTAATTTCCCTTAAAACCAAAGATTAAGTTTTTAGATTCACAGAAGACTACACTTTGAGCGCTGTCAAACATGTTCATATAGGATTTAATGAACAAATACAGCATAAGAAAATGTAAAAAAAAAAAATGTAAAATATAAACTGTGATATTCTTTTAGGTCTTTCTACGAAGTGGTCACAAGACATATAATAGGCCCAACATGAAAAGTGAGTCTTGATGTTTTTCTGATACACATACGACTGCTACATTTAAAACAAACCTATCAATTAAGTTACGCATAATGAGTCAAGGTGTCGCGGACACACAATTTGTCATGTTTGTCTTCACAATTTGAGCTTCTTTAAGGAAAAAATAAAATAAAATAGTTGTTGTCCCTAATCAGCAGAATACCAAATGATATCTGTTTCCTGTGCAATGTTAGTGAACCAATATTTGTAGAATGATATTGTAATGTATCGAGTTGTTGCCTCTGTTTTTGTGTTACTTGACATTATCTCAGTGTTTCTGGCTATATGTTTATTTGTTTTTGTTTAACCATGATACAATTTTCACGCTTCAAAGAATCTTACAGACCTAATGTGTTTTTTTCAGAATTTAGACTACTGTTTAAAAGTGAACGTGTAGGGTTATCTACAATCGGTACACTGTGTATTAATTTCACTATAGATACAATTTAATAAACGCTTCAGGGACTGAACTTTAACATTTTAATCTTTGGTAAAAGTTAACTTAAAGTCTGCACAAAAAGAAATTCCATCCTGTCTATCCTTTTCTAAGGGCATGTTATGGATATATTGCGAACAATTCAGGCATATGTTTTGACCGTGTAATGTTTAATCAAAATTCTGCTGGTATATCAAAAATATATGGGGGATTTACTTAACTTTTTATGTCAACAGGTTCTACGTAACTGGGTTATGTGGCATTTAATTAACATTGTATATTTCAGTAGACTTAAGTTTATTACATAAGGTTAATTCAAGGCCATTTAGTAGAATCAGATGAACATTCTTAATTTGTCCAAAACTATTAAGTTCAATTATCCTTAAATTAATATCAAACAAAAATTAAAACAAATAATCCAATTGTTTAATTGATTCATTTATTTAGTGAATACGTTCAACAATTTTACAACTTTTACAAATGTTATCTAATAAGAAAAAACTTTTAAAAAATCTTTACTCCGTAAAGACTCTTAATGTTAAGCATTTGCTAGAAAACGGTTATGCTACATCCAATGTATGTCTGAAGTAGTTGTTTTTATTATTATTAAAACCACTTTAATTGTTGTTAGCACATCCTCACCCAAGCACATGGTCTACACCTCACCACAATGGTACCCTCCAAAAACACTAACATATCAGAAACTCTTTTAAATATAAACATTAAAGAACATTAAACATTAACAAGTCACCAATTTTTTATCATGATGATGAAAAAACACATAAAATAAAATTTTATTTTAAATTTACACCCCTATCCAGTCCTGTGCAAAGCATGATGGGGAGGGGAAATCCTGTTTCTAGTTTTCTATATTGCTATTTTAACACAACTAAACTCATTTATGTAATCTCAACTCAAATGGATTAAGTAAAACGGTTGAAAAGAATCGTGTTGAATTAACACCATTTACTTATTTTTTTTATTTTTTTATTTAACCTTTATTTAACCAGGAAAGTACTCGTTGAGATTAAAAATCTCTTTTTCAAGAGTGTCCTGGCCAAGATAGGCAGCAGTACAACCATACATACAACACAGAATACACAACATAAAACAACTTAAATAGCAGATACATCAACCACAAATCCTTAGCATATCATGCAGAACAACTACAGCCAGATGTGGCTGCTTCCAAGTCAGTTAATATCCTCTTAAAAGTAACCAATGAGACAAGATTATTAAGTTTCAAATGTTTCTGTAACTTGTTCCATGCAGAGGGAGCAGCAAAGTTAAACGCCTTTTTCCCCAGCTCAGTCCTAACATTTGGTACAGACAGAAGGACAAGATCCTGGGACCGAAGATTGTAAGTCCCAATATTTTTTACACTGATGTAGGTCAGAAGGTAGGATGGAAGAAGACCTAAAATAGCCTTATATATAAAAACATACCAGTGTTGAAGTCTCCGTGTTGACAGAGAAGACCATCCAACACGTTCATACAGTTCACAGTGGTGAGTGAGAACTTTAAGACCAGTGATGAACCTCAAAGCTCCATGGTATATAGTGTCCAGTGCATGTAAACTTTGAGACGAAGCATGCATATATAAAACATCACCATAGTCAATAATAGACATAAAAGTACCAGCAACTAACCTCTTTTTAGATTCGAATGAGAGACAGGATTTGATTCTAAAATAAAACCCTAGTTTAAGTTTTAATCTTTTTGACAGCTGCTGAATATGAGAAGTAAAAGAAAGAGATTCATCTATTAAAATACCGAGATATCTGTATTTTGAAACACATTCAATCTTCTTACCCTGAGAAGTGATGATTGAAGGCAGATTTAATTTGGATTTTGAATTTGAAAAAAGCATTACTTTTGTTTTTTCAGCATTTAAAACAAGTTTCAGATCATAAATGTTCTGTTGAAGCATATTAAAATCAAATTGTAATTGGGAGAGGGCCTGGACTGCTGTAGGTGCTGAGCAATACAGTACAGTGTCATCTGCATAAAAATGAAAATTTCCTTTCGATATGTTATGATTTATGTCATTTATATATAGGATGAAAAGCAGTGGACCCAGCACTGATCCCTGTGGCACGCCTTTTGTTATTTTGAGATAGCTAGAGGTGTTTCCCTCCGCCTGCACACACTGAGTTCTGTCTGTAAGGTAATTAACAAACCAACTTACAGTTTGTTCAGAAAGTCCAGCCCTCCACAGTCTGTGCTTAAGCACTGTGTGGTCCACTGTATCAAAAGCCTTAGAAAGGTCAATAAAAAGGGCTGCACAATGCTGCTTTTTGTCTACGGATTCAATTAAGTCATTTAAAACCTTAAGAGCTGCAGATGTTGTACTATGCCTTTTTCTAAAACCGGATTGAAAGTCAGATAGAACATTTTTACTGTCTAAAAAAATCTTTAATTGATCACTGACAAGAGACTCTAAAACCTTGGCCAGGACAGACAATTTAGAGATCGGTCTATAGTTATTTAATATAGCAGGGTCACCACCTTTTAACAGGGGAACCACAAAAGCTGATTTCCAGATGGACGGAATGACATTTGTGTTCAAGCACCGATTAAAAATATTAGTTAAAGGCACGGAAATAAAATTAGCTGCTAACTTTAAAAAGTAAGGATCCAATTTGTCAGGGCCTGCAGATTTTGTTGTGTCCAAATGTTTGAGGGCTTTATCTACGTCAGAAACTGTAATAGGACTAAAACTAAAACACTGAGTAGAAGGTTCAGAACCAACAGTCTCCACTATAGGGGAACACTTATGTTGAGTATTTAGTGACTCAAATAAAAATCCTGAGGCTATGAAATGTTCATTGAAACAATCAAGAATTTTGGTTTTGTCAGTAATTGTTTTAGAGTCTATCACAACACTTGAAGGAAGCTCCTGACCTTTACTGTTTTCTGATAATGATTTGATAGTTTTCCAAAATTTTGATGGGTTATTCAGGTTTTGAGTGGTTTGAGAAAGAAAATGTTCAGCTTTGGCTTTTCTAATTTTGAGAGTACATGCATTGCGCAGCTGCCTGAAAACCAGCCAGTCAGAGTTCTCATTAGATTTTCTGGCTTTTGCCCATGCCACATTGCGGTCATGGAGGATATTTGCTAAATCCAGAGAAAACCAAGCATTGTTTCGGCCTTTAACTCTGTATTTCTTTAGTGGAGCGTACTTATTTATTATATTTACAAAGCCTTCATGAAAGAGGTTCCAGGCACTATCAACATCTGCACTGTTATAAATTTTTTCCCAGTCAAAATTAGATAAATCATGGAGAGAGTGTTGTTCTGAGAAGTGCTTCATATTACGCTTGACTATAATACATGGTTTGGTTTTAGATATTTTAGTATTTCTAACTGTAGCTATGACACAGTGGTCACTGATGTCGTTTGCAAATATGGAAGCAGTGGAGTACTTATGAGGAACGTTAGTTAAAATTACATCTAATAGAGATGATTTTTCCGGGTTTTTAAAGTTTGGCCGTGTGGGACTGTCAACAATCTGGAAGAGATTTAGTGAATCACAATTAGCTCTAAAGTCATCAGATATTGGTTGTAACCAATTCCAATTTAGGTCTCCGAAGGCTACAAATTCCTTAGAGTTAAAATCCGAAAGGAGTTGCATTAAGGAGGGCAGAGCACCGTTAACAGCTGAAGGAGTCCTGTAACAACCAATGACCGTTATACAAAGTGATTTAGAGATTTCAAGCTCCAATGCTAAAAATTCAAACTGTTTAACTAATGATATTGACCGCAATACATTAACATGATACTGGTTTTTAATGTAGATTGCTACACCCCCACCTCTATTAGGGCGGTCAGTCCTAAAAACATTATAACCGCTTATATTAATTACTTTATCTGAAACCGATTTACTTAACCAGGTTTCAGACAAGACAATTACATCGGAATCTGTAGAGTGAGCCCAGATACGCAACATGTCCATTTTAGGAACAAGACTGCGTACATTCAAGTGAAAGAAACCAAGACCTGACCTTTCTTTAAAATCTGCCGGGGTGTTAAAGCCTATAGGGGTGTCTGGGCCTGGGTTTGGCTGCACATTTCCTGACATCAACAGTAATAAAGCAATTAGACATTTTATCTTAACTGATTTCTTGTACGATTCATTGCTTCTACTTTTAAAATGGGAGTCATCATGGGGCACACAAGAAACAGTGGTAAAGTTGTCACATAACGTCATGATACTAGACAAACAGACCAAGTCAACGGTGTCAGAAGGGAAGAATAGGCAACACGTGACATTAAGTGAACAGTCAAATGCACACGTGCCCTTTTGTGATTTACATGACATTGGAAACACTGGACTGGAATATCCATTCCAGTAATAGGTATCCCCAGAGATAAATAAGGACAATGAAAAAATAAAACAAAGAGAGGCAAGGAGCAACCACTTCTTTCTCTCCATATCCGTAACACCACTCAGATGTGTAAAGACAAAATATTACTTAAGAAACAAAACAAAAATAATAAAACAGTCCAGGTCAGCAATGGAGAAGTCCAATATGGGTTATCTGTTTTCTCTGCAGCGACCAATGATGTTACACGTTGTCACTTGTAAACAGGAAGCCCAGTGAGTGAAGCAATGCTGCGGGTAAAAGAGTTTAATCAAAACCAGACGTCTCTAAAACATCAAGCTATATCTTAAAAACCAGCAGTAAGAACAAAGAAGCACTTTCCTTCATTGTAGGGAGATCAAGCCCATCAAACTCAGTGACACGTCTGCACTCGAGCTCCAGTAGATAAGTAAGCTCCCGGCACCGACCAGTCAGCAGGAAACAGATCCTCCAAAAACAGTGCAGTTCCAGGTAGATTTCCGTGCCAGCTTGGTGGTTCAGACTGGGATTTTATGGATACCGTGTATTTGCAGACGGCACTGCTAGGATTAGCACAATGCCAGTACACTGAGGATGTCAGACCCGACTTAAACTATACGGATTTGTGTCATAAAACAACCATCGAGTATGACAAATACCGACTCTACATTATAGTTATGTTGTACAAAAGCTCTTAAAATGATCAATTTGCTATTTTCCCCATAAACAAACAAATATCAATCACAGACAGAGAGACAAGCTGCCATCTTGGATTTGACAGGAAGTGAATGCCTATACTTAAGTAAATTGAGCAAGCAATAAATGTTATTTTTGGTCTACTTAACTGAAACATGTTCTTTCGACATGAAAATATTGAGTTAAGCCAAACGCAACTGTTTCAAGTCAGTTTAACGCAATGCATTGTGTTTGAATGAGAAAGCTAATACAACGGTGTTAAATGAAAATTATTTTTAAATGAACTGTTTAGTTTATTTAAAAACATTTTTGAGCGAAAACAAAAACTTAAATTATTAAGTAGGAGAAATGCAGGATTCGAAACTCTGCAATCTTTAAAGAACAACATAGCACACACGCACACGCACACACACACACACACGCACACAAACACACACTGCCTGCACACACACCCTCACAAAAATATTATGGCAGCATCAAAAACCATGTACAAATAAGTCAATATTGGGATACATATCGCGAAACACACACACACACACACACAAATAGCACACACACAGGCGCGCACGCACGCACGCACACACACACACACACACACACACAAATAGTACGTCCGCATCAAAAGCCATGCGTATACAACAAATAGGTTAATATTACATAGCAAAGTATAACCGTCATAGAATGCATAGAGTGATATAGACCGGGGTTGAAACATGCGAAACTGACAAAGCCCCCAGAAATACAGTTGTATTCATCAATAGCATTTAACTTATTCGCAAACATCAGGCGTAGACAGCCCGTATGAAAAAGCGAAACCAACATATTAAAGTTAAAGAATGCCGCAAGGCAACTGCAACATTTTCATTATCTTACATTGTTATCATGGTTTTGACGATGTTAAAAACGTTGCAGTTGCCTTGCGGCATTCTTTAACTTTAATATGTTGTTTATGGTGTAACGCTGGGGATCCATTCATTGTTTGATTTGTACGTTATGCAATTGTAGTGAGATAAAATGATTAGTGTGATGTTGACGTGTATTATCTATATTTTGGCGAATCAACCATAAAGTAACACCGACCGCGTTACTATGGTGTGCGATGTTGGTTTCGCTTTTTCATACGGGCTGTCTACGCCTGATGTTTGCGAATAAGTTAAATGCTATTGATGAATACAATCGTATTTCTGGGGGCTTTGTCAGTTTCGCATGTTTCAACCCCGGTCTATATCACTCTATGCATTCTATGACGGTTATACTTTGCTATGTAATATTAACCTATTTGTTGTATACGCATGGCTTTTGATGCGGACGTACTATTTGTGTGTGTGTGTGTGTGTGTGTGTGCGTGCGTGCGTGCCCGTGTGTGTGTGTGTGTGTGTGCTATTTGTGTGTGTGTGTGTGTGTGTGTGTGTGTGTTTCGCGATATGTATCCCAATATTGACTTATTTGTACATGGTTTTTGATGCTGCCATAATATTTTTGTGAGGGTGTGTTTGTGTGCGTGCGTGTGCGTGTGTGCTATGTTGTTCTTTAAAGATTGCAGAGTTTCGAATCCTGCATTTCTCCTACTTAATAATTTAAGTTTTTGTTTTCGCTCAAAAATGTTTTTAAATAAACTAAACAGTTCATTTAAAAATAATTTTCATTTAACACCGTTGTATTAGCTTTCTCATTCAAACACAATGCATTGCGTTAAACTGACTTGAAACAGTTGCGTTTGGCTTAACTCAATATTTTCATGTCGAAAGAACATGTTTCAGTTAAGTAGACCAAAAATAACATTTATTGCTTGCTCAATTTACTTAAGTAAATGGTGTTAATTCAACACGATTCTTTTCAACCGTTTTACTTAATCCATTTGAGTTGAGATTACATAAATGAGTTTAGTTGTGTTAAAATAGCAATATAGAAAACTAGAAACAGGATTTCCCCTCCCCATCATGCTTTGCACAGGACTGGATAGGGGTGTAAATTTTAAATAAAATTTTATTTTATGTGTTTTTTCATCATCATGATAAAAAATTGGTGACTTGTTAATGTTTAATGTTCTTTAATGTTTATATTTAAAAGAGTTTCTGATATGTTAGTGTTTTTGGAGGGTACCATTGTGGTGAGGTGTAGACCATGTGCTTGGGTGAGGATGTGCTAACAACAATTAAAGTGGTTTTAATAATAATAAAAACAACTACTTCAGACATACATTGGATGTAGCATAACCGTTTTCTAGCAAATGCTTAACATTAAGAGTCTTTACGGAGTAAAGATTTTTTTAAAGTTTTTTCTTATTAGATAACATTTGTAAAAGTTGTAAAATTGTTGAACGTATTCACTAAATAAATGAATCAATTAAACAATTGGATTATTTGTTTTAATTTTTGTTTGATATTAATTTAAGGATAATTGAACTTAATAGTTTTGGACAAATTAAGAATGTTCATCTGATTCTACTAAATGGCCTTGAATTAACCTTATGTAATAAACTTAAGTCTACTGAAATATACAATGTTAATTAAATGCCACATAACCCAGTTACGTAGAACCTGTTGACATAAAAAGTTAAGTAAATCCCCCATATATTTTTGATATACCAGCAGAATTTTGATTAAACATTACACGGTCAAAACATATGCCTGAATTGTTCGCAATATATCCATAACATGCCCTTAGAAAAGGATAGACAGGATGGAATTTCTTTTTGTGCAGACTTTAAGTTAACTTTTACCAAAGATTAAAATGTTAAAGTTCAGTCCCTGAAGCGTTTATTAAATTGTATCTATAGTGAAATTAATACACAGTGTACCGATTGTATATAACCCTACACGTTCACTTTTAAACAGTAGTCTAAATTCTGAAAAAAACACATTAGGTCTGTAAGATTCTTTGAAGCGTGAAAATTGTATCATGGTTAAACAAAAACAAATAAACATATAGCCAGAAACACTGAGATAATGTCGAGTAACACAAAAACAGAGGCAACAACTCGATACATTACAATATCATTCTACAAATATTGGTTCACTAACATTGCACAGGAAACAGATATCATTTGGTATTCTGCTGATTAGGGACAACAACTATTTTATTTTATTTTTTCCTTAAAGAAGCTCAAATTGTGAAGACAAACATGACAAATTGTGTGTCCGCGACACCTTGACTCATTATGCGTAACTTAATTGATAGGTTTGTTTTAAATGTAGCAGTCGTATGTGTATCAGAAAAACATCAAGACTCACTTTTCATGTTGGGCCTATTATATGTCTTGTGACCACTTCGTAGACAGACCTAAAAGAATATCACAGTTTATATTTTACATTTTTTTTTTTTTACATTTTCTTATGCTGTATTTGTTCATTAAATCCTATATGAACATGTTTGACAGCGCTCAAAGTGTAGTCTTCTGTGAATCTAAAAACTTAATCTTTGGTTTTAAGGGAAATTAAATATTCTCGGGACCCCCACTGACCCCTGAAGTTATGACTTCTGAAGACCTTAAGACGAGTACGATTAAATATCCACTCAAGACAACTTTACTTATGCTGTGTCATGGACTACAGAGGCTTATGTGGGCTGATTTTCTGTAAACCCTAACGCTCAAAATAATTAATTGGTTGAGTTTGGGCCAACTTAAATTGTACAAATTAGTTCAATCAAATTAACTTTTATAAGTATTTAGAACTTTCTTTTCTTTTGAGTTCACAAACTTACACATTTTAATTATGTTTTAATTATGAATAGTTTAATTGTTTTGAGTTCTATGAACTTTTTTAAAAATTAGACAAACTTAAATTTAACTGAAACTGGGGTGGGATCTCTATTCCCCAGCATGCACTGTGCAAAGAAACAAGATGTAAACGGTGCCATCCGCTAGTGGGGAAAATGATATAAATTACATTATTCCTCATCTGTATTTTAAACACATGCTTTTCTTAAAAAACATTGTGTCAGACGTATTTGGTAGCATTATTCACTTGTTTCATCGTGTGTTAACTCTATATTTATAAGTAGGCTACATTTATAACATAAAAATAACCAGTTAATGGCTTTGTGTCAGAACACATCAGGTATGAAGCTATGGTTGGTTTTAACTTTTTTATTCTAACTTTAAAGCTAGATTATCCTTTGAAAAGTGTAATACAAAATATTTGGAAAACTACCTTACATACGCTGTGTTTTCACCGATTGACGTGAGCCGTTGACCATCCTTAATGGTGTCATTGTGTGAGGAACTGTTTGGAGTATTGCAGCAGCTATTTCTTAAAAACATTGCATCAGGCATATTTATCATTTTTTTTTACTTTATACTTGCTAGGAAATGAAACAAAATTGAAACTTTGTAGACGTAAGAAAAAGTAAATTTTATAAAAGAAAAAGTACCAATTAATGACATTGTGTCAGAATACAGCAAAAAGTGTAATACAAATTGTATACACTATTTGATTTTGGTAGGGAACACTGGAAACTAGTGTCTTTTAGCTTAATCTTTGGTTTTAAGGCAAATTTAATATTCTCGGGACCCCCACTGACCCCTGAAGTTACGACTTCTGAAGACCTTAAGACGAGTACGATTAAATATCCACTCAAGACAACTTTACTTATGCTGTGTCATGGACTACAGAGGCTTATGTGGGCTGATTTTCTGTAAACCCTAACGCTCAAAATAATTAATTGGTTGAGTTTGGGCCAACTTAAATTATACAAATTAGTAAAAATAAAATTAACTTTTATGAGTATTTAGAACTTTCTTTTCTTTTGAGTTCACAAAACTTACACATTTGAATTATGTTGGATTGTTTAATTGTTTTGAGTTCTATGAACTTGTTTCTTTTAATTTAGACAAACTTAAATTTAACTGAAACTGGGCTGGGATCTCTATTCCCCAGCATGCTTTGCCATGACACTTATGTAAATGCATTAGTAAATGCTAAAATTGTTTTGTACCAGATTAATGTTAAGTGGGAGATTTAGTCATTTTTAATGTTTTGTTTGCTATAGTTTAGAAAAGTTTCTGGTATTTTGTTTTTTGGGGGATTACCGTCGAGTGGAGTATGAGCTTGGTTTGAGAACAGTGAATTAACCCTTTTTAGAACCTGAAGCTAAAATAGGTGATTTTCACATAATTAGTCTTTGATTGTAAAATTATAAAACAATGAGCGCTCTTCAAGTGTAAGGTGTCATCTTTTCAGAAAAAAGATGGCTTTCAATAACTAAACACAGTTTTGCTTTAAAATTGTAAAGTTTTGAACAGATGCTGATATGTAAAATAATAGCTCGGGTAAAATGTATGCCAAAGTCCATTTTCTGTCCCTAGCCTTTACAGAAATATCACACTTGAAATACACTTTAGGGTTACAATTTCTTATAAATTGTATAATTAACAATATGTTATTTGAACAATTACGTCGTCTTGAGTCGTCTATATGACAATATTTGATTTTAATATTTGAAAGTATTGGTCCCCTGGAGTACTGTTCAACAAAAATCTAATATTTTAAAATAAAAATCATACTGATGACATCACTCGACTTCCTTCTTCCAAAATCATGAATATCTATGAAGAAGGGCCCATGGCCTCTTTTCAGTTTTCAAAAATCTTCTCATTTATCTAATGATTTCATATGAAGCTTTAGTTGAACTCACTGGTATGACCCACTTTACTGTTAGGGGGATGTAAAAAAATAAAATTAAAAATACACTAGAATACCTATGGAATAAACAGCTTAATTTAGTTAGTATACCATGCTTGACAAGATAAAGTTTATTCGAAGCTATTCATTTAGATTGTATGCCAAATAATAATTTAGTCTCATCTACTTAATTATGGTTGAAGAATAATGATCTTTGGTCGTGTGTGTGTGTGTGTGTGTGTGTGTGTGTGTGGTCATTGGTGATTCATTGTGTCATTGGTGTCACTGTCTTTTTCTGTCACATTAAATAAAATGTCACATGATAATAATTTTACATCCAATTAATTCAGATGCACTCAAAGTTAAGATTTAAAGGATTGTATCATTACTTGATTTTAACAGGTTTTTCAAATATTTTCATTCTTATAGCAAACACATGGTAGCGCAGATGAACTATCATCATCCAAGCATACTGTAGGATTATCCTTGAACAGTTCATTTCATATGAACCCAACACCGCATTCCACAGTTTGGAACGATTCCCCAGTTAACCATTAGTAAGTCATAAAACACAGTCATGGTGCCGAGATGGCTAAAGGAGACGTCACCCCCCTTTCCCTTTTGGTGCGTGTCTAATCTCATACCAGCGATGCCAGGACAGCTGGAAAAGAGTGCTCTTTGTTCCCCAAACTTAAGACCAAATGGCCCAGGAACCCTGTGGTGACCCCAAGGCATAAATCCACAGCCTTATCAGGAAACGAAGGATGCTAAAGCATTCTTATGGCCCAGAATCGCCACAAAACCCTAAACTAGGGGGACACCTCCTTTCTGCAGTTGTAAATTCCAGAGACCTTTATCTTCAAAAAAAACCAATAGACTGAAATTAACCCACTTATGGTTTAATACAAACAACGGTCTCAAAATTGCTTCCAATAAGCTGAATTGATCACCAGTATTTACCTCACATATATCTTAAGTATTATGTATGTTGTATATAACCTGTGGAGTCCTTTCTGTGTGTTTAACTTCATTACAGCCTATTTGTAGGGTTTTCTACCTCAGTTATAGGAGCTAATCACCAGAAGTTCAACTTATACATGTGTATTCTCTGTATTATGTATGCTTTATATTATTCAAGTAATTTTTGTGTGTTAAACACGTATCACAGCTAAATCCTTATTTACTTCTACCTCAACTATGGGAAGTATATGTATTTTGGTACCTACTTGATGGGTAAATGATTTCTAGAATTTTGATATAAAGTAGATGTGTGTAGGATGCACCATATTTAAACTATTAAGTTTGCTTATTAAAGCGTTTAACTAAACTCTCAGGAGTTTGGGCACGCATGATCACGTGGACATTACGCTAATTACATGCAAGAACCGGAGAACGGGGCTTAGGTCCCGCCCAAGACAATATCTGATTGGCTGTCGCACTAGGAAGGACGGGTCAGATGGACACGCTTATAACCCAATGACAAGCACCTATGCGTTGCTTTTTGCTTTGCCTGCTTTGTGCCCTGCTCTTGCAGTGACTTTTGCTCTTGCCTTTGTTTGTGCTGACCTTTCCATCGTCCAGCGTGTATGCTTACATACTCTTCAAACCACCAAGAGCTCACTCAAAACTCATCAACTCTTCCGTAAGATCCTTCGTTGAACTTCGTCAAAGGAAACCCTCTCAGAGTCGCTCCAGACTCAGAGGAAACTCCGTTGCATAGCAACCCGCAATCCAGGAAATCCCGCGAACGAAGCGCCACCCGGCAAAGCCAACCAACCACTCACCATCGAGTGCGGTCCCACAGAACGCATCATCGACCGACTGCCAGCCAATCAGCGCCAGAGATTCCCTCTCCAGCAACTTCGCAACAGAAGGGAACGCACGCGCACACAGGAGCAACCAAACGCAAGTACACGATATCTCCTAATTCTGGCTGAACTGGTGCAAATCTTATTGAGAAAACAAACTAAGATTAAAGTGCTAGTAGATTGATTCTCTCAGGTTGCGGTCAAGAAATAGTGTCTAACGCTAGACATTTGGGACTCCATTCACCCTCCGTTAATGACATCACTTTTCTCTCACTGTTTGAATGAATGTGTGTGTGTTTTCGTTAGTTTAGTTTGTGTGTATTAGAGTAGTTCAATAAAGTCTTGGTTGATTTTACATATACAAGCGTCTTGTGCTGTGTGCTTACAAGTTACTGCCTTAAACTGTAGATTCTGTTACCTTGCTCATAATCAGTTATTATAATTTTATGATATTATCACCGTAGGCCACGGGATAATATTCTGTCCAGAATTTATAAAATACCCTAATCTCAATTTATCGGTGGACGAATAGTTGATAAAGTGTTAAATATTAATTCTGAATAATTTGCATATTAATTCGGTATTCACTGTAATTCAATTACCTTTGAGTTATATTGATCCTAATTCCCTTATTAATCTTACAATACTTTTAACAATCCTGCTTAAAATAAATAAAACAATCTCCTTATTTGTTGCACTATTATTATTTTCTGTAACTCTGACTGCATGTGCTG
This sequence comes from Abramis brama, assembly GCF_963993115.1. Lineage (NCBI taxonomy): Eukaryota > Metazoa > Chordata > Actinopteri > Cypriniformes > Leuciscidae > Abramis > Abramis brama. Next base: position 18,779,229 of record NC_139974.1, on the reverse strand, counting down.
AAAAATAGACATAATATTTCATAAAAACCTTTAATATTGCCAACACAAGCTTCAAAATGGTAGGCCTATACATGCAGTAAATGCACAGAATAAGCCGTAATTATTTTGTATTCATAAAGTCAAAGGGTGTTCTATAATATGTTCTAAGTTTAAATGTTAGAAAAAGAAACCTGATCTTAAAAGGTGTCAGAATTGAGGTGTCGTCTTTGGGTTTCATCTTTCTTTCACACGTTCTCCTAGAACAACAGGCTGGGGGACAGCTCCCCCGGGAAGAGGACGATTGAGCTTATCAGAACAATCACTGGATAAGAGTAGGCTATATAAAATGTAACTTCCTGGCTCTTTTGTTTTGACCCCTGACTTTTCCTGAAGACACTGGTATACATCTAATTATACTGATCTTACAACCTGGTCCCTGTGAAGTGTCAGAATGGGCACATGTTGGGTCTCCCTTCCTGACAGGAATGCTTCAGATCAGGAGATTTTATGATAGGCGTCTTTGGCGTCTCTGACTGTAAAACACCAGGTGACCGGGTCTATCTTTTAATTGCTTGATGTTTTCTGAAACAAACTGCATATGCTAATATAGCAACTACACAGAGAGGAAGGGGAGGGCCTGTGTCCCTGCCATGATGGAAACAATCTTCATTCTCAATTTAGCAAACGAGAGCAAACATCTCTTCTGCTCAAGGATTCTAAATTCAAGGATCTATGATTTTAACCAGAGACAAAAAGACCTCCTAATTTCACCGATGGTAAGTTCACTTCAACACGTTTAAAACTACCTTTAAAATACTTGATAATTTAACATCTTATTTCAAACAAAACAATTATACACTATTTTAAGTTTTATCTATGTAAGTCAGTGTTTTGCTTATGTATTAGATAAAAAAACTCATACTTGATAATTTAACATTTAAAAGAATGTGAACTTTATTCACTATTTATGTTTTATCTATGTAAGTCAGTGTTTTGTTGTGTATTAGATTAAAATACTCATACTTGATAATTTAACATTTCAAATAATATTAACTATGATTCACTATTAAAATACTTATACTTGATCATTTAACATGTCAAATAATATTAACTATTATTCACTATTTTATGTTTTATCTATTTAAGTCAGTGTTTCACTGTGTATTAGATTAAAATACTTGATAATTTAACATTTCAAATAATATGAACTATTATTCACTATTTTATGTTTATCTATGTTAGTCAGTGTTTTGTTGTGTATTAGATTAAATACTTGATAATTTAACATTTCAAATAATATGAACTATTATTCACTATTTTATGTTTATCTATGTTAGTCAGTGTTTTGTTGTGTATTAGATTAAATACTTGATAATTTAACATTTCAAATAATATGAACTATTATTCACTATTTTATGTTTATATGTTAGTCAGTGTTTTGTTGTGTATTAGATTAAAATACTCATACTTGATAATTTAACATTTCAAATAATATGAACTTATATTCACTATTAAAATACTTATACTTGATCATTTAACATTTCAGGTAATATGAACTAATATTCACTATTAAAGTGCTTATACTTGATAATTTAACATTTCAAATAATATGAACTATGTAAGGAATAATTGACGACAGGCCGTTGAATTATTAGAAAAATAATGCACACCCGAGGTGGTAATGCGGTCACGACGCGAAGCGGAGTGGCCGTTACACCTCGGTGTGCATTATTTTTCTAATAATTCAACGGCCTGAAGTCAATTATTCCGCTTATACTACAGTTACCACACCTCGAAACATTGTTCAGATTATGTATTTCAAGACGTTTGTAAAGTTTTGTCATTAAAACGCTCTTGTATGTAGGACTAATTTCTTACGCATCTAGTCCAATGCCTCCGTTGCTAATTCCAAAACGTCATTTTAGAGTTAGTAACGGAGGTTTGAGCCACTGATAGCAGACTAAAGCTGGGGACACACGACTAGCTGACACATTCTCTGACTGTTTTCATCGCAGCAGCAGATTTTAAACACGACTTTGAACACAGACTGAACGCGCTGAACACGCGTTTGGACATGATCAGTCATAAGTATCAAATTACATAACCGGCCTTAGTGTGTCCCCGGCTTTATGCAGTTATTAATGCAGCAGTTATAGAGAGAGATGTTGCAATAATGAGACAGAAAAGCATTTGCGTCAATATTATTATTTATTTATTTATTTAATTCGTTTTAATTAATTCGTTCATTCTTCTTTTTTTTTCATTGACAGATGACAGTAGACTATAGCCAAATAAATGAAACACAAAGCCCAAGTGGGCCTATCAATAATTATTTATTTGTTATTATCTGCAATAAAAATCCGTACTGCAGGACTATCCATTTATTTAGCCTATATTCAGTTTAATTTTCTATTGATTATAATATAGATAGGACTATATACTTTATTTATTAAAATTAAACTGCATGTTTCTATTGATTGTGAAGCTAGACATTGAAAATTGCAGATCAAGCGCATGGGGCTGCATGTTTTTTTCTTGTTATGAATTGTATCCTATTTTCCGTTATTACAGTTAACTACGCGAAGTGATATGGAACTGTAATGCGGTCAAGACCTGCCTGGAACTACTTTAGCCGTGCGTTTCCCTGAAAATAATGCACACCTTAGAACGTTCGTCAACCAATCAGATTCAAGCATTCAACGGCCCTGTAGTATAATATACAATATTTTATGTTTTATCTATGTAAGTCAGTGTTTTGTTGTGTATTAGATTAAAATACTCATAGTCATACTTGATAATTTAACATTTCAAGTAATATGAACTAATATTCACTATTAAAATACTTATACTTGATAATTTAACATTTCAAATAATATGAACTATTATTCAATATTTTATGTTTTATCTATGTAAGGCAGTGTTTCGCTGTATATTAGATTAAAATATTTATACTTGATAATTTAACATTTCAAATAATATGAACTAATATTCACTATTTTATGTTTTATCTATGCAAGTCAGTGTTTTGTTGTGTATTAGATTAAAATATTTATACTTGATAATTTAACATTTCAAATAATATGAACTATTATTCACTATTTATGTTTTATCAGTGTTTTGATGTGTATTAGATTAAAATACTCATACTTGATAATTTAACTGGTTTCATATAATCTAAATTGTTTTATTTATGGATGTGACTGTGTAATCTGAAAACAATTCACTCTAACATATTTTTTTGGTGAAGAAATATTCCACGATCGGCTATTTATACACTCCTGAGAGACTATCAGACAGACATTTGTATTCTTAACTCATATAATGTGGTGTTTAAAAGGTTAAAAC